>NW_003852637.1:398243-399644 GCF_000181295.1 Otolemur garnettii | reverse complement strand
ATATTTTTACTTTTAACATTATTCTACATTCATTGTTCCAAAATATCCTGGCTTTTTAAAATTGTGAATGAATTCCTACAAAATGTTCTGGTAATAAAACTTAGTGCTAAATCATCTTAAATAGGAGTATTATAAAAACAAAAAGGTAATTGCTTAGATTCTAAGTATGAAAGTTAAGTTTCACAGAAATTAAAAGTAGATCCTAGGCTATACACATTCAAAATAAGTCAGAAGCCTTGTAAGATGACAATGCATTTCAAAAAAGGAAACAAAACTTTGAAAAAGACCTAGAGTATTTTATTCTCTATTTTTTTTCCTATTGCAAATGCTTGCTGATGACATTGCAAATCATTTGTTGATTTATAGGAACTCCTAATTGCCACTGAGGCACAGAGTTTCTCTTGGTATTTTTGATAAAGGAAGCTGGGATTCCTACAAACTTGTATAGAAAGAAAGTAGTACCCTTTAATTCCCCAATAGGTGTTAGATGGAATTTATGCAGACCTCCAGAGAATCAAGGACAAATGCTTATGATTGAACTCTGAATAGTTTCTAAGGAAGAAGATAACTTTAGAGTTCTACTTCAAGAACCAAGCTGGTATTGCTAGATTCAAGTAAAAAGATCAACAGCTCTCAAAAAGAAAAAATGTAAATTCTTCCATGTGTTGATATTAATGCCAGTCTTGAAGGTAGAAGAAATTTCAATTTAATTTTGTGATCTTCTATTTAACCTCAGCCTAGATGAATGGCAACATTTTAATTTCTCATGTAAAAATAAATGAACAGATAACTGATTACATTAATATTGCAGTGATAAAGTTTGATAATATTATTCATGATGATGATTTTTATATACTATATGTTTTATCTACCTAGGGGGAAATAATCTGATTAGAAGTTATTCATCCCTGATTAAAAAGTCAAATTTGAAAGTACCCATTAAGTTATTATAAATAAAAATCCATCACACATAACTCATTTAATATCTTTTTTAAAATATGAGCCCTCTAAATTCATGGAATTGCTTTTGATGAGGATTTTAATTAAAGGCTCAAATCATTTAGCAATATGACATTTTTCTTGGTCCTGATCATAATCTGTGGAAATTATAGATAAGTGGGCTAAAGATATGTCACTTAGGGGAGAGGTGAAGAGTGCATGTGGGAATACTTAAGGGAGGAGTCATATCTTAATGTGCTTGCATTACTAGTAATAATGATTTTATAAGTTTGAAACCAATATTCAATTGTTATTAGTAGATTAGAAGTATTAGAAATAGGGAACAGAGTGTAAGGAAAACTGTTATGGGGAATCACTTTGGATTTATTTTCCTGGCTTTGAGCACAAAGTATGAGATCCTGTCACTTTCATATTCTGAAGCCTGGCATGTTGTAAATACCC
>NW_003852637.1:394569-396432 GCF_000181295.1 Otolemur garnettii | reverse complement strand
AAAGAATACATAACAACTTGATAAAGGCTATATAATACAAAATCACAGCCAATGTCATACCAAAGAGGGAAAAATTGAGAGCCTTTCCACTAAGATCTAAAACAGGATAGGGATGCTCACTTGCTGTGCTTCAATTTAAAAGAGTACTGGCAGTCCTAGCAAAATCAGTCAGGCAACGGGAAGGAATAAGGGCCATCCAAATTGAAAAGGAATAAGTCAAGTTATCCTTGTTGGCATATGACATGATGTTATGTTTATAAAAACCCAAAGACCACCAAAGAACTCTAAGAAATGACAAAAGAATTCAGTAAAGTTGCAGGACACAAAATCAATATACAAAAATCAGTAGTATTTCTTTGAGTTTTTTATAGATTCTGGAAATTATCCCTTTATATAAGAAATACCTTGTGAATATTTTTTCCTACTATGTATGTTGTCTGTTTACTCTGTTGATTACTGCTTTGCCATGCAGACGCTTTTTAATTTAATAATGTTCTATTCATTTATTCTTCTTGTTATATTTGCCTTTGGGATAGTTGTCATGAATTCTTTGCACAGGGCAATGTTCAAAAAAGTTTTCCTTATGTTTCATTCTAGAATTGTTATTGTTTCATATTTTATACTTAAGTCTTTAATCTATCTTGAATTAATTTTTGCATATATCTATAAATAGGGGCCATATTTCATTCTTCCACATGTGTCCCTCTAGTTTTCTCAGGACTATTTACTGAATAGGGCTTCCTTTTCACCCCCATTTTAAAGAGAACAAAAGACCTGAACAAGTATTTTCCAGAAGATAGACAAGACAAACAAACATATGAAGAAATGCTCAACATCACTAATCATCAAGAAGGTAAAAACCACAGTGAGATTGCACCTTCATCATATCAGAGTGGTCACTATTAAAGAATCCAAAACAATAGATCCTGGCATGGAAGCAGAGAGAAAGGAATACTTATACATTCTTGGTGGGAATACAAATTAGTATAGCCTCTGTGGAAAAAAAAAATATGGAAGTTCCTCAAAAAGATAATGTAGACTTACCATTTTACCCATCAATCCAACTATTGGATAACTATCCAAAGGAAAGGAAATCATTTCGTGCAAAATACTCTGCACTCAAATGTTTATTGCAGCACAATTCACAATTGCATAGATGTGGAGTCAACACATGTGCCTGCCAATGATAGATTAAGAAAATATGACACACGTACATGAGGGAGTACTACTCAGTCATAAAAAATGTCTTTTGCAGTCACTTGTATGGAATTCAAGAGTATTATCCTAAGTGAAGTATCTCAGACACCAGGTATACTCACTTTCTAATGACTGGAAGCTAATCAATGGGCACAGTCAGGCACGAAGAAATGTAAAGGTCATAGGAAATCAAGAAAGGAGAGTGGGAGGAGAGGAAAGCTAAAAATCTACCTATCAGGTGCAATGAACACTATTCAGGTGACAAGCACACTTATAGCTAATAAGCGCTGTAAATGGTATTCCTGTGATAGAAACATTATACCCCCTTAATATTTTAAAAGAAAGAGGAGAAAAAATCAGTAGCATTTCTATATGTTAGCAGTAATCAATCCAAAAAGAAATCAATAAAAAGTCCAAATTCCTCAAAGAACCTAAAGTAGACCCATCATTTGATATTGCAACCTCACTACTAGGTGTTTATTCCAAAGGAAAAAAGTATGACATTTATCAAAAACACACTTACCCTTGAATGTTTATAGTAACACAATTCACTATCACAAAGATGTGGAAACAGAACCTAAGTGCCCCCAATATGTGAGTGGATTGATAAAATGCAGCCTATGTATACCATGGAGTACTAAGCCATTAAAAAAGTGATCTAGTATC
>NW_003852637.1:391653-393889 GCF_000181295.1 Otolemur garnettii | reverse complement strand
ACACATAGACCAATTGAATGGAATGGAGAACTCAGAAATACATTGAAATACAGCTAATAATTTTTGACAAAGGGGCTAGAATATATATTGGGGAAATGACAGTCTAATAAGTGGTGCTGAGAAAATTGGATTTTTTATGCAGAAGACTGAAAATAGGGCCTCATATTTTACCACATATAAAAATAAATATGAAATAGATAAAGGTCTTAAATGTTACACCTGTAATTCTGAAATTACTAAAAGAAAGCATTGGGGAAGTGCTATGAGATTTGGGGGCAAAGATTTTTTTGGCAATACCTCCAAAGACTTGGCAACAAAAGCAAAAATAGATAAATGGGATTATGTCAAATTAAAAGCTTCAAAACAGCAAGGGAAACAATCAAGAAATAAAGAGACAACCTACAGAATGAGAGAACATATTTGCAAACTATCCATCTGATAAGAGATTAATAACCAGAATACGAAATTAACTCATATAACTCAATAGCACAAAAGAACTAATCCAATTAATAAATAGGCACAGAGCTGAATAAGCATTTTCTCAAAAGAAGGTGTCCAAATGACTAAAAAACACATGAAGAATTGCTTAACATCACTAACCATCAGGGAAACGCAAATCAGAATTACAACGAGGTATCCTCTCACCTCAGAATAACTATTATCAAAAAGACAAATTGAACAAGGTCTAGCAAGAAATGGAGAAAAAGGAATGCTATATGCTGTTGGGGTGAATGTGAAGTAGTGCAACCATATGGAAAATGTTAAGGAAGTTCCTTTAAAAAACTAAAAATAGAACTACCATGTGATCCAGCTGTCCCACTATTGGATAGATGACCAAAGGAAAGGAAAGCAAACTATCAAAGAGAGATCGGCATCCCCATGTTTATTGTAGCACTATTCACAATAGCCAAGATAATGGATTCAGCCTAAGTAGCTAACAGTAGAAGAATGAAAAAAGAAAATATGGTGTACGTACACAAAGGAATATTATTCATTCTTCTTCTTCATTATTCTTCTTCCATCAGAAGAATGAATACTGTCTTTCTCATCAACATGGATGGAACTGGAGGATGTTATGTTAAGTGATATAAGTCAGGCACCGAAAGACAAATATTGCATGTTCTTACTAGTATGTGGGAGGTAAAAAAAGTAGACACCACGGAGCTACAGAGTAGAATGGTGGTTCATACAGGCTGTGAAGGGAAGTGAGAGGGAGGAATTAGATAAGTTGTTTCAGGGATACAAAAAATACAGCCAGATAGAAAGATAAATTCTAGTATTTGATAGTATAGTAAGGCAATTACAGTGAGCAATCATTTATTGTATATTTCAGTGTAACTAGAGAAGACTTGTAGTATTCCCAACACAAACAAAAGATAATTGTTTGAAGTGATGAATATCCCAGTTACTCTGATTTAATGATGATACATTGTACACAGGCATCAATTATTTCCTGTACCCCTAAGATAAGCACAACTGTTATATGTCAATAAAAAACAAATAACACATGAAAATTCAAATATAATCACTGAAGTGAATGTCATATTTATGAATGCTATACAAAGTCTGACAATCAAGTTCACAAACTCATTCTAGAAGAAGTACTACATAACTTGTTTCTGAATCTCACTGTGGTAATCTTTGAAGTACTCCCCTTGAGAAGCTATGAGCTGATGCCAGCACCTAGTTGACTCTCCAAAACAATTTTGGAACTCTTTTTCTGGAATGACCATCAGAGCTGTCATTGTATTACCCTTGGTGTCCCGAATGTCATTAAAATGTCTTCCTTTTAATATTTATTTTAAGGTGAAAAAAAAGTCATGGGGGGGGATCAGATCAGGTAAATAGGGAAGGTGTTCCAATACAGTTATTTGTTTACTGGTTAAAAACCCCCTCATAAACAGTGCTGTGTGAGCTGGTGCATTGTCATTATGCAATTATGCCACAGTCTTCTCCTGCCAAGATTTTCAGTTAAGATTTTCTACCATCCTTTGCATCAGAGAAATGCAAATCAAAACTGCTTTGAGATATCATCTAACACCAGTAACATTAGCCCATATCACAAAATCACACATGCTGGCATGGGTGTGGAAAAAAGGGAACACTTCTATGCTGCTGGTAGGATTGCAAACTAATACATTCTTTTTGGAAAGACATCTGGAGAACACTTAAAAAACTAAAAATAGACCTGCCATTTGATCCTATAATTCCTCTATTAGGTATATATCCAGAAGAC
>NW_003852637.1:386098-391324 GCF_000181295.1 Otolemur garnettii | reverse complement strand
GGGAGGGGAGGGGAGGGGAGGGGAAAGGGTAGGTGGAGGGAGGGTGATTGGTGGGACCATTTCTATGATTCTTCCTGTAAGGGTATATGTGAATCTCTCTAAGTGTAGAATATAAATGTCTTAACCCAATAACTAAGAAAAAAACATGAAGGCTATGTTAACCAGTTGGATGAAAGTATTTCAAATTATATACAGAAACAGTACACTGTACCCCATGATAGTATTAATCTATACTGCTATGATTTAATAAAAAAAAATTTAGAAAAAAAGATTTTCCTGCTTCTCTATTGATGTTGTCTTGATCTGCTATGCTTCTCACAGTCAGCTGACAGATGCACAATTAGATGAATTTTTGCAATGTTTTATCAGTTCTGCATATTACTGGCTGTCCTGATGCTTTCTGAGTGACACTTTCTCTCCACTCAGAAAAAAATGTTTAATCCATTTCTACACTGCTGCTTTCTTCATAATATTATCTCCATAAACTTGGACTAACATGTTCCTGATTTCACTTCCACTCTTGCCAAGTTCAACAAGAAATTTAATGTCTGTCCATTGCTCTAATTCAAGTTCCAACATTCTTGTAACGACACATAAAAACATGTAACAATTCAGCAAGACAGCATCATACACATCAACATGAACACAGCTCTGAGATGCCGATATGGCAAGGTTATGAAACCTTACTGAGCTGTTTGCATAGTGGTGTCATTGTAAGCACACAGTGGTAAATTTATGAACTTAATTGTCAGACCTTACATGCATGTGTATGTTTGTCTGTATAAATACATACATATGTATATGTATACATGTGTGTGCATATATATGTATTTCTTCTCTTGATGCAAACATTTTGGAGCTATTTTCAAAAAAGACTGCATATGTTATTAGTGTATATTCCATATATTATTAGTAATATATATATTATATAGAGAAATTTTTTTCTAAAAATCAACTTTTTCTCCAAGATGAACTTTACGTGGTTTTTCATTGTTTAAAGAAATTAAAGTGACTTTTAAGTGATAAAATAATATCTGTCAAGAGTCTTGGAATTGTGCTATATGTGGGGAAATGGAAAGAGTATTTTAGAGAAGGGTTAAGATGTCAAGGTTAGGTCTTGGTTTCACACTCCCTCACTTTGTGACCTTGAGTAAGATATTTCACCTCTCTGCCTTTAGTTTCCTCATCTATCCAAAACAAAATAAAATCATACTAAATTTATATATCCCTTGATTGTTAAATTCCAGGTATTTCTTTAAAAAATTAATATTTCATATGATTTGGTGGTCAGATCTTGTTTGTATTTCAAAATCAAATCTTCAATATCACATTGTCCCCATTAGTTTCAAATTCTCGTGTATGTTTATATTCAATGCAATGCAGCATTTGCTTATAGAGACAACTAAAAACTCTCCTGCATGAAAGGAATATTCAATGGTCATGTTAATTAAATTTGTGTGAACACAGTGTTATAAAATACCACATGCCCTCCCCTTTTCCTAGTTAGCATAGCATTGATTAAAAATTCATTTTTTTTTTTTTTTTTGAGACACAATCTCATTCTGTTGCTTCAGGCTAGAATGCCATGGTATCAGCCTACGTCACAGCAGCATCAAACACCTGGGTTCAGGTGATAGTCCTGCCTTAGCCTCCCAAGTGGCTGGGACTAGACTAACCACCATGACAACTGGCTAATTTTTCTATTTTTGGTAGAGAGTCTCACTCTTGCTCAGGCTGGTCTTGAATCCTAAATTCACAAGATACTCACCCTGAGGAACAGCCTCCCTGAGAGCTAGGATTACAGGCATGAGCCTCCGGCACAGCCCAAAATGTCATGTTAAATCACTATTTCTCTTTTTCTAAAATGTCTCATTTGCTCACTTAAACTGTATATTTTAGGTCTATAGTATTGATATAGACCTTGTTATGATCTATCAAACACTCATATATATCTTGGCCTCTCTAAGACACATATGACCTGGAAAGCCATGTATAATTTTACAATAAAAAAGCAGAGGTATTAATGTGAAATTTTGACACAGGACAGTGGATTTAAAATAAAGGAATATTTGATATCTGGTCTAATCATTCCACTACTTGTTAGGAATGGAAAGTTATGGAAGATTTTAACATAAATACACATATGCCCAAAACCCACTTATTTAATAATTCAGGTTTTGATGACTTGAATTTTTTTTTCTTCTTCTAAAAAGGGATTTTTTAAAGTTAAATCACAGCGGGGTACATTAATGCAATCATGAGGTACGATGTGCTGGTTTTACACACAAACTGAAATGCTTTCATCAAACTAGTCAACATAGCTTTCACAGCATTTTCTTAGTTATTGTGTTAAGACATTTGTATTCTATACCTAGTAAATTTCACATGTTCCCTTGTAAGATACACCATAGGTGTGGTCCCACCAATTACCCTCCCTCCATCCATCCTCCCCCCTCCCTTTAACCAGGATCACTTCCAGAAAATCCCAACTCTTTATATCACTCTTTTTTATCACTGCTTATTGGAAATAGGTATATCTGGCCACTATTCTTCATTGAATGCTTTTAGATATTGGAACAAACAATGATCGGTGAAACCAGGAATAAAACTGCCCAAGTGATAATACATAGATATTAATTTCCTACATATGACTATTTTAAAAAAGTGATGTGATTATTTGATAAATCTTGTAATGTGGAATGACTAAATAAATCCAATTAGTATATTCATCACCTCATTTATCCCTCTTTTTTTTGTGATAATACCTTTGAAATTTATTCTCTTCACAATTTTGAAATATATATTACATTATTATTAACTACGGTCATTTTGCTATTCAATAGATCTCAAGAACTGATTCCTACTGTCTAATTGATCATTCCTCTATGGGTTCAAATTTCATAGATTCCACATATAAGTGAGATCATGCACTGTCTGCCTTCCTGTACATGGTGAATGGCGAATATACCAGACTCAGAGAGTCCAGCTTACCATATATCCTGTCCTTATTTTGAGAATGGATAAATCAATCATTTTATTTTAAAATAAACTGGTATAATAAAAAATAAGCTAGACTATGTAGCATATCCGATAATCATATTAGACCTAAGATCAATCTTTTCACTCTTGACGGGCAGCTATTGATGAAACATTTGCTTTTATGACTGGGCAATACAAGTTGTAATATATGAAAATGATATTAAAGATTCATAAAATTCATGAAATGTGAAGATTACTTAATAAAACTTCTGATTCTATGGGAAACTATCAGAAAAGCACATATTGTAATTAGCTCCATTCTGTAGGTACATGTTCTCTTCGATGGTTTGTGGTATCTCAAAAAGGCATAGAGGATTTTTAGAATGATAGACACAAAGTGATGCATGGACATTACCTCAGAGAGGGAGCAAGATGATCCATGGAACACAGGACAGAGATAATAATAACTTATTTTTCCAAGTGTTCATCACATTCATTTAAAATTCACTCCTTTTGTGTATTTTATAATATGCATGAGAGAAGCACATTTTATCATTTATAAATAAAGTGGAGTAGCCAAAACAAAAACTTTTTACTAATGGAGTGCACAGTCAACCAATTTGGAGTGTGCTCTTGCAGCGAATGGGAGATTAATGACATCCCATTTATAAAGGCTAGCAGGTGAGAAAGAGGCTGTCAATAAGAAGTTCATTTATCTGTTTTCCCATGTCTGCAATAAAGCACATTTACCTGAAATGTCATACTCTGGAAAGATTGCCAATGCTAAACATATATAAATGCCTACCTTGTACTAAGTAGCTGTATTGATTTGAGAGGCTACATCAAAGCAATTGCCTATGTGTAATTATTGTCTTTCTTACAAAATGACTAATCTAGCACAAGGCAAAGTTTAAATATTTGGTGTGTGTGTCCTTTTTATTAAATATGTTCAATATTGTTGAGCCTTTCTTTCTGTGTTTGATCTATAAACAAATGAATAGAAAATGAGCATAATAAATCATTGGTGGCAGGTTCAAGAGAGCCCTGCTGTTTCTTTTGGCTGAATACTAAATGACTACGGTTTAAAATATAAAAAAAAAAAAGTAGAAGGAGAAGGTGGAGATATTGGGTAATGAAGGAATATTATAGCCATGAACTGTTTCTAACCTTTGTACTTCTATAAATTTTAATGAGAAGCCCTTGCTATGTTTGTCACAGTAAGATTAGTATGATCAATTAAAATGCAACCAGTTTATATTTCTCCTTTAGGTGTTTCCATGAGTGGTGCATGATTCATTTCCCAAATACACAGCAGTGAGCAGGCTTTGTTTTATATCTTTTTGATGAGTGATTTATTGTTTTTTTCTTCTGTGTTTACGTTTGTGGTGTAATTCTATCAGATCTGCTAATTCATATTTATTTCTAATCATTATTAAGATGCAATTATCTCACTTTCAAAGTAGTGCACATTCAGAGCCACAGCTGAAAATAACTGTATCCACGTCTCAGTTCTTTGTTATTTCAAAACTGTATTATGCTTAAAGAAAAGCTGCTCCCCAAGTACATGCCCTGAGATTTTTAAAATCTATGTAGTTATTACTTTAAGACACTCTGTCAGTTTCCTTTTTGCACCATTAATCATTGTTCATTGCTCTGAAATAAAAATTCTGTTTGCTTTATTTTAATATTTTGGATTCTGAATTTTCCCATGCTAAAGCAACAGATTATTTCATATTATTTCAACAGTGAAACAATAAAGTATGAGGATTTTCTAATCAGAATTTTATGTATGGATTTGACACTAAGTTGAGGATGAATGATTTTTATTAATGTTCAAAATATACAGATAGTATAAATAATCCTTGGCAGTGTAACATGTTTTGGGAGAGCCATGGAGTGCTAACAGAAATTGACATTTCATGTAGGCTTTGAGGTAGTAATAGACTTTTGGTAAGTGTAACTGAACGGAAGATAGGGTTAGGACAATAATCTAGATTGAGGGAATAGTGAAAAGTGAGTATGAGGCTGACTTTTAGGAAATGCCACTTACTAATAATTTATATTACCAGCAAGTAAGGACAAGCACAATTTTGAAAGTATATAAGTTTTGGGTTTTTTTTAAAATGTTCTTTTTTCTTCTTTCTTTTTTTAATTACAGACTATTAGGAGGTACACATGTTCTGTTTATATACCTTGTTTTAGTACAGATTGAGTCAAAGTTATGTGTGCCCTTCACCCAGATAGTGA
>NW_003852637.1:375850-385684 GCF_000181295.1 Otolemur garnettii | reverse complement strand
CATCAACCATGAATGGATCAACAAACTGTGGTTTATGTATACCATGAAATATTTTTCAGCCATTAAAAAAGATGGAGACTTTACATCTTTTACATTTTACCTGGATGGAGTGTGCACTTAAATGTTGATGGATAAGTTCCAATTTAGTATTGAGTATATACTTTTGTTTCTTTATTCTTACGATGTTTCACTTAGAAGAAGGGTTTCCAGTCTCATCCAGGTTGTAATAAAAGATGATGTATGGTGTTTTAACGTATGTGCTGAAAAATTAAAATGATTGATCCTTCATGGAACCACATTTAATTTCATATTAATGTAATCTAGGGTATATGTAAAGGAATGAGATTAGAATCATTTCTGACTTTGAAATCTTTACCCATTATGATTATTAGAAACCACTAATAAGAAAGTGGAGAACAAATGTAATCAAAGCACAAATAAAGTCAAACTCAATCACTCTAAGAAAAATGGATATTGTTGGAAAATTCAAACTCCTATAAAGACATGCATGGTTAAATCATTGTAAACTTTTGCTAGGAACAAAGGAAGTCAACATATAACAATAAACATGAAGTTATACAGCTATAACTTATATAAGTGTAAATATGAGGACACTACTCTTCAGGTATAGATAATTAAATCTGTCTAAGTTGAATTTAAGTCTAGTCAAAGACAACAGAAAGGAAGTGTTCCTTTTTCTATTTTCATTTTTTTAAATTTTAGGTTAATGTGAGAGTACAAACAGGCAAATCACAATATTTGAATTTTTAGGTAGAGTCTTTCTTGTAGTTATAACATGCACCCAACAGGTGTGTCATATACCCCTACATTGTGCCATTCAGTGAGAGTACCCCAAACTCCCCTCCCCTCTCCCCCTTACTTCCCTCTTTACTCCTCCCCCAAACTTGAAGTGAAATGAACTTTTCTGTTACGTGGGCATGAATTAGATGGCCTACTGCCTTCATATTACTACTGAGTACATAGGATCCTTCTTTACCATTCTTGTGATACTTTACTGAGAAGAATGTGTTTCAACTCCATCCAGGTTAATATAAAAGATGCCAAGTCACCATATTTTTATAGCTGAATAGTATTCCAAAGTATGCATATACCATAGTTTGTTAATCCATACCTGTGTTGATGGGCATGTAGGTTGTTTTTACATCATGGTGATTGTAAATTGATCTGCGATAAACAATCTAGTGCAAATATCCTCATAATAAAGTATTTTTTTTTTCTGGGTAGATGCCTAGTAATGGGATTGTGGGTTCAAATGGGCTATCTAATTTGAGTTATTTGAGGATTCTCCATACTTCATTCCAAAGAGGCTGTACAGTTTGCAGTCCCATCAATAGTGTAAAAGTGTTTTCCTCTCTCCACATCCATGTCATCATCTGCAGCTTTGGGATTTTGTAATGTAGGCTAATCTTACTGAGGTTAGGTGATAGCTCAGAGTGGTTTTCATTTGCATTTCTCTGATGATCAGGGACAATGAGCATTTTTCATATGTTGTTAGCCATTCATCTGTCTTTCTCAGAGAAGGTTCTGTTCATGTCTTTTGCCCAGTGATAGAAGGGATTGTAAACATTTTTTTGTTGATCAGTTTGAGTTCTCTATAGATCCTAGTTATCAAGCCTTTGTCAGGTTCATAATATGCAAATATCTTTTCTCATTCTAAAGGTTATCTATTTTCTTTGATTGTTGTGTCCTTTGTTGTGCAGAAACTTTTCAATTTAGGCAATTGCAATATCTATAAAAATTAACAAATGGGACTTAGTTAAACTGAAAAGAAAGTATTTCTTTAAAATTCCTTACTACTAGTCCATAGCTTATGATCCTTTGGGGAAAGAATCCCGTAACTTAATTGAAATCCTTAAGTAAAACTTGTAAAGAGAACATGATTCAGTGTTTCTCCTGCATACAAGATAGAGGCGAATTACCACTTTAAAATATAGTCCTAAAAAAAAGATTATCCCACAAGTAAAATTTAAGGAACACAGGCTCACAATCAAGGACTAAATATGTGAGGGAAGAAGCCATAATGGTTAAGACAAAGAGTAATAATACAAAACCTTCAATATCAATACCACAAAGACTGGACGTAGGACAAATCAGATTCTGAATACAGCATAATATATTTAATATGATTAAAATAACAAAACCATAAGAAAGAGAATACCAGTGAGTCCAAGTAGATACAAATATGAATAGAAACTAAACAGTGTTTCCAGAAATTAAAAATTGAATAATTAGATTTAGATTTAATGGACAGATTAAATAATGATTAGACATAGACAAAAAGAAAATTATTAAATTTTAACGTGTCTATTTACAAAGCATTTATCCAAAATAGACACAAAGAAGATACAAGTTACAGGAAAGAGATCAAAAGATTGAAAGACCACCATAGTTGTATGCCATAAGAATCTATTCAGAATTTTAGAAAGTATAAAAAAAGAGGTAAGACAACATTAGATAAGAAAATGGATTAAACTTTTAAGAATGAATTAAAAAAAAACAATGCTCAGAATTAAAAAGCTCAATAAGTACCAAATAGGAAATAATGAAGACAGTCACGAACTTCATAAGATAGAAATTACTAGTGACAAGCATCTAGTCACATCAAGAAAATTGATTACCTACAAAATAAAATAGACAATGCTGAGTTCTCCATGGAAGTGAGAGCCAGAGACAATGAAATAATATTCTTTTTTTAAAGTTTGCATATTTATATAAATATATACACACAATATAAAATAATACACACATATGCTAACAATATATTATTAGAATGCAAAAGTAACCACAGTAATTGCTTAGATCTTAGATCAACAACAGAATTTTTGAGGAGGAGTTTTACATACTAATGTTGTTTGGAATTGCTGGTGCACTGTGATATAAAAGGCTGATCAACTTTTACCCGTTTTTATGATTTTTTTAAACGCTTTATAGACAATGCACTTCCTTATTGCTTTCACCAAGGTGGACTACTCTGATAGTCCAACTTTTGGTACAAAACTGCCCTAGATGATAAATAAAGTCTGGAAATTACCTGTGTACCCAGTTGTAGCAAGGTGATTGGTAATCTTGGCAAAAGAAGTTTCAGAGAAGTGATAGGGGCAAAGCCATATCACCAAGGCCTGTGAAACTAGTTAAGTGGAGAAACAGTTTAGACAGTGACCTACCCCACTAATCAAATTCTTCTAACTGGTCACTCCTTATTTCTTCCCTGTCACCCCTGCCCAACCATTCCACTGTTCAGGCACATTGAACTGTTCTACTATCTCCCAAGCATGAAATAATATTCTTAAAGTTCTAAGGGAGAACAATTGTCACCAGATATGATAATCAAAATAAAAGATTTCTATATTTGAAGAATGAAGGCAAAACATACCTTGTTTATTAAAAAGCAAACATTGCAAAAGCTTATCATCACTACACCTTTATTAAGAGAAATTTAATCGTGTTTAGACAGGAAGAAAAACCAATATTAATAATGGATGGAAGATCTGAGATAAAAGAACTATGAAAAATAAATACAATAACATGTTTAAAAAATCACACACTTTTGAATACATAAAAATAATGATAGAATCAATGTTTTCTGAGGTCCTGGCATTATTTCAGGACAATGGCAAATGTATTAATTAAATATTAATATTGTGAGTTAAATATACTTGTGAACATGTATTTTGTAAAAGGGATTAAAGAAATATGAATGTATACTTCTAAATTAGAAGGGAGAATGGAATGAGAAGATTAAAAATTTACTACTAACATGAAAGAGAAAGAAAAGTGAAAAGTAGAGAAAACAGGAAATAAAAATATAAGATTATGAGAGTTAAACAAAATATAATAGCTAATCACATTCAATATAAATGAAATAAATACTCTAGATAAACAAAAACATATGCAGTGTGACAATTAAGTTAGTGAACTCATCCTGGAAAAAGTGCTACACAACTCATTGTTGAATGTCACTACAGTCACCTTTGTAGTACATCCACTGGGAAGTTGTGCACTGACACTAGTACCTACTCCTCCCTTCAAAGCAATTTTGAAACTGTTTCTGGACTGGTCATCAGAACTGTCATCGTACGAAGTCTGACAACTAAGTTTGCAAACTTGTCATAGAAAAAGTGCTTTGTATATTGAAATATCATAGACATTATAAGTACATACAGAACATTTACAAAAATGTGCACTCTTCACACAGTAATGAAAGCCTAAGAGTTTTCAAAGAGTTAGAAAGTCACACAAAATTATCCCGAAGGTATAAAAAAAGCAATTCTCTCTAATTCATTATATAAAGTGACTTTAATCTTGATCCCACATCCGGGATAGAACAGTAACACAGAAGGAAGTTGTATGTCAATCTTACTTCAGACTAAAGTTAAATGTAGCCTCAATAATATATTGACAAACTGAAATGCAGTAGTAAATACAGCTATGAAGTATTCTTACTGAGTTTGGTTTCTTCCGGGAATGAAAAATTGACCTAACTTTAGAAAAAGTATTAATGCAATTCATTATATTGACATGATAAAGAGAAAAATATGAAACAATTTCAGTATATAAAGAAAAGATTTTTGATAAAATTCGAAACCTATTTATTAAAACCCTCTTTAACAAGAATGCCAGGGAACTTAATAAAACAATTATATTTGCAAAAACTTTGAACAAACTGCATAATCAATGGTAAAATATTAAAAGCATTGAATTTAATACCAGTAACAAGATAAAGATGCTCTCAATCATCATCCTTATTTAACAGGTACTGGAGACGTCACCTAAGAAAGAGGGAGAAAAACAGAAAGAAGGAGGGAGGTGAGAGAGAAAGATAAAGAAAGAGGATATGAAAAAATGATGTTGAAGAAAGTATAAGGGTTTGAAAGAATAAAAATTAAAATTGCCCTTCCATAAGTAAACATATAAAAAATGACATATCTGAATTTGCAGGATGAAGCTAAATGGGTACATACAATATAATTTATTTCTTTTTTCAACATCTCAGTGGAAGACAAAGTGAAATTTGTTTAATTATTTGTATTGGAAAACAAGAAAAATGAATGATATTCATGTATATGCATGCTATGTGATTGTGTGTATATATACACACATGAATGCACATGAGAGACTTAATGAGTTTACCAAGTTAACTAGATAAGGTATAGGATCTATACAAGAATATGTCACATTTCAATAGGTAGAGGATGCAATTAAAAGTATAATTTATAATAAAAATAAAAATATTTTTAAAAAATCCATTGCAAGGTGTAAGTACAGAAATATAAAATTATATTTAAATACCTAAATGAGAGGTAGATAAATGAAGAAACAACATATTTATGTACACAACAACAAAAATGCAATTCTTACAAAATTCTGGTATATATTTAGCTTTATTAGAAAACAAAAATTCAGGAGAGTTTTTCAAAAACTTGAGTAGATTTTAAAATGTTAATAATACACTATGTAGATGTATAAAGGGATAAGAATTTTTAAAGGATCACTGAAAAGTCAAGTGAATGTACAGTGCCCACCTGATATAAAGACTTATAAAATTTGAATAACTAAGATTGGTTTGGTGTTACCACAAAGATAAAACAAACAAATAACAGAAAACAATGGAACAGAATTAAAATCTAAAAAGCAACCTACAAACATATAGAAAAATTACTACAATAGACGTGTCATTTCATATTCACATTGTAACTAAATAATTCTGAGGAAATTTGTTTTTCATCTGAGAATATGTAAGTGATGGATATGTTCTTAACCCCATTTAAAAAATTAAATTCCAATTGGATGAAGGAATTAACTGTGTGTACATGGAATGGGGAGAAGTAAAAGTCTAGAGTATTGACAAGTAATTAGAGTTGTTAACAGCTGTTGTAAATATAGAATGTCTATGTTGTCTCATGATAATTGCAAAAAAATTACCTATAGGTACACAAAAGAAAAAGAGAAAGAAATTAAAGTATTTCATTGCAAAAAAAAAAAAAAAATTAAGGAAGCCCAAAAGAAAACAAAAATAAAAAAAAGAAGAAAAAGAAACAAAAGAACTCTGCAATTGATAGAAAGCAAAAAAAGGCAATAGTAAGTACTTCCTTATCAATAATTAAGAGCAAATGAGTTTAACTTCCCATCTAAACACATAGAGTGTTTGAATGGATTAAAACAATAAATAAAAAGAAAGACCCAACTAGATGCTGTCATCTAGAAACTCATTTCAAATTGGAGGGCAAAAGCAAAGGATTTGAAAAGATGCATCATATAAATAGTAAATGATAGGCAATGGGAATGGATATTCTGATATCAGACAAAATAGATTTTAAGTCTTCAACTACCACATGAAAGACATTTTATAATTGAATATAAGAAGGACATTTTATAATTGAATATTATTCATCAAAAAGATATAACAGTTACATATGCACCCAACCAGAGATCATTAATATATATCACAAACATGGAAAAAACTAATAGGAGAAATATGCAGCAGTACAATAATAGTAGGAGACTTTAATATCCCAATTTCTGTAAGAGAACATTCCAACAGAAAATCAATAAGCAAACAGCAGATTTGAACAACATCCTAGACCAATGGACCTAATAGACATGTTCAGAATATATTACTCAGTAGCAACAAAATACCCATTCTTCTCAAGCGCCTTTGGAACATTCTCTAAGATAAAATATATTAAGTTATGAAATAAATCTTAACAAATTTAAGAAGACACACAACAAACTTTTTTAATCACAAAGGAATGAAACTAGAAATCAATGACAAAAGAAAACTGGAAAATTCACAAACATGGAGATTAAACAGCACACTCACAAACACCCACTGGATCAAAGAAGAAATCAAAAGAAAATTATAAAATATTCACCTAAGAAACATTGTAAAGAAGAAAATGCCAGGAGTGTAGGTCATATGAGGGTTGGTGTGCAAGCCATTGAAGGGTACCCACATCACCGCTGCCTGCATGTGACTTTGGAGACTGCTTTCCTCATTCAAATTTGCCCTGAGTGTCTTGGGTTCAGTGGTCCTGCTGCAACATCTTCTCTACCCAGGACCATGTATCACCTGCCATTGCCAGGATGGCACTTCAGTGTATCCCTGGAAGAGTGAAATGGATGAGGAGTATGTGTCATACATCAAACAGATACTATATTCCAGGGCCAAATCCCTCAACATGACTGTGGGCAATGATGGTGACTTACTAATTGCATCTAGAACTCTCCAACAGTCCTATCGGGCTTCTGAAGCATTGCTGAGGGGACCATGACTGGAATCCACAACCTATACAAGGTGGATGACGGCCAATGGGATCCTGAAGTACCTGTCATCAACTTCAACAACTTGACGAACAAGAGCAGATTTGCCAACTTCTGTGTCTCCTGGGAGTCCCTCATAGGGATACCAAACAGGCCACAGACATGAGATTGTGGTAAGGTGGTTATGGTGGCAGGCTATGGCAATGTGGGCAAAGGCTGTGCTCAGGTCCTGAGGAGTTCTTGGATGCTCATCACCATCACTGGGATGGACCCCATCAGTGCACTGCAGGGTGGGGTGCCATGAAGGACTGTGAGATGACCAACAGGGATGTGGCTGTGTAGGCTTCATCTGCACTTTGAGCAGATGAAGGATGTCATGTCTTAACACTGGACACTGATGTAGAGATTGATAGCAAATGGCCCAACAAGTACAGCATAGGGAAGGTGAACATCAAGACCCTGGCAGACTGCTATTGGCTAAAGAATGGGAGCTGTACCATCCTGCTGGCCAAAGGATTGCCATGGGCCACCCCCTCTTTGTGATGACAACCTCTTTTACCAGCCAGGTGCTGGTACTGATTGAACTGTTAACCCTTCTGATAACTATCTCATCTGTGTTCTCCTGGATCACAGGAGAAGCTGGGTGAAGCAGTGACTGGAGCCCATCTAGGCAAGCTGAAAGTGAAGCTGACCAAGCTTCCCAAGATATAGTACCAGTACAGGGGCATGTCCCATAATAGCTTTTGTTGTTGTTGTTGTTCTTGCAGTTTTGGCTAGGGCCAGGTTTGAACCCACCACCCCTGGTATATGGGGCTGGTGCCTTACTCGTTGAGCCATAGGCACTGCCCCGTAATGGCTCTTTTAAGATTGATCATTACTGATACTGAGATCCAGACCTGTCCTTTACCTTCTAGCTCTGTCCTTTCCCTGCCCCACCTTTGCTCCACAAGAGCAAATGACACCAATTTTGCAACTGGTTCATAAGTCTCCCTCATTGACTCCCTGAGGCTGGTCACTGGGTTTTTGGCCTCTGCTGTATCCATTATACTGTTACAAGTGTGGCAGTGAGAATTGAGAGGCCTCCTTACCCCCTGATCATGATGGGGTGCAAGTGAGACATGCACAGGAGTCATGTATTTGGTGCTTAGAACTGCACACTACTTTCCTCAGGCTAAAGTCAGTGCTGATTGTCAGAAACCCTGTGCACTTTACCTCCTAGGCCTCCTCTTGGCCTTCGGACTATTTTTCAGGTTCACTGGTTTCTTAAGTTTATGAGAGATGAGAAGGAGCTATATTGAAGGGTTAGAAGGAATTGTTGGAGTTTAAATGTTCCCAAGAGCCTGGCTTAGTGCTGGGCCTTCTCTTAAAACTCAGAACAATGAGATTGGTATTTTTAGTCCCTATTTTATAAAGTTTAGAAGATACTGGTAGGGAAAGGCCAATAAAAGACAAGAGAAATGACAGGTGGAGAGAGAAAGAGGCCAGAAAAACATAAAAGTAGACACATGTCTGTTACCACTTTGTAACATGTGGTTCCTGTCATAATCCTCTGTTAAAAAGAGATTAATTTGGTTTATAGTACTTATAGACTGTTTATAATGTCATAAGAAATCTGAAAGGTAGGTAAATAAAAATTGGAGTCCCTTTAAAAACAAGCAATTACACATTAATAAAGCACTTTAGAAAAACTCAATAGTAAACAAATACAATTAAATAATAGACAAAAGACATGAAGAGATATTTTCTTAAAGAAAATTTTACTATTCAGATGCCACATAAAAGAATGAAAAGATGCTCAATGTCACTTGATACTAAGGAAATGTTAATTGAAAATACAATAAGGTATCATTACTATCAAAATGACTAAAATTTTTTTAAAAAGTAATAATACCAAATGCTGGTAAGGATGTGGAAAAATTGGATTACTCAAACCTTGTTGGTGGGAATATAACCATGGATAGGAAACTCTTGGCCAAAGACCATATGTGTCCTTCTAGATCCTAAGTGTGGCCTTTCGACTGAATCCAAATATTATAGTAAAAATAGTGGTATAGCCATGTTGGGGAACATGTTGACAGTAGTATTAAAACCTAAACATTCAACTACTATATGATCCTATAACGCTATCCCTGAACATTTATTTATAACAGGACACTTATGCTCTCACAAAAATTTGTACAGAAGCGTTTGTAGCAGTTTTGTGCACAATAGCCAAAGCTGGGAAACAACACAGATAGCCTTCAATGTATGAATATACTTTGCTTCACTCATAAAATCCCATTCATAGATAAAAAGGAGTGATCACTTGTGGGCCCAGATGAATCTCTAAAGAACCCAGCTGAGAATACAATCAAAAATTACACATTGTTTTATTTCATTTATGTAATATTCTTGAAATGCCAAAATTATAGAGATGGAGGACATAGTGTTATTCCTTGCCAGGTGTTAAAAAAGGTAGAAAAGGTATGAGTATAAAAGGGAACAAGAGGGATCCTTTTTGACCATAGAAATGTCAAAATCCTCGTCTGGTTTTGTACTAGTTTTTTTTTTTTT
>NW_003852637.1:374787-375709 GCF_000181295.1 Otolemur garnettii | reverse complement strand
GTGACTGTGATTGAAACAAAGTAGTAAAGATGCCACGGGTCATAAATCATAATTGTGGGAAATAAGTAACAAACATGTTAAGATATGCAAAGGGAACAGGAGGCCCAGGGCAGCAGTAAAAGATGCTGACCTGTGACATTAACTAGGTATGTGAACTACAACAAAGTGGTGGTGGCCTGTTCAGTAAGAAAGGGGGCTTGTGTGTTAGCAGCAGTAGTTGCAACCATGTGGACAATAAATTAATCACTTAGCTAAGCAAAAATAGCTAAGGCAATACCAGTCAGACCAATAAACAGCAGGTGTCAAAGCGCAGGTTTTCCAAACTAGATAACAGAAAAACAGTCACCTCTATACTTTCTGCACATCTTGTACAACCTGCTACACAGTGTAACATTTATTGTAACTTTTACCTTGTAACTTTTTCTCATATACTCCTCTCTGATTTTCAATAAATACCCTTAGAACCTGAAGTCAGGCTGTACAAGGGCATTCTGTCAGTGTCCAGCTCCCCACGATCCTCCAAGTAGTCTCCTCACTGCGTTGCTCCCAAGAAGCAGGCAATGCTTGCCTCATTTTATTTCTTCAGTTTATTTTTAATATAAAGTTTTCTTAATATATAAAGGTTAAGCTAAAAAAAAAAAATTAAGCACATAACTACTCATCTGAATACAACATAATGAAAGCTACAAAACAAGGCCCAATCTGGGATATAGTACTAGCAGTACTAATTGACAAAATATTGTACCCCAAACATATAAAGTACTTCTATTAATCATGATAAAGCAAATGACTCAGTAAAAAATTGACAAGAGGCGGCGGCACCTGTGGCTAAATGGGTAGTGCACCAGCCCCATATACTGAGGGTGGTGGGTTTGAACCCAACCTAGCCAAAATGCAACAACAACAACAACAACAACAACAA
>NW_003852637.1:367918-374117 GCF_000181295.1 Otolemur garnettii | reverse complement strand
AGGAAATTTTGTTCATGTCATGAGGAAATAGACACATGTTTATAGTGTCAACTGTAAGTAAACAAAAAATAAAAATACTCAAAAAATTCAACATTCGTTGATAGATAATAGAACTAACCAAAACTTGTAATATATTCATCCAATTAAATGCTGCACAACACTGGAAATGAATGAACTATAAATAACAATATGGATGGATATCAAAAATATAATTTTGATTAAAATAAAAGTATGAGAAGAGGCCAAATGGGGTGGCTCATACCTATACTCTCAGCAATTTGGGAGGCTAAAGTGGAAGGAACATTTGATTTGAGGCCAGAAGCTCAAGACCAGCATCAACAATATAGCAAGACCCCATCTCTACAAAAAATAGAACAATTAGGCAGACTTAGTGACCTGCACCTGGAGTCCCAGCTACCCAGAAGGCTAAGGCAGAAGGATTGCTTGAACCTGATAATTTGAGGTTGCATTAAGCTGTGATGATGTCAGTGCACTTCAGTCTAGGTGACAGAGTGAGATTGTCAAGAAAGAAAGATGAAAAAAAGAATGAAAGAAAGAAAAAGAGGGAGGGAGGGAGGGAAGGAAGGAAGGAGGGGAGGAAGGGAGGGAGGGAGGAATAAATGCTGTATGATTTCATCTTTAAAAAAAATCAAGCTAAACTAAATAATGTATTATTTAGGAGCTCATATGATTTTGGTAAAATTTTAAAGAGAAGCAAGATAATTTATACCAAATTAGAAAAATAGAATCATGGGGAAAAATTGTATTTTTAATAATTAGCTTTGTACTTATTTGTCTCAATTATTAAAATTTTTCAATTTTTGTAAGAAATATACACTACAGGCCAGGTGCAATGGCTCCCACCTGTAATCCTAGCACTCTGGGAGGCCAAGGCAAGTAGATTCTTGAGCTCAGGAGTTGGAGACCAGCCTGAGGAAAAGCGAGACCTCCATCTCTACTAAAAATAGAAAAATTAGCCAAGCATCATGGCAGGTGCCTATAGTCCCAGTACTTGAGAGGCTGAGGCAAGAAGATCTCTTGAGACCAAGAGAATGAGGGTGCTGTGAACTATAATGATGCCACAGCACTCTGCCCAGGGTGACAGAGCAAGACTCTGTCTCAAAAAAAAAGATTTGTGTGTGTATATGCACACATACATATCACACACATATACACACACACATATTACAATTAGCATTTTGAATATCAAATGCAGACTTATTCTTGAAACTTAACTTTTCTTGCATCTTTTAATATTTTTACTGTTAGTTTTATTTCCATTTCTTGACAAATCATTTTTGTGTAGCCATGTGTCTATTTCTATTAATCAAAAGTTCCTCAGCCTTTAGCAAGCTGTCATTTCTTTTTTGACTACAACAGATGAAAAATCTTTTAAGTATATTATATTAGTGGAATAGTCTCTATGTGAAAATCTAACATGTTTTCCGTGGCACTATAACTCATCATTTTAAAAACAACTTCACGACATGTGGAGCAGAGAGGTAGAATAGAAGCCAATTTTATCTTGGAAGATTTGAGATATGTTTTATTATAGTATACTCTATCTTCCAAAACTTTGATTTCTTTTAATTTATATCAAGTCATATAATAAAAACAAAATTTAGTAAAGGACCAACGCATTAATTAGAACATGGAAGAGTGCTGGGCACAGAATATAAAATACCTAAACATGGACAAAATGGGGGATGTTGGGGACCTATTGTGTGTGGGCTGATGTGTATAGTTTTGTTCGTTTTAGTTTATTTGTTTTGCTGTTTTCTTGTGCATTTTTTTACAGCCTCATCACTAAATATATTGCTTTGTTTATTAGGTTGGTGTATTTCTTGGATTACTCCAAAGTGTTTCTTGTAAATATTGTTAACAGTGAAGCAGGAGATTTGAGAAATATTTACTTGTTTTTCATCAGGAAATTGCATAATGTCACTCTCATCCCTCACAGTCTTCAAAATCTCTCTCAATGGTAACTCTAAATCAGCATAAATATTAAATCCATATTCCATAGTTATCTCCTCCAACTTGTAAGAAATTAGCCCAAGCTCATGTAGTGCTGGTAAAGAAGAGTGCTGAGGAGAAGGAGAAACCTTGTCTAATGTGTTTTTTCCCCTCTAAGAATAGAAGGGACATGTGCATTGGAGATAAGAATTTTCATTTTCTCTTTGAGATGTACATTTTATATTCTTTGTATTGAGATTTGCTAGACCTTGGCAAAAATCCTAACAAACATAGTCAAGCTTACTTGATTTTTAAAGAAAAGGCTGGATATTCAGTAAACTTGCATTCCTCATAAAGAGTTTAACTTTCTAATAACTTGAAAGTCTGCCCATTAATTTTTTGTACTGTTTCTGAATTAAATCCAGACTACACTCATCATTCAAAGTGAAAGTTTTAGGAATCATTATCTTCCTGCCAACAGTAACATTTCTAAGTGGCCCTCTTTTCTCCTCAAATATTAAAATGTACATAACTTTAAGCAGAATTGTTTTAATCTTATTTTTATCTATCCCAGTATTTGAATATTCTGCTTTTTTCTAACCATCCAGAAGTCACTGTCCCTCTCTGAGCCTCCACCACAACTTTGGCCAGAGAAGGAGGGGCCCAGGCCAGAGAAGGAGGGGCCCAGACTTCTGCACAATTTGGTGGCATGACCTCAATCCTGCTCCTTCCCTCTGATAATCACAGTTTCACCATAACCATAGTGTTGGGAGCCTCAAAACAAAGGAGATTATGTTGTCCGCTCTTGTTTCTGACAGTCGTCTCAAGAAGCCAAGGATTCCTGCAACATCTTTGCCTCCTACAACTCAACCTCCAGATGTGTTCATACACAAGAGCCATCTTGCTCCCCATACCCCCTCCCCATCCCTCTTCACTTTCTGGTATACTATTATTTGTCTTCCTACACCACCCCTACTGGAATGTAAGCTCCAATAATTCAGAAATCTTTGTTTTGTTTCCTGCTCTTTCACTTGACAAACAGCTCCAGACATATTATAGTTACTTAAATAAATATTTGTTAGATGAATGCATAAATGAATCAGTATATGAAATATAGAGAAAGAGAGGTACTATGCTTCTTTGGCACAGATTGGGAACTGGCATTTCTTTTCCCTTAGAAACTAATATAAGTTTAACTCCGGGAGATAATTTTCATCTTGATGTCCTTATTGTAATAGGATTTGTAATGTTATTAGTTGTCCTCTGATTATAAGACTACTTTCCAGGGTCAACTCCTTGTAAATGTATCTTTTACCAATTGGAATTTCCTTTAGACAATTCTAATAAGATTTATGGTAGAGTCTACTTTGTATAAAACAATATGCATATGCCCTATTGGGTCACAGGCAAAGCAGTGGAAATGAAAACTAAAGAAACATGTGTCAGATCAGTGGAAATAAATTACTACCCTCTTACAGTCATGTGATAGTTAAGCCAATATTAGATGATGAAACTTCAGAACAATAAAGAATTTTCTAATTTGAGTGACAAAAATGAAGCCCAGAAAGGTTTTAGTAAATAACCAAGAACACGTAGGCAGCTGCTAACAGACCTACAACTGAGATCTGCTTTTTTATCCCACAGTTCTGTGAGTATATTCAATCCTAAAAATTCTTTCCCCTTGAAACTCTTCTTAACACCCTTCATTCTTTTATGTGTCTCAGATAAAATCTTATTGAGGGCACAAATAATATTCCAAGTAAAAATTGCTTAGTTACAGGTTCACGGCTCATGGTCCTCTATCAGCTTTCAACAGGTCACAACCCGATCATGGTCCCTTACTGAGCTTTCTGTTTCTGATGTTGTACAGAATCTGCCGGGCCCTTGAATCTGGCTTCCTGCTCAGTTGGTTCGCTCCTACACTTGGGTCTAGGCTGAACTTATTCTCAAGTGTTTACAGTGTACAGCTTTACCAAGAGAGTGCTCTCTCGTTCTCCTCATGCATTAACCCACCTTTGAACCCACTGATTCTCTATAAGCTCCCACCTTTGAGCCTTTCTAGCCCTGATGACGTCTAAAGGATCGCACATTTGTACTTCCCAGTACAAAACTTTTTTTTTTTTTTTTTTTATTTCCAGGCTTAGATTTTTTTAAGCCTCACATTTATATCTTATCCACTCTACTGCAGGATTTCATTAATAAATGTAATTTGGGAGCCAGGGACTGGGAATGCACCTTCAGGTACTTCATGGGGAGGTCCACTAGAGTTTGGAATTTCTCATTAGTGACATGTCTGCTGAAGTGCCTATTCTAGAAGAGAGGGCCTTCCCATTTGCAAATTGGCTCTTGTTGACCTATCGCTGTTTATGTGACTTTTCTTTCTTATTTTCCTTTTGTTTATAGGCTATACTTGGGGAAATGAAGAGAACTACTGCAGGGACTAATGCTTATGGGAGATTATGATATACTAGCACCTTTTAGTGCAATAGTTAAACCCTTTCTGATCCTATGTCAGACAAAAGCACTTTAAATTATTTATCCCAAAATAGATAATAAAATCATTAGGTGAGTTCATATTTATGTTTTTATCTTTTAAAACTGTAGGATACTTATAAGTAATCCACCAACCTCTTTCCAGCCCAAATAAGAGCTGGGGAATGTGAGGGTGGCAGAAAAATTAGATTGAAATTGATTAGACTATGCTGAAAATAAGGATCAATCTATGAACAAAGGCCCAGATTCTATGAAGGTAAAGCTTTAGGATACATATTCTATGTTTTCCCACTTCAGTAAAGGGATGATGGCAATATTCACAGCAGGTCTGATTTGCCATTGTGCACATAGCCACATTCCTCTAACAAGTTGCCATGACCACCACAGTGGGTCCAGAATCCCCCATAGATGATGTGATTCTGAGCTGGATATAGTAACTCAGAATAGCCTGCAGTCATGTTTGAATAGCATGGCACTTCCATTTTCTATGTAAAGCCAATAATTATGTTGTGATATTGGATATTTTATCTAAATATAACTGTGCAAGCTGTAGAAATCAATGTTCTTAAAGAAAAAAATTAATATCTATCATAATGATAAACTATGTGCATATGCTTAATTATACGTTACTTTCAGATTGGTATAGGAGAAATTCACCATTCCTACCCAATTAGCTTTTTGCCATTGTCCTTTCCCTGAAGCAGTTTATTTGTGTTTCCCCAGCTTTAAATACCAACGAAGTTAATCTCAAGGTTAAAGTTGTTCCCAAGTACTTTGGTGGGCCCACTGTGGACGTCCAGCCTTGTTATACATGACATAGATATTATTCTTGTCTTTATTTTGCTGTAGGAGCCATTGGCATTTGAAGTGTACAAGTGGCTCCTTCATTTGGAAGTAGAGAGCAAGGGTAAAAGAGGCAAATACATGCATAGGAAATAAAAGAATTAAATTCACATCCAATTTGTGGTGCTGTATTTATAAAGCCCTTGAAAGAAATGAATTTTTTATATTAAACAAACAAAATAAAAAAACTCTGACAGTTCCATAGTTTGTAAATTGTGAGTGCTTTATAAGTGAATGATATGATGATGATGATGATGATGAAATGACAGTGAAGACTTCCAAATGCAGTGAGTCCAACATGCATATGGATATACATCTGTGAATAATATATGTATAATTATGCATTTTATCCACCTGTCATCTATTATTTATTACAATGGGTTAGAGGATTGTTTTTGAATCTTGGATTGAAGGATTGAAGATAAGAATTTACTATGACAGAGACAATATGGACAGCTTAGTGTTTATGTTGTCTGTGTCTATTTAGTTGACATAGGAAGTTGAATTCTTCCTTGCAAATACTGACATGCATGAACAATATTTTTAGGTATTTATTTCTGTCTATTCATTACATAGAATGGTCATATGTGAATAAGAAATTATTAGAGTGATCCCATTGACAAATACTTATTAGTAGTAACTATATAGGTATTCTGTGGCTTACTTATGAAACTAAAAAAGTAAAAGTTTTTGAATGATTTATTCAGTGTTAAAATCCTAATCCATCTAATATATCGGTTTATACTTTAAAGGGAAGGGAAAAGAATAATCAAGAATCTTGCTGTTGTTCACACCTTTAATCCTAGCACTCTGAGAGGCTGAGGCAGGTGGATTTCCTGAGCTTAGAAGTTTAGACCAGGGCAGTGGCTGTGGCTCAAAGGAGTAGGGTGCTGGCCCCATTTGCTGGAGG
>NW_003852637.1:361675-367898 GCF_000181295.1 Otolemur garnettii | reverse complement strand
AGGAAATTTTGTTCATGTCATGAGGAAATAGACACATGTTTATAGTGTCAACTGTAAGTAAACAAAAAATAAAAATACTCAAAAAATTCAACATTCGTTGATAGATAATAGAACTAACCAAAACTTGTAATATATTCATCCAATTAAATGCTGCACAACACTGGAAATGAATGAACTATAAATAACAATATGGATGGATATCAAAAATATAATTTTGATTAAAATAAAAGTATGAGAAGAGGCCAAATGGGGTGGCTCATACCTATACTCTCAGCAATTTGGGAGGCTAAAGTGGAAGGAACATTTGATTTGAGGCCAGAAGCTCAAGACCAGCATCAACAATATAGCAAGACCCCATCTCTACAAAAAATAGAACAATTAGGCAGACTTAGTGACCTGCACCTGGAGTCCCAGCTACCCAGAAGGCTAAGGCAGAAGGATTGCTTGAACCTGATAATTTGAGGTTGCATTAAGCTGTGATGATGTCAGTGCACTTCAGTCTAGGTGACAGAGTGAGATTGTCAAGAAAGAAAGATGAAAAAAAGAATGAAAGAAAGAAAAAGAGGGAGGGAGGGAGGGAAGGAAGGAAGGAGGGGAGGAAGGGAGGGAGGGAGGAATAAATGCTGTATGATTTCATCTTTAAAAAAAATCAAGCTAAACTAAATAATGTATTATTTAGGAGCTCATATGATTTTGGTAAAATTTTAAAGAGAAGCAAGATAATTTATACCAAATTAGAAAAATAGAATCATGGGGAAAAATTGTATTTTTAATAATTAGCTTTGTACTTATTTGTCTCAATTATTAAAATTTTTCAATTTTTGTAAGAAATATACACTACAGGCCAGGTGCAATGGCTCCCACCTGTAATCCTAGCACTCTGGGAGGCCAAGGCAAGTAGATTCTTGAGCTCAGGAGTTGGAGACCAGCCTGAGGAAAAGCGAGACCTCCATCTCTACTAAAAATAGAAAAATTAGCCAAGCATCATGGCAGGTGCCTATAGTCCCAGTACTTGAGAGGCTGAGGCAAGAAGATCTCTTGAGACCAAGAGAATGAGGGTGCTGTGAACTATAATGATGCCACAGCACTCTGCCCAGGGTGACAGAGCAAGACTCTGTCTCAAAAAAAAAGATTTGTGTGTGTATATGCACACATACATATCACACACATATACACACACACATATTACAATTAGCATTTTGAATATCAAATGCAGACTTATTCTTGAAACTTAACTTTTCTTGCATCTTTTAATATTTTTACTGTTAGTTTTATTTCCATTTCTTGACAAATCATTTTTGTGTAGCCATGTGTCTATTTCTATTAATCAAAAGTTCCTCAGCCTTTAGCAAGCTGTCATTTCTTTTTTGACTACAACAGATGAAAAATCTTTTAAGTATATTATATTAGTGGAATAGTCTCTATGTGAAAATCTAACATGTTTTCCGTGGCACTATAACTCATCATTTTAAAAACAACTTCACGACATGTGGAGCAGAGAGGTAGAATAGAAGCCAATTTTATCTTGGAAGATTTGAGATATGTTTTATTATAGTATACTCTATCTTCCAAAACTTTGATTTCTTTTAATTTATATCAAGTCATATAATAAAAACAAAATTTAGTAAAGGACCAACGCATTAATTAGAACATGGAAGAGTGCTGGGCACAGAATATAAAATACCTAAACATGGACAAAATGGGGGATGTTGGGGACCTATTGTGTGTGGGCTGATGTGTATAGTTTTGTTCGTTTTAGTTTATTTGTTTTGCTGTTTTCTTGTGCATTTTTTTACAGCCTCATCACTAAATATATTGCTTTGTTTATTAGGTTGGTGTATTTCTTGGATTACTCCAAAGTGTTTCTTGTAAATATTGTTAACAGTGAAGCAGGAGATTTGAGAAATATTTACTTGTTTTTCATCAGGAAATTGCATAATGTCACTCTCATCCCTCACAGTCTTCAAAATCTCTCTCAATGGTAACTCTAAATCAGCATAAATATTAAATCCATATTCCATAGTTATCTCCTCCAACTTGTAAGAAATTAGCCCAAGCTCATGTAGTGCTGGTAAAGAAGAGTGCTGAGGAGAAGGAGAAACCTTGTCTAATGTGTTTTTTCCCCTCTAAGAATAGAAGGGACATGTGCATTGGAGATAAGAATTTTCATTTTCTCTTTGAGATGTACATTTTATATTCTTTGTATTGAGATTTGCTAGACCTTGGCAAAAATCCTAACAAACATAGTCAAGCTTACTTGATTTTTAAAGAAAAGGCTGGATATTCAGTAAACTTGCATTCCTCATAAAGAGTTTAACTTTCTAATAACTTGAAAGTCTGCCCATTAATTTTTTGTACTGTTTCTGAATTAAATCCAGACTACACTCATCATTCAAAGTGAAAGTTTTAGGAATCATTATCTTCCTGCCAACAGTAACATTTCTAAGTGGCCCTCTTTTCTCCTCAAATATTAAAATGTACATAACTTTAAGCAGAATTGTTTTAATCTTATTTTTATCTATCCCAGTATTTGAATATTCTGCTTTTTTCTAACCATCCAGAAGTCACTGTCCCTCTCTGAGCCTCCACCACAACTTTGGCCAGAGAAGGAGGGGCCCAGGCCAGAGAAGGAGGGGCCCAGACTTCTGCACAATTTGGTGGCATGACCTCAATCCTGCTCCTTCCCTCTGATAATCACAGTTTCACCATAACCATAGTGTTGGGAGCCTCAAAACAAAGGAGATTATGTTGTCCGCTCTTGTTTCTGACAGTCGTCTCAAGAAGCCAAGGATTCCTGCAACATCTTTGCCTCCTACAACTCAACCTCCAGATGTGTTCATACACAAGAGCCATCTTGCTCCCCATACCCCCTCCCCATCCCTCTTCACTTTCTGGTATACTATTATTTGTCTTCCTACACCACCCCTACTGGAATGTAAGCTCCAATAATTCAGAAATCTTTGTTTTGTTTCCTGCTCTTTCACTTGACAAACAGCTCCAGACATATTATAGTTACTTAAATAAATATTTGTTAGATGAATGCATAAATGAATCAGTATATGAAATATAGAGAAAGAGAGGTACTATGCTTCTTTGGCACAGATTGGGAACTGGCATTTCTTTTCCCTTAGAAACTAATATAAGTTTAACTCCGGGAGATAATTTTCATCTTGATGTCCTTATTGTAATAGGATTTGTAATGTTATTAGTTGTCCTCTGATTATAAGACTACTTTCCAGGGTCAACTCCTTGTAAATGTATCTTTTACCAATTGGAATTTCCTTTAGACAATTCTAATAAGATTTATGGTAGAGTCTACTTTGTATAAAACAATATGCATATGCCCTATTGGGTCACAGGCAAAGCAGTGGAAATGAAAACTAAAGAAACATGTGTCAGATCAGTGGAAATAAATTACTACCCTCTTACAGTCATGTGATAGTTAAGCCAATATTAGATGATGAAACTTCAGAACAATAAAGAATTTTCTAATTTGAGTGACAAAAATGAAGCCCAGAAAGGTTTTAGTAAATAACCAAGAACACGTAGGCAGCTGCTAACAGACCTACAACTGAGATCTGCTTTTTTATCCCACAGTTCTGTGAGTATATTCAATCCTAAAAATTCTTTCCCCTTGAAACTCTTCTTAACACCCTTCATTCTTTTATGTGTCTCAGATAAAATCTTATTGAGGGCACAAATAATATTCCAAGTAAAAATTGCTTAGTTACAGGTTCACGGCTCATGGTCCTCTATCAGCTTTCAACAGGTCACAACCCGATCATGGTCCCTTACTGAGCTTTCTGTTTCTGATGTTGTACAGAATCTGCCGGGCCCTTGAATCTGGCTTCCTGCTCAGTTGGTTCGCTCCTACACTTGGGTCTAGGCTGAACTTATTCTCAAGTGTTTACAGTGTACAGCTTTACCAAGAGAGTGCTCTCTCGTTCTCCTCATGCATTAACCCACCTTTGAACCCACTGATTCTCTATAAGCTCCCACCTTTGAGCCTTTCTAGCCCTGATGACGTCTAAAGGATCGCACATTTGTACTTCCCAGTACAAAACTTTTTTTTTTTTTTTTTTTATTTCCAGGCTTAGATTTTTTTAAGCCTCACATTTATATCTTATCCACTCTACTGCAGGATTTCATTAATAAATGTAATTTGGGAGCCAGGGACTGGGAATGCACCTTCAGGTACTTCATGGGGAGGTCCACTAGAGTTTGGAATTTCTCATTAGTGACATGTCTGCTGAAGTGCCTATTCTAGAAGAGAGGGCCTTCCCATTTGCAAATTGGCTCTTGTTGACCTATCGCTGTTTATGTGACTTTTCTTTCTTATTTTCCTTTTGTTTATAGGCTATACTTGGGGAAATGAAGAGAACTACTGCAGGGACTAATGCTTATGGGAGATTATGATATACTAGCACCTTTTAGTGCAATAGTTAAACCCTTTCTGATCCTATGTCAGACAAAAGCACTTTAAATTATTTATCCCAAAATAGATAATAAAATCATTAGGTGAGTTCATATTTATGTTTTTATCTTTTAAAACTGTAGGATACTTATAAGTAATCCACCAACCTCTTTCCAGCCCAAATAAGAGCTGGGGAATGTGAGGGTGGCAGAAAAATTAGATTGAAATTGATTAGACTATGCTGAAAATAAGGATCAATCTATGAACAAAGGCCCAGATTCTATGAAGGTAAAGCTTTAGGATACATATTCTATGTTTTCCCACTTCAGTAAAGGGATGATGGCAATATTCACAGCAGGTCTGATTTGCCATTGTGCACATAGCCACATTCCTCTAACAAGTTGCCATGACCACCACAGTGGGTCCAGAATCCCCCATAGATGATGTGATTCTGAGCTGGATATAGTAACTCAGAATAGCCTGCAGTCATGTTTGAATAGCATGGCACTTCCATTTTCTATGTAAAGCCAATAATTATGTTGTGATATTGGATATTTTATCTAAATATAACTGTGCAAGCTGTAGAAATCAATGTTCTTAAAGAAAAAAAATTAATATCTATCATAATGATAAACTATGTGCATATGGTTAATTATATGTTACTTTCAGATTGGTATAGGAGAAATTCACCATTCCTACCCAATTAGCTTTTTGCCATTGCCCTTTCCCTGAAGCAGTTTATTTGTGTTTCCCTAGCTTTAAATACCAACGAAGTTAATCTCAAGGTTAAAGTTGTTCCCAAGTACTTTGGTGGGCCCACTGTGGACGTCCAGCCTTGTTATGCATGACATAGATATTATTCTTGTCTTTATTTTGCTATAGGAGCCATTGGCATTTGAAGTGTACAAGTGGCTGCTTTTTTGGAAGTAGAGAGCAAGGGTAAAAGAGGCAAATACTTGCATAGGAAATAAAAAAAATTCACATCCAATTTGTGGTGCTGTATTTATAAAGCCCTTGAAAGAAATTAATTTTTTATATTAAACAAACAAAATAAAAAAACTCTGACAGTTCCATAGTTTGTAAATTGTGAGTGCTTTATAAGCGAATGATATGATGATGATGATGATGATGATGATGAAATGACAGTGAAGACTTCTGAATGCAGTGAGTCCAACATGCATATGGATATACATCTGTGAATAATATATGTATAATTATGCATTTTATCCACCTATCATCTATTATTTATTATAATGGGTTAGAGGATTGTTTTTGAATCTTGGATTGAAGGATTGAAGATAAGAATTTACTATGACAGAGACAATATGGATAGCTTAGTGTTTATGTTGTCTGTGTCTGTTTAGTTGACATAGGAAGTTGAATTCTTCCTTGCAAATACTGACATGAGTGAACAATATTTATTCATGTTCACCGTGGTTACAGTGCCAGCAACATACACCGAGGGTGGTAGGTTTGAACCTGGCCCAGGCCAGCTTAACAATGATAACTGCAACAAAAAATAGCTGGGAGTTGTGGTGGGCACCTGTAGTCCTAACTACTTGGGAGGCTGAGGTAAGAAAATCGTTTAAGCCCAGGAGTTGGAAGTTGCCATGAGCTGTGTTGTCACCCACTCTATGAGGGGTGGCATAGCAAGACTCTGTCTCAAAAATAAAGAAAGAAATAAAGAATACTGAACATATCCTATTTATAATCTCCCCAAATCAAGTTGATGATTGTTATTAGAGCTACATGCTACATATTACTATTAAATTAGTTTTGTATTTACTTTATACAACCTACCACCCTCGG
>NW_003852637.1:359297-360859 GCF_000181295.1 Otolemur garnettii | reverse complement strand
TAAATCAAGCCCATACTTTGGGCTAAACAGGTGTTATGATAAATGATTAACATACTTTATCTCATTTCATTCTCAGAAAAATTCTTTATGAGATAAAGGTAGCAAGATAAGATCTTGACATATTTATCTTTATGCTTTCTTTATTTCCATATCTTTTAGCCCCCTCCAGCTTTGTCTTGACAGGAATTATTACCTTGGAAATATAACTATAAAGAAATTATTGATGTTCATGGTTTTTTAAAAAAAATCTAATTAGACTCTTGAGAATCAAAGAGTAATCTGCAAATGAAGTTGGTAGAGAAGATTAAAAATAAAATTCCAAAGAAAACATGATGACAACACATCTTTTCCTGTTTCCTATTACAACGTGTGTAGAAATAAAGATCCAAAAACTAGAATAGTGAGGGAGACTAATTTCTCTTCCTTTCAAGATCTTAGTAAAAACATGTCTCATCAAGTTTGAGTTAGCTCAAAAAAATCACTAGGAAATTCTCTTTACTTATCTCAGAGGTTCCACCTGTCAAATGAGGATAGTTCCTCAACCAGGGAAATTCTATTATCATACAGTCCCCCAGGAGTTCTACATCATCTGACCTTGTAAGTATGCAGGGCATTAAAAACAGTCCCCACTCTCCCAAGATTCTTTTAATGGTATGACCATGACCATTGAATCTTACCTAGATATGCTTCTCTGTTTGAGAACTAAAGTGAAGGTCAACATGAGGCTATAATTTTGTTTGTACTTTTTTGTCCTATAATCTACTTCCTTAAAAGGTTTCTACTTGTGTCCCTTTGCTTGATAAAAAAGGAAAGAGAAATAGCTTAACTTTGGAAAAATTGGTGTGTTAGAAAAATGATGTAAAGACCTCAAGATGTTACTAGATGGAAAAGAATGACTCATCTACAAGAGGTGTCCAGGGAGTGCTTAGAAGCCAATCACCTCTCTAGATACCAACCTCCTCTTTGAGCCAATATGCCCTCCTCATTCTCAGGCTGAGACTCACTAGAAACACCAGTGAATCATGCCTGCCTATGTCTCAGGATGTTTTTCTGCTCAAGTCTGAGTTGCTGAGTGTCCACACACACTGCATGCCTAGAGTGAACTTCTTGAATCCCAGAGAAATGGTGATGGTGTGTGGAATGGAGAAGGCTCCACATAGCTGCTTCGGTGGTGATACACAGTATAGAAACCTACCACCACCACTTGTCCTTTAACTATTATAACTAATTTTTTTAACCAAAAAGTAGAAATAAAAATAGAGGACTGGCAAGAATGAACTAACTTCATTATGGGCTTGCATATTGCATGAGATTAATCAGAGCTAAGATTTAGATTTATTTCTGTAAAGTTTGAAAAATACTTAAAAGAAAAATACATTCAAAAAACCACAAATAGTGATCTGTGCAGTCTGAGTGCTTAATAAAGGAATGATAATGGTAAAAAAGGAAAGCTTCTAAATGTAGCAAAATAACCAATAGTTGACCCATAGGTCTTTTTCCTTTATATCCTGGATTACAAAGGACAATGATAGAAAGTTATCTTTTACAGTATGGATTTAATA
>NW_003852637.1:355496-358700 GCF_000181295.1 Otolemur garnettii | reverse complement strand
CATTATGGATGGGATGTTTTCAAAAACTTGTAAGTATATACCTCTCTGGGACTAGGACCATGTGTTTACCCTCACACCTCGTGAAAGCTGGGGAGAAAAAGTTAGGCAAGAGCACCTAATGTCTACTTTTTAAGCAAATTTTCAGTATACAATATAATATTGGTGACTCTAGACTTCATGCTATATATTAGATCTCCACACTTATTCATCTTATGTAAGTGCCAGTTTGTATTCTTTGACTTACTTCTATTTCCTCCCCCTCTCAGTCTCTGGTAAGCACCAATTACTTTCTATTTCTATTTATTCAATTATTTTATTTATATTCCACATAAAAGTGAGATCATGCTGTATTTTTTTTTCTCCGTCTAGATTATTTCATTTAGCATAAATCCTTCAGATTCACTCACTGTATTACACAATGCAACATACAGATTCAATGCAAACCCTAGCAAAATTGAATTGCATTTATCACAAACATAGAAAATTCTAAGGGGAAAGGGAGGGGAGGGGAGTGGAGGAGAGAGGATGGGTGGAGGGAGGGTAATTGATGGGACCACACCTACGGTGCATCTTACATGTCAAACTTACTAAATGTAGAATATAAATATCTTAACACAATAACTAAGAAAATGCCATGAAGACTATGTTAACCAGTTTGATGAAAATATTGTAAATTGTATATAAAACCAGCACATTGTACTCCATGACCACATTAATGTACACAGTGATGATTTAATAAAAAAAGAAATAAAAGAAAATTAATATGGAACCACAAAAAATTTGAATAGCCACAACAATCTTAAGAAGTAAAAACAAAATTGGAAGTATTATACTTTATGATTTCAAAATATATTACAAAGCTATTGTAATCAGCACAGTATGGTGCTGGCATAAATATAGATACATAGACCATTAGAACAGAATAGTGAACTCACAAATAAATAAGAAACCGAAAAGTATAGGGTCAAGTAATCTTTGATAGAGGATAAAGTACACACAATAAGTATAGTATCTTCAGTAAATACTATTGGGAAATCTGGGTATCCACAACCAAAAGAATGAAATTGGACATTTACCTCATTGTATACACAACAATACACTCAAAAATAAACCAAAACTAAAAGATAAGACATGAAACTGCAAAATCCATATAGAAAAACATACAGAAAACATCCATGATATTGGTCTTGGCAATAAAATTTTCCAAATCACATCAAAAGCACAACAAAGACAAAATTAAATAGCTGGGACTACATCAAACTTGAAAACATATGTACAGCAGAAGAAACAATAAAAAGAAAAGGCCAACTACTGATTGAGAGAAAATAATTACAAATTATACATGTGATAAGTGGTTATTTCCTAACCTTATAAGGAAATACTATACTCAATAGCAAAAATACAAATAAATCAATTAAAAAATGTACATATCTGAATAAACATTTTTCAAAAAAAAACTTAGACATGGCCAACAGGTGTGTGAAAAGGTATTTGACATCACTAATCACCAGGGACTTGCAAATCAAAACCATGAGGAAATATCACCTCACACTTGTTAAGATGACTGTTATCAAAAAGATTAGCAATAACAAATGTCAGCAAGGGTATGAAGAAAAGGGAATACTTGTTCACTGTTGGTGGGACTATAAATTGGTACAACCACTATGGAAAACAGTATGGAGTTTCCACAAAACATTAAAAATAGAACCATCATATGATGCAGCACCCCTCTGCTGGGTATATACCGAAAGGAAATGAAATTAGCGTGTTGTAGAGATTCCTGTGCTCTCATGTCCATTGTACTTCACAATAATATGCAATCAACCTAAGTATGCATTGATCTATGAATGGAGGAAGAAATTATGAGATATAAGCACAATAGAATTTTATTCAGCTTTTGATGAATAAAAGCTGAATTTTGCCACTTGCAACACAATGGATGAACCTGGGGGACAATATGCTAAGTGAAATAAGCCCATTATAGAAAAAATACAGCATGATCTTCTTAATTCATTTAATTTATTACTATCAATCCACAAGCCATTTCTTTGACACTTTTTTCACCTTTTGAATTCCTCCAATACGTTTTTTCACCTCCCAATCAGTCACTGAGCCCTGCATATTCCATTTGCCCCTCTCTTTCTTCTCTCTGCTTTCCTTCAGCCTAGGCTGATTTTTGTAGCCTGAGTCAGTGACCATGCTCACTTGCTGGGCACAGGTTATGTTCTTCTGGAGGAGACCTAGGCAGCATATAGGCAGAGAATGGGTTCTGCTTCTCTCCCAGCGAGACCAGTGTGTGTTGACTGTGTCCCTCTGTCTCAGGTCAGTATTCCTGAGGAAGCCCTCTCAGAGCTTTCTTGTCCCTTTGCCTTTATTAGCCTAAGGGTAGTAGTAGTCCTTTCCCATTTTTTCTAGCTCAGGGTACCATACTGTGATGGTGATTTTTCTAAACTGTGCCTGCATCTTTGTAAAGCATCATTTTAGGAAGCTTTCCTCAGTTATCTAGTCTGAATGTGCCATATGCTTCCTGCTTTTAGTCAGGGCCCTGCTTGATTTTTTTAAATATATCTTTAAACTGTTTTGTTTTGTTCCTCTTCTATTTCTGGTTCCAACATGTCTTGACTATTAACTACAGTACTACTGAAGAAGGTTGGTAGATGATTCTCATGTCTCTATTTTATACTCCCCAAATCCGTCTACCATGTCACTGACTTAGTGACAATATGCATGTTGGATTATTTTACTTCCTTTTGGGTCAGAAAAGACCAATGGTTAATAGAACTTAAGATTAAAAAAAAATAGGATTCAACCCATGAATTTCCTATGAAATAACTATGGCTCTGGGCTATTGTATTTTCTGCAGGTACTGGTTTTCTGACACCACATACAACTTAATAACTGTCTTCCATGCTGTTACATGGGAGAAATGGGAAATACCTACATCCAGCTTAGTGTAATTAATTCCCTTGCTTGCTAAATCTTGCTTATGTTTAACTTAACTTGTAAGTGTTTTGTAAGTGTTATCTGTTCTTATTTTTTCATAAGATATCTTTATGGCTCCCTATCATTTATGGAATAAAAGACTAAGTCCATTGTTTGACACCCAAGGACCTTTGTAACTTATTTCTTCAGCAGCATCATCATTGCTTTGTTATATACAGCATGAAGTTCCACCACATTGAACTACTAGCAAATTTCTAATAT
>NW_003852637.1:352385-353950 GCF_000181295.1 Otolemur garnettii | reverse complement strand
GGGGATAAACAGTGATTCACCCAGATTATGAATGGAGATGAGGGCAGAATTGTCTCAGGGTGTCTATCTTCTCATGTTATTATCACAAAATATTGCCTAGTCTTTTTCTCCTCCTTTTCATTCTTAGTCATCTAGGTCTTTTACAACTCTTTAACCTCCTATGCTGCTCTGAACATCCCTGCTAGTCTTAATGGCTTTTCTGCATGCACACTGTAGACTGCTAAGTCATTTAACATAAATGCATAAGAACTTTTGGCATGTTCGACTGTAAGCTGGATTCTAGAAGTATATATACAGAAAAGAAGCATTCTTCAGGTCAATTACAGTTCAAAGGGGAATTTGTGGCTAAACTGATAATGATAGTACAATAGTTACATTGACGTAAGAGAAAATAACTATAATAGACACTTCCTAGTTGACCACCTCCCTACATTGGCCTCCTCCTTTAGTTGACCTAATTTCATAGACCAGACATGCACCATATGTGCTCATTGTATGCCTAGTAACTTATGTTGCCCACCTTAGTATGTTAACCAGTTACATGTAGTGCCTCAGATGGCCAACTTACAGAAGTTCTACTATAATTAAAACAGAAGCTAACATTTAGTTTGCAAATACTATGTGCTTGCTATTTTTTGTTTCATGCTCACATGAAGAGATATTTTCTACTATTAGCATACTTACTAAAGAGTTAAAAACCAATAACTTACATAGAAAAAAATACCAAAACTAAACTCACCAAGTAATTGACAGTGTAATATTTATCAAAGTGTAGTTATCCACAAGGTGCATGCAAATTACTAGAGTTCTTAAAGTGCTGATTCCTGGGCTCCCAACCCATTATCTACTGAATTCACATTTCTGGTGAAGAGTCTAGGAAACTTTTCTTCTTTAATACCAATTTGCTGTCTTAAAAGGGAGGAATTTTCAAGTCTAAACCACAAATTTTGTTAGAAAATTTAAACTATTTCCCAAGCTGTACAGGCATGAGTGTAGTGTGTATGTATGTACATACAAAGGAGATTTAAAAGTACCTAAAGAGCTGATTGTGTGTATTATTTAATATAAATGAAGAAATTTTTTTAAAAAAATATAGCTACTTTGTGCTTCTAGAAATTATATATAAAGGAAACCAGAGACTAAATTCAGGTACTACCTAAATGATTCTATATTCTCTGACTAAACAAGACACATTGCATATATCTTGCCCCAGTTATTAGGATGTTATAGATATATATTTGGCATTTTGATCTTTCTCCCTGATAACTTTTACAAAATATCTCAGAATTATAAAAGTCATATAGGCCAAGCTACAGCCAATATGAAGAAAAGTCAAGAGGATTCCCCCTAAGAGTTAGAATAAGACAAAAATGCCACTGTCCCCACTCCTATTCAAAATAGACCAAGAAGTCCTGGCCTGAGAAATCAAGCAACAGAATAGTATTGAGGCTATCTAAATTAGCAAAAAGGAGGTTACATTATTTCTCTGTCCTGATAATATGATTCTATATATAAAAGCATCCAAAAATTCTACCAAGAGTCTTCTGGAATTGTGAATAAAAGGA
>NW_003852637.1:348290-350477 GCF_000181295.1 Otolemur garnettii | reverse complement strand
AAAAGTTGACAAAGAGTTTCTAGGTACATTTGCACAGTGATTACCAGTAGAGAGGAGGTATATTTTATAATTTCTATTATACTGTTAAACATTAAACAACTATCTGGCAACCTTCATAATCTTCTAAGGTAGAGGTTTTCCAGAATACTTATGTTTATCATAATACAAGAAAACACATACAAATAATAATAAGGTTAGCCAAATCCCTCAATTACTTGGAAATTAAGAAACACAAAACTGGGAAATCAAATAGTAACCATAATTCTCTAGAAAGCCATAAAAAGAAGACATCACACTAAAACTCTGTGAGCCATGGTAAAAACTATTCTAGGCAGAAGTTTTGTAGACATAAATACTTTTATTGTTAAAAAACAAATAAATAAATAAAATTTATATTCATCTAGTGAAAAAATAGAACAGTGAAATAAACTTCAATGCATTGAAAAAGATGTAACTAACATAAAAGCTAAAACAAAGTAAATAGTTCACAAACAACAACATAAAATAGTAGGGGACTTTGAAAAGTACAATAAGATATATCAACCTCTTTCATATCCAGATAAGAAATAAACGGAACAAAAGATATTAATGTCAGAGAGAGTAAAGGAGAAATGGCCACAGATACACATGAGAGGATAAAATCATCATAAGGCGAGATTGGAAACACTTTATGGCAACATTGGAAAAACTGAAGAATAGATGTTTCCCTTGGTAACTGACACAAGAAAAAGTGAAAAAATAAATGAAACGCTCCAGTTACCAGGGAAAGATTATTGATACTAGAATAAAATGTTTATAGCTAAGCTTTCTTTAAGCCTTAAAATCAGATCATTCTAATATTGTTTAAATTATTTCAGGCAAATGAAAAATGTGGGAACACACACAGTAAATTTTACAAAGCATGTTTTATTCAGAAAATCTGATGAAAAGAAAAATATATAAACCAATCTCACTTGAAACTGCAAACTTTTAACTAAAATTATACAAATATATTCTAGTAATGTATCAAAAAATCGTTTACTGTGGTACACTAGTGTTTATTAGTGTTTATTAAAAGCAAGGGTATTTCAGTATCAGAAAACCTATATAGTCCATTATATCAACAAAGTAAAAAATAAAAATAACTTGTGATTATATCAATAAATGGTGAAAATATATTTTATGAAATTCAATAGCTATTTTCAAAATGACTGTACATACGTTATGACATTTTAATTAGAACACAAATTATACCTTGTGGAAAACTTGGAAAATGAGTTATAATTAATATTGTAAATTCCAAAAAAGAACAAAGAAGTTTTTAACTGAACAATAAATGAGGGAGGTTAAATTTATGAGATAAATTTTTGTGATTATCACAAAATAAAAATGTAAAGCCACAGTAATCAAATCAAGACAGTTTGGCTTAGGATTAGAGGTACAGAAAAGAGACTACAGAAATAGATTTTAGGATTTACAAATGTATTAAATGACAAGAGGCGTTTCAGCTCAGAATTTAGAGGTTATTTTAAGGAATATTAGCACAGCTGAAAATCTGGAGGATAAACTGATATCTGGAGAAAAAATTCTTGTAAAATATAAAAATAAAAAATACAGGCAAAATTTTTTCAAAAATATGTAAGGTATTCCATATGAAATATAAAGACAAAAATTTTTTTTTTGGTGAAGACTGGAAGTTTAGAATATATACATGAGAAAAGAGAAATACATTTAACCATATCTTCTTTAGGAAGTCATACATGCATTTACGATGTGTCAGGCATTAGTCTAAACAAAGTGCTTCACTGTTATAAAACCTTTTAACAACTACATGAGGCAATTATTGTCACGTTTGCTTTACAGACAAGGGCATTAACAGATAGGTCACACTATAGCCAGGAACTTCTATGCAGCAGAAAGAAAGCAAGAAGAAAAGAAAGAAACCATTAACAAAGTCAGTAGGCTCACCATTAGATTTGGGAGAGATTGCTCATACCACAGAGAATGAAGACAGAGTTCATACCTGTGTAATGTAAAAAGTTTATACCAATTCTTAAACAAAATCGGTGAAGGAAGACAAGTAACCGATGTGACATTGAGGACATAAACATGCACTCTACGGTCCATATTACAGTGGTCATGAACTGAATCCCCGGTGATAGGGGATTTGGCAGTTAGAATAACAATAAGGTATCAATTATACTTATC
>NW_003852637.1:346148-348057 GCF_000181295.1 Otolemur garnettii | reverse complement strand
ATGTGTACATGTATTAGAAAACAAGACCTGACAAATCCGTGTCGTAGTCATTCTCTCACTCTGTATCACAGCTGTTCTTCCTGAGCCTGTGACTCTGCCAGGTGCTGCTGCAACCGCTTCCCAGCCAGGCACTTTTTCACTTGACCTTCCCACAAGTTTATGGTTCCCTTCTCACCTATGATAAACCTTAAGTTTTTCAATGTCACAGAGCTCATAAGTGGTGACCTTAGGATTTGAACCGCATTCCCTCTGACTTCTAGATGTCAAATTAGACAGCTTGATGACATGTAAACTGCCTAAATGTGAATATACTTCTTGTTTAAACACTATACATCTGTACACATCTAATTTTTTTCCTGTTATTAGTAAAGTTTTGTAAATGTAAAAAAATTTTACTCGAATAAAAAGAGTCATCACCATCTTTACGACAGTCATTTCTATAGCGCTGATGAGTCTTAACTGTAAAGAGAGATTTGTCAAGGGTATATATTATTTGACACTCTGAAAACACATTGTCTTCACATTGAAATTAGAGTGTCAAAAATAAAACTAGGTTTCATGTTCTTAGGAAGGATTTAAGATTATATCAAGAAGATAAAAAGGATAAAAATGTGGTAATTTCTACTTTAGTAAAACCTCCCTATAGTACTTAAGGTCACTAGCATTGACAATTTTTTTTTTAATTATATAGTACGTTTGGGTGTGCCAGAATAAACTCTCTAGGGTGATTACAGAAATCTAGGAAAGTCTGGATTTCCAAATAAATAAGAAAGTAAAGGTAACATTTCTTAATTTGGGCTGAATCATATGTTTTAACAAAACTATCCTTAGGTTGATAAAGAAAACAAATACACCAAAGAGACTAAAACGTGACAAGGGCAATAGCAAACAGAAGGAGATCGCAGTAGAAGCAGCAGCCTATTCTGATAAGAATGCCAGAGTGGCAAATCATCACCAAGCAATTATTTGAGAGGGACGTGTTTATTAGCTGTTTTTAAAATGCAGATCCAGTAATAATTTCAAGCTGTCTCCAATAAAAGTTAAACTCAATAAAAATACATTATAATTTTCAAAATGCTGTGTTTTAAATAAATGCAAAAGTCACAAAGAAGAGCCCCAGGCTAAGCGCAAAAGTTACAGCTGTAGAAATTAATTTACATGAAAGAGCCATCATGCCTCCTTTAAAAATGGCTTGCTACTAGAAAACACAACACGGCCCAAATATTCATAAAGGGATTCAAGAATTCAGGCAGGAGGCACTGACAGCTGCAGTCATTTATTTTTTAAACTCCTAGTCATGTTATAGCATGCTTGCTAGATGCGAGGTAGGATAGTAAAAGAAAACAAAAGTTGATGAAAGAGACAGCCAGAAGGCCTCTAACACCTTTTCACAAGTTACTAGTCAGATGTCCTTGAATTTTAAATCAGAATCATATTAATGGAAATTAATTTTATTTCATTAAGTTTCCCAAATAAATATTTCCTTTGGTATAGCCACATGATCTAATAAGACCCTTATAAAGAGAATTTTAAAGTTTTAATTAATTATAGGAAAGACTCTAATTTCGTGGTACATTTGCAAAAATGCTATAATGTTAAACTGTGACTAGCTTATGTCTGGTCCTTTAATTACATTTCAAACTTATTAACTGAGAGCCTACTATGTTTGAGGGCTCTAGTCGATTACCTCAATAGAGCAAACTGTAGTCTAACTCCCAAATTGTTCATTTTGTGTTCATTCTTTTACTTTAATGAAACATGACATTCTCTCAAAGGAACTGGCTTTTCTGAAAAGGTCCTAACACCTATCATTTATAGGATAGAGCAGGAAGCGTTACCTGAGAAGTCATATCAAATGGACATTTTAGGTTCAAATTTATATCTTAAGACTATTTTCGTGAGCATTTTA
>NW_003852637.1:343338-344883 GCF_000181295.1 Otolemur garnettii | reverse complement strand
TGTACACTGCTGTTTTCTTCATGGCATTATCCCCACAATCTTGGACTAAATTGACCCTCCTTTCACTTCCACTCTTGTCAAGTTTAATAAGAAATGTAATGTTTGTTGCTCTAATTCAAGCTCTGACATTCTTACAATGCCACATAAAATATGCAACAATATTGAGCCACTCACCCAGACACCATAAACTTAATTATCAGAACTCATACCTACTATATATACTCTTACACATATTTTTATATACTGAAAAAGTTTCAATAGTTAGGAGTGGATTTTTTTTCCTCATATTTCTCTACTCTTAAATCCTGGATTTCATGTAATCTTCACTTGTTCTGAAATTTCAAATGAATTAATAGACATTCTAAGACCTCACATATATGAAAATAAATTTTGCTTTTCACTCATGAAGAAAAACTTGGCTGAATATAGAGCTTTTATTAAAAAAATTCTCGGCTTACCCATAATTTTTATTGTTTCTTCTTCTCTTCATAATTAAATTTCTTAAATATACATGATTTATATCATCCTTCCCTGTCTTATTGTCCCAAATCTGCTTTTTTTTTCATCCTTACATAAAGCCTGACATCTTGAAGACCTCAAATAATCTCTCATAAGTGAATGTCTTTTCTTTTGTTCAGATATCGCTATCCCTCTGTATCTCCAATTTGGAATATGCACTGGATAACCCACTATGATCCAAGGTCAACTTGTATAATGCAGAGCTCCTTACTTTTCAAAACAAATATTCGTTTCTCTACTAATGATACAAGCACCTTTCAATCACCCAACATTAAAACCCCAATCATTCAGTTTTTCTTTCCATCACAATAAATTCTTTATCAAGACCTGCCAGTATTTCCCAAAACATCATTTGGGAGCTTTTATTCCTCCTTTCCCAGTAACACACAATTCAGCTGTAATCACATTAGGCACAAAGTTTGAAGTAGTCCCTGGGCTAGTCTGGTAACTCTCGTTTCTCTCTTCCTAAGACTTATTCTTTTATGACTAATCCTTATAAAATTTTCTCCAAAATAATTTATTTTGGGAAAACCTGTCATGGCTTCTCATTTCATATAAATTATGAAATAAGTCACAATTTCCTTAGCTGGAAACAAAAACTTCTCAGAATCTCAGTTTAATTTACCTTTTCAAGTGGGTCTTTCAATTCTTCTCTTTCCCCTAATAAGTCTAGTCTATTTCTGTCATTTCAATATGACTCAGAAACACCATATTTTAATTTGTCTTAAACTATTTTTTCAGATCTACTAAAGTTCTAGATTCATTTGAAGTGTATTGACTTTTAAGACACAATTCAATTCCCACATTGTTTATTATACTTCCTGACCGTTTCATGACAGGTGAATAAAATGTGTGTAATCTAACATACAATATTTCATTACTGATTATTCTACTTATTTTACATTTAAAACATAGAAAATGAGTATAACATCATGTATGTATTATGCATTAACATATTCGTAATACATGCATTGGGCATTTACATTGTTAATGTATAATTTAACCTCAAAAACATTTTGAACTCTT
>NW_003852637.1:341918-343086 GCF_000181295.1 Otolemur garnettii | reverse complement strand
AACAATTCCTTAAATTCTTATCAATAGTCTAGGGTGGTGGCTCATGCACTTTGGGTGGTAATCTCAGCACTTTGGGAGGCCAAGGTGGGTGGATCACCTGAGCTCAGAAGTTTGAGACTAGCCTGAGCAAGAGCCAGAGTGAGACCCTGTCTCTACTAAAAATAGAAAAACTAGCCTAGCATTGTTATGGGTACCCATAGTCCCAGCTACTGGGGAGGCTTAAGCAAAAGCCTCCCAAACTCAAAAGGTTGGTTTCTGTGAGCTATGATGCCATGGACTCAACCCAGGGCAGAAGAGTGAGACTCTATCTCAAAAAAATAAAAATAATAATAAATAAATGAATAAATTCTTATCAATATAAATCCTAATCTTGTTAGAAATAGTTCTCTAGTGAAGAGTTTAGATATGCTTGTTTGTTTTCTTTTACATCAACTAATTTTAGATGAAGGAATAGTTTCTGCTTGCCCTCATCTGAACATGAAAAAAACAAATCAAGATGATGTTTTTATTCATTGATTCTAGCTATAAAGAAAACTGGCTTTAAAAGTTAGGCTGATGATTTTTAGCATTGTTACTATTAATACAAGTCCTGAGGGTATTGTTTTTCAAGATCTCTGAAAGTTAATTGCCATTATTGCCATGTATTGTGTGTATATACCATAAAAGTTTAGACCTGAAAAGAAACTCACAGACCACATTTCCTAATATATATTACATGGAGGGACATATAGGTATCACCTTTGGTAGAAAATTACATTTTGTTTGCTTATCAGGTTATATTTTAACAAAAATTTTCCAGGTTTGAGAAGATTATTAGACTAAACCCCCTGCCAATAGACTTGAACTTCACTCTTTTACATGTGTCTACCACCCCTGAAACCTATAGAAATAAGGTGCTACATTTTTTAAGGTTTCTAACTCTGTGGGACAGTGTATAATGAAGAGTATTGCTGATAAGTATATTCTGGTAAAGCAAGATTATTATGAATGCTGTATCCAGTTTTGTCCACTTTTGTCATGTGTATTAATCAGGGAAACTCCATCCAGCACACACACACAAAAAATTCTATAAAAAAATACTCAGATGACGGGTGGTGCCTGTGGCTGGAGTAGGGTGCCAGCCCCATATACCGGAGGTGGCAGGGTCAAACTTGGCCATGGCCAAAAA
>NW_003852637.1:337404-340876 GCF_000181295.1 Otolemur garnettii | reverse complement strand
TGCAGTCATTCTAATATTCTTCCCCTTGTAGGTTATGGTTTTCTTACGTCTAGCTGCTTTCAGAATTTTCTCTTTCATATTAACTTTAGTGAAGTTAATTATGATGTACCTGGGGGATGTCTTGTTCGATTGTCATGCTGGGGTTCTGAAACTGTCTGCTATCTGAATTTCAGACTCTCGTGGCAGGTCTGGAAAGCTCTCTTTCATAATTTCATGAAGAAGAACCTCTGTGTTTTTGTGAAGCAACTTTGTCGCCTTCAGGGACTCCTATAAGACGAATATTAGTTTTCTTTGCATTATCCCAGAGCTAAGAGACTGATCCATTTTTGCTCCCCATTTCTCTTCATCCTTGAACATTTGGGTGCATTCAAAAGCTTTGTCTTCAATGTCAGAGATCCTTTCTTCTGCCTACTGCATTCTGTTAGCAAGAGATTCTACCAAATTTTTCAGATCTTTGAGGGCTGCAACCTCTTGCCTCAGTGTGTCAAAATCTTTGGTCATTTTATCTTTGAAATCATTGAATTCTTGAGACAGCTTTTGAATAATTTGAAATTCTAATTCCCTCCTTTCCTCCATTCTGTTAATCTTATTTGCTATCTAGATTCTGAACTTGATTTCTGACATCTCAGCCATCTGTTTATGGATGGGATCTTTAATTACATCTGTCCTATCCTTTCTTGGGGGTGGTTTATCTACTCTAGTTATTCAGGTTACCAGAGTTTTTCCACTGATTCTGCCCCATTCTGAATTTGCACTGTTTGAAGACTGTCCCAAAACCGTTCCACCAGTGGTTGCCATGGGAGAAGATTCTGGCTTCCCCTGGGAAGATACGGCATGTCTGTCTGGGAAAGCCTCAGGGGTGTGAGCCTTATTGTTCTAGCTGCAGTGGCTGCTGCTTTTCACCTTGGGGTACTGCTGTTCCAGTGTGGTTCCCTCTCGTCTGACCATCCTCTTGCAATTCTCTAGCCAAGGACCTAGAGTGTCAGGAACGCGCAGCTCGATCAGTCCTTGGGGTGCCCTGCAAGGGTGCCTGGGAGAGTGTGGAGTGCCAGCAGCCACACAGGGAACACATGGGTCCAGCAGTTCTCTGGCTGCAGGGCCAGGACAGGGCATTTGGTCCTGCAGGGGTGGGAGGATGCTGCTCTTAGGTCTGCTCTCACTGTCTCTGCAGGCAAGGGGGGAAGGGTGGACTGGAAATGCAAAATGGCAGTGAAAACGTTAGTTTGATTTTTCTGCTTGGTGAGTGGGTGTTTGGAGTCTCAGCAGGGTCTCTCTAGGGGAGTAGACTCCACTTCCTGTAGTTCTCACACATAGGGTGAGATAATAGGTCCTCAGTTCACTGCTTGTCTGTAGGAAACTTAGAGGAGCAGATGAGAGAAAACAAAGAGAAAAAAACACAACTTTCTTTTGGGAGGGGATGGACACTTTTTCTTTGGGCGGTATTATGTACCTATAGATTGCTTTCTAGGATTCGAAACTTGCCTCAGCAGAGGTGTCCTGCAGATATCACTCTTCTCTCTCAGCTGGGCTCCTAGTCTTCAACTTTGTTGGGTATTTTCTGGACTTTATTTTTCCCTCTGGATGGGAGCTTGTGTCAGAGGCTGGTACCTGTCAGCCATCTTGCCTCTCCCCCTCTCTCAAATAAACTTCTGACAAAAAAAAAAAAAAACAATTACATATATAAAACCTCTAAATCTATGGTCCCCAATCCCCAAGCCATAGGACAGTACAAGTTGGTGTCCTGTTAAGAACCTGGCTGCTCAGCGAAGGGGTGGGTTAGCCAGTGAAGCTTCATATGTATTTAGAGTGCTCTCTATCACATTCATCACCACCTAAGCTCTGCATCACAGCGGCATTAGATTCCCATAGAAATGTGAGTGCTGCTATACACTGCACATGTGGGGGATTTACCTAAGGGCTCCCACTTATTCTACATTATGATAAGCTATATAATTATTTCATTATATATTATAATGAAATGATAATATACATAAAGTGCACAATAAGTGTAATATGCATGAATCATCCTGAAATAATCCCCTTTACTCTGGTGCATGAAAAAAATGATCTTCCATGAATCTGGTCCCTGGTGCCAAAAATGTTGGGAACTGCTGTGTAATGTTATGTGATTGGAAAGGTGTATAAACCTCTAGTGCCTCCATAATAATAAAATTTTGAATTGTTTTAAGGAGCTGGTCTTTATTTTCATCCAGTTCACAGTTCTCTCATGTTTGTGTGTGGATAAGTTTATTCTATGTAATACTTTTGCACTCCCACTCTCTCATATACATAGATATGCACACAAAACTTGTTTTATGGAGGTAATTCTTAGTTTTAGTTTATGTACTTGCTTAGTGTTTTTCTGAGATCTGAAACTTTTTTCATCTCTTGGTACATAGCCTTTCCTTCTTTCTGACAGCAAAATTCTGCTTCTACTTGTCTTACTATTATCCTACAATGAGTTTTCTTTATATTCCTGATTAACCGGAGCCTTGCTTTCACTCATCTTAGAGCTTAGTGTTAAGGTTTGTGAACTGCAATCTAACTTCTATAAAATGTCCTGAGACTTTGTGGAGAAAGCTAACTTCCTGATTAAGATCTAATTTAAGCATGATCTTGTCCTTTACTGTCATCTCATTGGGAAAATATTGGTTTCAGTAACACAGTATGTCATTAAGTATTGTATTTGGTTGTTATTTTACACTGTGAGATATAAGATTCAACCATTGTATGCCTAATGTATGAAGGCTAAAGGTGAACAAATGTTCAACTATAGTCCTCCGGACTCTCCAGACTTCAAAGGACTTTATAACAGGCATGAGGCTTTGAAGATGGAGTTTGATTATTATGAGTTGCAAACATAATTTTTTATAGCCCTCAGGTCAAGATTGCAGGTTTCTTTGAATATATAGATGTATAGATATATTCAAACCAAATATGGGGAAGCAGTCTTTGTTTAAGGATCCTCATGAAAAGTCTGATGTGGAAAAAAAAAAAGCTCAAAACAGAGGGTTTAATGGTGTTGTATTTAAATGATATAATGTCATCTGACTGGCAGCTTCTGTTTATACAGAATCTGAAAGGTTTTGTTTAAATGTCAATCAACCAATACTTGGCTAGTCTGGGTCATTGCTGAATAGTTGGGTGAGTTTCCCCAAGCCCTGGGCTCAGGTAGTGGCTCCAGTAGCTCTGCCCTCAGGTTACCCCCCAAGGGTGCTGGTAGTTGTACTTTTCAGTATGAAAAGATCAAGTTGTACATAGTGATGAGACTGGGAACCACATATGCTGTAGTCAATAACCAAATAGTGTTCCAGGAAAGGTTCCAGACACCTGATGAATGACACCAAGCATCAGTTCTAGAGATCTTGGAGGTTATTGGGATAGTTGATGTGTAATAGAAAATTTAAAATAAACATATTAAATGCTATCAACTAGCCATAAACAAAGCACCAAAAGAAAACAAAAGATAAAA
>NW_003852637.1:332948-336806 GCF_000181295.1 Otolemur garnettii | reverse complement strand
AAAAAAATTGCCTACATCATAAGATTTTGCATCATCTAAAAGAATATTTTAATTGGTCCATCTGGCATTTGAAATAATACTGTACTTATTATAAAGCAGGTGTTAGACACTTCTGAATATTCTGTCCTTAATTACAGCTTAAAGAAAGTAAGATTACATTTCCTATTTTAAATTTTAAAAATATAAAGTTAGTAGACATGAATACCAAAATGTATGGAATCATATAATTTTGCAGATTAGACAACTAATGATTAGATATTATTTCTTGAATTTTAATTCCTGACATACTTTGGTTTTGAATTTGAGACATGTAATAATGGATGTTGATACTTGGAAATTGTTTATTTTTAAACTTTATTTATTCATCCTAAGAAAACCAGATAAACTCTTCAGTGTCATAGAGTTCAGTGAACACCTACTTTGGATATAATAGCACCTCATAGATTTGACTGTGGTTTTAGGTACCATTTGCAAAGAAAATAAATTATTGTTTAATGCATCAAAGCAAAAAATGTATTAAAAATATGTAGACTAGATTAACGAAGAGATTTTTCTTTTTAAGGATTTGCTTGGACTCCTTTAAATGCACATTCTGTTATAGTTTGCCAAAATTTGGAAAGAATTTAGTGATCATTTGGAGTCCATACTATCTCTGTAAAAATGGAAATCAACTTAGTGAGTCACCTTGTAATACATATGTAGGAAATAATAAAATTTGCAAATATAACAGTAGTGGGGTTATCTGAGCATATAACAAGTTGAATAGCAATTCATAAAGAATGTCTTTGAAATCATTCTGGGAATGAAAGAAATCTGGAAAGGGTGAAATCTCTAATAGAGGGATTTGGAGTTATTTTTGGTTAACTCTGCTCAAAATACATAATGTTTAGTTAAATAGAAAAGAAGATTCAGGTTCTGTGGCACACATGAATTCTTTCTTTAAATAAGTTCTACAATTGAAAATACAAGTGAAAACAAGCATCGGAATAAAATTATCATTAAGCAAAATTCTGTACCAAGAAATAGGTAAATTTAATTACATAGATATGATACCTATGTTCTAGATAAGTGATTTTTAACTGGTGTGCTGCGGCACCCTGGGGTACCAGGAGAGAATCATAGGTGTGCCACAATTTTTTAAAAAGATTATTAGTAAATTATTTTCTAAAGAAGTTCAAAGTACAGTACATATATTCTTTTTTTAACTCTTTATTTTTTTTTGATCAACATAATTTAAGTTTGCCACAGAAGTTTAACTATAGGTTCAAATGTGCTGTGATATAAGAAAGCTTGAAAAACACTGATTTAGATTCTAATAATTATAACGGGGAACTGGAAGTTTACATCAGTGTATTTGGGTTCCAGGGGAGCAATAAAAAATTAGTGCTCCAAGAAATACAATAAGCCATGTATCAAATTTGTATATATATAAAAAATGGCATAATTAATTGAGACAGGTGCCATAACTAAGATTAACTATTGTTTCAGTAGGCTTTAAAAATTAAACCAACAAGATTATAGGTTCTCAATGGTGACAGCAAAAATATAGTCTTAGGAAAGAAGTGGTTCAAAAGAAGCCTATATAAATAACGGTCTAGAGGGTTCAGTTTGACTAGTTCAAAAGAATTAAACCAGTAGTTGTTGGTAAAGCACTATCCTGTGTCCTAAAACATACAAAGATGAGAATGCATTAATCCCATCTTTAGGGAGCAACCGAACTGGGAATGAGTTTATATGCACAAACAATTATTAGTAAAATGCACAATATCTGTTGTAAATTGAATGCACTAAAGTCAAAAAAAAAAAAAGATCAGTAAAGTTAGCCATCTATTGTGGAAGAATTTTCCACAAAAAAAGTTAACTTTTAAGATGAAACTTGCAGAAAAGACAGCATCTTAAAAACTTAATGTAAGAGAAAAATCTTAAGACCAGTCTATGCAATAAAACTTTCTGCTGTGACAGAAATGTCATATACACGTATGTGCAGCGTGTTATTACAGTAGCCACTAAGTACATACAGCTACTGAGAACGTGAAAATCCTAAACCAACTTTTTACAGCTTTTACAGCTTTTACAGCTTTTAAAATGTAGATTTAACAGCTATCGTATGGAGGAACACAGCTTGAGGCAGAGAAGTCTGGTCCGGCAGACGCACTGAAGATGGGGAGAGCCTGGGATGCTTTGCTTAGGGGCAGCCACTTCTCTCCTCAGGGTGAAGTTGAGTGATAAAGTAGAAAATAAGGATGAAAGCAAATGCCCAGGTACAGTTTTGGAAGCGTTTGCATATTAGACCATTAACAGAGCAGGCAATAAATATTTTTAAACAGGTTTAGGTCAAACCTAACTTTGTGTTTTTGGGAGAACATTGGTGTTGGTGTGTCTCTGAATCGAAAAGATTAGGAAAGAAGTAATCATTCAGATCACAGCATGCAATATTATATTAAGACAAAGAACAGAAAATTATATATGAAAAGGACAATTCAGAGAGATATTTATCATCTTGTCTTAGTCTGGAGAAGAGGAAGGATTTAAGCACACATTACAAATGCAAGCTGCTTTTTTTAGAGTTGCTGGGAGAAGGGAGAAAGTGATTCATGGAAAGAATGGCAACCGATATTGTGTGAGTGACTTAGCCAGCTATCAGAGTCGGTGACTGGAGTTCATTCCAACAGGGAAACTCGGTGGAATGGTAGAAAACGCATGCCTCAAAATAATCCTAACAAAAGAGCACGGGAACTGGAACATTTGTGCTCAATTCCTATCAATCACTGGTTGAAGGTGGCTTCCGGGGGAGGTAATTCCCCAGGACTTCTGCCCTGCTGTGTGCTTGGATAGATTAGTCCTCCATGGTTTCAGAAAAGGAACCCTTAGAAGTAAAAATGCAGATAATAGGATTTGGAAGCCTTCAGGTGCACATAGATAAGGTACCATCCAAAGGATTTAGTCAGAGTGTCAGGATTCTGACAGTGTCTGTTACACATATGTAGTATCACACTGGGTCTGCCACACATATTATAAAATCATGTTAAAGTAAGTGAAAATACACAAAGAGGGTTACTGCTTATATAAGATCCCTGGTCATCAAGTTAAAAAAATTCTAAAAATAGTAAATTTACATTCAAATTGAAAAACCAAAGACATCTATAGAGTACTAAGGTGTACTAATTTAGCCATAAAAACATAAATGAGATTACAGATCACTCATAATTGAAAGAAACTATTTTACTTTTGGAGCCAGTGGCCTCAGATTTTCCCTGGCTCTTTGGTGGCCTGTTAAATCTTCAGAGGTATGTGCTATTTTTGATAAATAGGTAAGGTGTGTTGTTGCTAAAATGAGTACCTTGTATATTCTGTTGTGACAATGTCTGATACGCTGAGAAAGACAAAGGAGAAATGAGACATAGTAGATGAGGAAGCCAGACGCTGAAAATGTGCTTATCAAAACATGTGATAATCTGGTGAGTGAAACATTTTTACTTAACTGAGGCACCATGAAAGAGACAAGCAAGTTCAAAAATTATGCAACCTGAGATGCTTTCATAGGAGATATTGTTGTACCATAATAATGCAAGTATTTTACTTATTGCTGACATTGTCTTGTGGTTTGAATCCTTTCATCTCTTTAAGTTTGTTACCAGAACGATAATATCCTATATTGTCCCAGTTTTAAAAAAAAAGGTTAAGAAATATTAGCTAAGGTGAACAGGTATATTGTGGTGATGTATCATTAAGTTATTGTGATGATTTTTTGTGAATAATTTTGAAAATGTCTTAAGAATTATTAAGTGTATGGTAAGTAAAGCAGAAATATTCTTAACTTGGTTACTACTGATTATACCAATAGACAGAGATGTCAAT
>NW_003852637.1:329049-331211 GCF_000181295.1 Otolemur garnettii | reverse complement strand
CTTCTAGGGAATATATTTCAAAGGAGAAACGTCCTTCCCTGTCTTTGTTTCTTCTTTCATTCTTCCAGCTATAATGCAGATGTGAGATCTTGAGCCGGAGCAGCTATCTTAGATTATAACGTAGAAGTCATGATTTAGGGATAGCAGACCAATAAAAAAATAATCTAGGTCTCCCTGATTTCTGTTTGTGTTGTTCACATAGCAATTTTCCACATGTATGGAAAAAATAAGCATTTATTATTAGACATGATTAATTTGGTGTTTTCTATCATTGAGTTAAGTCAAATCTCAACTTAAGAGGAATAACTCAATTTAATTTTGCATTTATTTTCTACACATAATTGTATTCTTGGAATGTTGATGTGAACCTGCCTTAAGGAGAATATTGACCAAATGATAGTTGTATTGTGAGTGGCCATGTTGACTCAAGATTATATCTAAGAAATCATAAAGATCTTCTTTTGAGGAGGCTTAAGCAGGAGGATCACTTGAGGCCAGGTATTTGAGGCCAGCCTGAGCAAGAATAAGACCCCATCTCTACAAAAAGTAGATGAGACAGTTGTGGTGGCACATGCTTGTCCTGTAGTCCCAGTCACTCAGGAGGATAACTTGGGAAGATTGCATGAGCCCAGGAGTATGAGGTTCTAGGGAAATTTGATGATACCACTGTATTCTAGCCAGGGCAACAGAGAGAGACCCTGTAGACCTGTCTCACAACAACAAACAGACAAAAAAAAATTTCTTTTAATTTGAATATATCAGAATATTTTCCATAAAAACACTGAAGAACTTCAGTATGAAATAATGATTGTTCACTATTACTGCCCGTATTTCCACAAAGCAAAGTAATAGTTTCATTCAGGAGCCTTCTTTTCATGCCATTAGGAATTTTATTAGTTTTAAAATATATTGAGTTGTTTCTACTAGCTTTTCATGTATGGCTTACATTGTGAGGCTTTTCCTAAACATACAGTAAGAGTAGATTTTATAGATTCAGATACAGAATTAATCTTTTTGTTGAAATAATAGTGGCTTTACAATCAACACTAACTGCCCAATAATTATTCCCAGGCTATACTAGTATTTTGTCATGTTAGTTAACCACACTGGTTTACTAATTAATTAGTACTATTAATACTAATACTAGTATTTTGTCATGTTAGTTAATCCAACACTAACTGCCCAATAATTATTAGCCAGGAATACCCCATTGGCTAACTTTGGCTAATACTTTGGTATTACTTTGGCTAATACCTTGGCTAATACTTTGGTATTACCTTTGGCTAATACCTTGGCTAATACTAATACTAGTATTTTGTCATGTTAGTTAAACCAACACTAACCAAAGGCTAATACCTTTGGCTAATACTTTGGTATTACCTTTGGCTAATACCTTGGCTAATACTAATACTAGTATTTTGTCATGTTAGTTAAACCAACACTAACTGCCCAATAATTATTCCCAGGCTATACTAGTATTTTGTCATGTTAGTTAACCACACTGGTTTACTAATTAATTAGTACTATTAATACTAATACTAGTATTTTGTCATGTTAGTTAAACCACACTGGTTTACTAATATTCTGGGTATAATCAGATACATTATAGTATGATTTAAAAAATATTAGCATGACATGACATAAAATAATACTCTTGGAGTCCCATTGGCCTCCAGGGATTCCTTTTGGTCTTTACAGACTCCAGAATACTAAGATTTTTCTCTAGATCACTCTTTCTAATCAGATGCTAAACAACCTGTTCAGCGACTTTTTTCAAAGAGTTTAATTCTTACTCTCCTTTATATATTTTTCACTTTAGACTAAAGATTGCAGAGTAAACCTTTGTGGGACTCTGCTATTCCACCGGTAGAGTATACAAACCACAAGATGGCTCTTTTTTTTTGAGACGATGTCTGCTCTGTTGCCCTAGGTAGAGTGCTGTGGCATTATCATAGCTCACAGCAACCTCCATCTCTTGGGCTTGGATGATCCTCTTGCCTCAGCTTCCCAAGTAGCTAGAACTATAGGAGCCTACCACAACACCCGGCTAGTTTTTGTATTTTTATTAGAGACAATGTCTTGCTATTGCTCAGGCTGGTCTTGAACTTCTGAGCTCAAGCAATTTATCTGTCTTGACCTCCCATAGTACTAGGGTTACAGGC
>NW_003852637.1:306303-328447 GCF_000181295.1 Otolemur garnettii | reverse complement strand
TCTGTGTCCTTTAAATTATTAATAAAGCTTAATATCGGCTATGATGTCTGACTCATTTGAGTTTGATTTAACAATTCAAACCTTTGTGTTACACAACAAATCCCATGTCCAAGCGTAGTGTTGCTGGGAAGAGGGAAAAAATATTAATAATGTAATCTACCATGCTTATTATGCTTGTTGGTATATTTGGATTTACTACTGGTCTCTTATTCTGTGTTTTTAAAATGCCTTTCTTGTGTCTTCTTAATTTTTTTTTTGTTTTCTATTTAATCACCAACTCTCATTGTCCGTTGCTTCATAATTCCACTTGCGTATTTCACATGCTTCCTTGACAAGACAAAAACCTAAGTGTAATCAACATGTTTATCTTGGAATATTTCAACTCTGGCATCTCCAGTCTAGCTTCTCATGTTAACATTTTGGAAGCTTATTTTTCTCATTGTTAAATAACTCTTGCCTTCAAATTTAGTCACAGTTAATATTTATTTTTTCATACTAGTTTAATTTCTTTCTACTGAAACATAACATTTAATTCTAGAAGCAGAAGATTCTAAGTATTCATTATATCCTTAAAAATGTCATTAATTCACCCTGGAATTGTAAGTGATAATTTTAGTTACAAAATATTGAAGCTGGCTATTACTTATTATCCCTTAATCTTTTATAAGTTATTCAGTTGTTTTTGGCATCTGTTCTTCTTAACATGATTGTGCCTAAAATTTCATTGATTCATTGCAGGTAAATTTCTCTGTGTATTTCTCTCTCTCTCTTTCTCTCTGTCTCTCTCTCTCACAAACCCATCCCCTACATTTTGTTTGTTTAGTGTCATCTTTCACTAGTAAATCTCCTATTTTAGTAAACACCTACTATTATTTCGGTCACGATGTCTCTTTTCTATATTCTTGATCTTCTCCACATGTGACTCTAGCTAAACATGGAGTAAGTCTATCTGGGCTTCATTCTATGTATTGCCTATCAATTCTTACCTTTTACTGTTTACTAAATCTGTTTCAGTCAATATCTCCCCACCTGCTTAACCTGTTCATTTAGGGTATCATTGTAGTTTTTGGTGTCAAAGGCAGAGAAGAAAGTTAATTTTACTCCTCAATTAATGGTACAGTATAATCTTCATTCTCTCTATATAAGCCATTGAGCACTTCAATTGAATTCTTCTAATTAATGTGCCTTCCTATTTTAAAGCAGCTTTAGGTGCATAGAAAAGTTTAGCAAGAAATATAGAGTTTCCTTATAACCGCACACCTTCCCCTATAACACACACAGTTTCCTTCGTTATTAACTTATTGCTTTAGAGTGGTACATTTGTTACAAATAATAAGCCAATGTAAATACATTATCAATAAATAAGTTCACAGTTTACATCAGGATTCACTCTTTGTGTTATGAACCTATGGGGCTCTATAGGTTTTGACAAATTCATGAGGATATTTATCCAGTGATACCGTGTCATGCAGAATAGTACCATTTTCCCAGAAAGCATCTACTCAATACCTTCTTCTCTCCTTCACCCCGAATCCCTGGCAGTTACTGATCTTTTCATGCCTCTGCAGTTTTGCCCTTTCCAAAATGTCATATAGTTTGGAGTATGGAGTCCAGATTGTTTCCCCTTATGCAGCGATGTGTATTCAACGTGTCTCAATGGGTTTTTGTAGCTTAAAAGCACATTTGTGTTTTTATTGCTAACCAATATTCCATTCTGTAGTTTCAGCACAGTTTGTTTCTCCATTCACCTTATAAGGATATCTGGGTTGCTTCCAAGTTTGGGCAATTATAAATAAGGCTGCTATAAACATTAATGTTGAGGTTTCTGTGAGGACATAAGTTTTAAACTCATTTGGATAAATACCAAGAACTGTGATTGTCAGACCATATGAAGAGAGTATGTTTAGTTTTGTAAGAAACTGCCAAATGTCTTCCTAAGTGGCTGCACCATTGTGCATTCTCACCAGCAATAAATAAGACCCCTTGCTGCTTCCCTTTCCTGCCAGTGTTTGGCGTCTTCAGCATTTTAGATATTAGTCATCGCAATAGGTGGGTAGTGGTGTCTTACTGTCGGCTTAATTTACAAATCCTTAAAGACTTATGATGACTTTTGTCAATGTGTGTGCATTTGTATATGTGTGTATGCATATATCTTCGTGGATTCCAAAACATACATGATATGTAAGAACTCCATACTACACACATGTATGTGTACATTTGAGTTCTGCTTATTTCTCCTGGTATTTGCTTTCCATTTCCTTATTACTTACTACTTATTTCTATTTTATTTGCTGGTGTTTTTTTGTTGTTGTTGTTTTTGCTTGATCAGGTTTCTGGATGAATGTAAAATTTTCAGTTAAAATACTGATTTGTCTGTGTCTATATGTCAGTTAGTGTGTTTAAATAATTCAAGGTTGTAAATGTTAGTTGCATGTATATTTGTAGGAAAAACAGCTTGTTGGACGGCAAGAGTGATCCCATCTTGAAGCAAAACTGTCACGATGACCACTGTTCAGTACAGGCTTTACACAATGCCAACGGCGTAGATCAAATCCCTCATACATAAAACGCTAACCCCTCCAACAATCACACATTTGGCAACAAGATCTGAACTGTGAGCAGCTGCTCATGTTTTACAAAAAAAACTTGCTATGTAAAAGATATTTGCAGGGGGTGGGTGTGAGGATTCACCATCTTGCAGCACCCAAGGCATTGCTTCTGTTTCTAATTCTTACTGAAGGCTTCTTTCTGAGAAACTGGATTTGTTGGCCTCTTCCTTCAGCCTCTCAGCTCCCTCAGCCTTTGGGAATAGTTTGCGTATACATGCTCACTGCAAGACAATGTTTATGATTATTATATCTTCTTGGGTTATTCTTTTTTCCTGGCAAATAGATAGTCTTCAACCTTTATTGCTTAATTTTACAATATCTTGTATTGATATTAACTTTGTATTTTACACCATTATGTCCCAACCACATGGGCACAACAAGTCTTCTGCTATTTTAAGTGTATTTCCTACAGATTTTGTGGTGAATTAAGGATTCATCAAGTTCTTAATGGAAGAACGAAAAACCCCACTAAATTTCATCATCCTAACAGTTACAAAATGTTTAATAATTTTCTTGTATCTATTCTGTTTTATAACCTCCCATTTCTTTCAAGAAAATTTTCTTCAGAATTTCAATGACCTAAACATTTGAAGTTAGAATTTTTAGAAGTTATAATTGGTTCTTTCTAATCTGTCTTTTGTCTCTGTTTCACACAATAGATCTGGCATTATTTTTGTAAACCTTATTATATTCTTAAAGCATTTTTAAACCTAGTCTTTAAAAATGTTTATCTATGTTTTCACCATGCTAATGTTTTCTTAAAGGTGTCTATAGGCTATTTCTAATGATAAGCTTTTACTTTTGTGTTTTTAAATTTTTAATTATAAACTCATTTTCTTAAAAAAAGCATTTTTGAAAGAAAATTATGTTAGGCATTGTAAAATTATTTTTAAAAAATAAATCTGCATTTGCCTCTTCTGGTTGTATATTGATTTTGCTGTTTCCTGGACAATTTTCATGTTGAGCTTTCATTTGAGGTTGTTGCTATATTCTCAAGTTCATAATTGATATTTTCTTATGTTTATTGCATCATCAGTTATTCTTTTATTCTTAGAATTCTTTAAAAGTGATAGAATTTGTTTGCTATGTTTTTGTTCAGGTAAGTAATTGTTATGGTCTTTCTTCCATAATAAAAGCAGTCCTTTGATATTCAGAGCTCCTTAAGGGCTCTGTGAATTGTTGTTGAACAGTTCTGTTGAATTGTTGAATTTTATCTGACTGGCTTGAGCTTTGGTCCATTACTGTTGCAAGAATTATAATCTCAGCTTCACAGTTTACAGTTGATGATACAGCTGATATATGGATGACTCTGTGTAAACTATCATGAAAATTCATACTGATGATTTTGTCTTTACATTTTTATTTTGTTCTTGGCACCTAAAGGTTATCTCTCTCTCTTCATTGGCAGGTATACATGTGAATTCTTTCAATTTTACGTTTTACCTGACATTCCTGTGTGTTTGGTATGGCAAAATGACTCATCTATGTCAGTTCAGTCTACCATCTTCACCTGAAGGCAAGGGACAAAATGTTTTATTTACAATGGATTCGCCTATATTACTCTCTTAGGCCTGAAGCTGAGATTATATTAGATTAGATCAATTAATAAAAACACTAGTGCTAAACAGACAACACAGTGTAGATTTATTACATGTCAGATACTTTAAAATATAGAGATACATAAGCAATTAAAAGCAAAAACCATGTGATCATCTCAATAGCTGCAGACAAAGCATTAAGAACATTTTTCTAATTTTCATAATAAAAAACCTTCAACAAAGTAGGCATAGAAGGACCACACTTCATAATAATAAAAGCTTTATATGGTAAACCCATAGGCAACATCATAATGAATGGGGAGAATATGAAAAGCTTCATCCTAAGAACTAGAACAAGACAAGGATGCCCATTCAATACAGATCTGGAAGCCTTACCCAGAGTAAACAGGAAAGGCAAAAAAATCAAGGGCATCCAAATAAGGAAAGAGGAGGCCCAACTATTTCTGTTTGCTGATGATACAACCTCATATCTGAAGAATTCAGTATTGTCTCAGTTTGCAAAATCAATGCACACACATCTCTAGCATTTCTATATACTAACCATAGTCAAGCTAAGAGTCAAGTTAAGAACTCGATACCATTTATAACAGCAATAAAGACAGTAAAATGCCAAGGAATATACTTAACCAAAGAGATGAAAGATCTGTACAAGAAGCACTATAAAATGCTGGTAAAAACATCATAGATTTATATAAACAAATGGAAAAACAACTCAGGCCCCTGGTTTGGAAGAATCAACATTGTTAAAATGTTCATACTTTTCAAATTGATTTATAGAGTCAACATAATTCAAAAATTTCAATGCATCAAAATTCCAATGCATTTCTCATAGATGTAGAAAAAGTAATTCTAAACTTCATGTGGAATAAAATAAGGTCAAGAATAGCCAAAGCAGTCCTAAGCAAAAAGAAGAATCTAGAGGCATCATATTACGTGACTTTAAATCATACTGCAAAGCTATAGTAATCCAAATAGCCCAGTACTGGTTTAAAAGTAGAGACATAGAACAATGAACCAGAAAAAAAGACCCCCCAAATAAAACCATAGAGTTAGGACCAACTGACTTTCAACAAAGCAGACGAAAACACACACTAGGGAAAGGATGTCCTTTTCAATAAATTGTTCGGGGAAAACCGGACATAGTAGTCTCTGTACTTGAGTTACATTATCATTTTGATGTTCTTCATTGGAACACTTCTATGTCAACAATTCTATTAGTTTCCCATTGCTGCCATAATTAATTATTATAAATCGAGAGGTTCAAAGCAACATGCTCTGATTGAAGTCTAAGCACAGTGTGACTCAGCTAGTTCTTTGCTCTTGACTTCAATCAATGTGTCAGTATTTCTTCCTGGAGTATGTCTTCCTGGAAGGTTTAAGATGAACCTGCTTCCAAGATCACTTAGTTTGTTGTCACAATTCAGTTCCATACAACTGTTGAATCCATGTCCCCATTTCCTTGCTAGCTATTGCCCAGTTATCACTTTCACCTTTTAAAGGCCTCTTCTGTTCCTTGATATGTGACCTCCTTCCTCCACTTTCAAAGCTTGCAACAGTGGATTGAGTCAGTCACTTTGGTCAGATATCCTCGACCTCTTCGGCCTTCTCTTTACTCTGCCTCTTGTTTCAACTGCACCTCTTTGACAGGCTAGTCTGTCTTCTGCTTTTAGTGGTTCATGTAATTGCCCTGGGTACCCCTGTGTAATCCAGGATACTCTTTCTATCTTAAGACCGACTGATAATAACCTTAATTCCATTTCAAACTGTCTGTATTATAATACTTAGATCAATACTTCACTGAATAATCAGGGAACAGAGATCATGGGGGGGCATCTTTAGAATTCTGACTATGACATCTATGTATATTTTTAGTTCAATATCAGTCAAATATTTCGTTATTAAAAACATTTTCCCTGGAATAATTCAATAATAAATTATCAGTAAGGCATACACATTACTTTGCATATAAAAGTGTCTCCTTTTTTGACTGTTTTTTCCTATCCTGCTACCATAACATCTCTAAGAGACAATCTCTTGGGCTCTTAAAACTAGATTACATTTTCTTTTTCATATTTTTTCTCTTCTCTCATTTCTCAACCTCGAACATTAGAACTAGCTAATTTTTTTTCATGATACCTCTAGCTTAGCTCCATCTTCTTCATATATGACATCACGGTATCTCATGTTAACATTGGTTGCCTAAGTGAAGTTTTTGCAAATGCTGTCATCACAGTTTATCACATGTTGACAAATATCTGTCAGGGGTACCTTTAAATAGTTACATGTACTATTGGCACAAAATATATTTTAGAGTCATAATGCTAGCCATGTTTTTAACGCGACTGAGCAGACACTTGTTTGTATTTATTTCCTATTGACAATCTGACCAAGAATCATTTCGGCCACTCATGATGCTTGTGCTTTGCAGAATTAGCTTTTTCTGTGTTCTACTGAGGAAAATACAAGCAAATTGATACGGTATTGCTTCTGGCAGATGAGCAGCCCATAAAGATAAAGGAGGCTTAATCATTTTGAGTTGGTCGGAACAACATTGATGATTAAGTCAGTGTAAACAAAACTCGCTTAGTTCTTTCTATAAAACAAGTACTGATTGAAGAGGAGAGTTGAGATAGTGAACGGTTCTGGAAATTTCCAGTTCTTGCAGAGATTGTAGACAATGGAGGGAAACAAATGGTAAAAGCGCTCTAAACTATCAACAAACAAGCAAAATCTAATGTACACATGGCTTTTTCAGCTACAATACTAGAGACTGGATTTTATACTATGTGTAATGAGAAGTACCTGAGGAGTTATTGAAAAAGAATACGTGGATTTTGAATGCAACCTATTAGGAAGTGTCTATGTATAAAATTCTTTACAAAAATGGGTCATATAGTTCCAGGAAATTTGGTTCTGATTTGTTGTAGCAGTTGAAGTATTGATGCACAGAGACAGCAATGTAAGGAAGCCAATGCTTTTCAGGAGATGTTAGTAGGTTGATGGTACTCCCTCAGAGACCAAGGCCTACACCCCTGATAATGCACAGTGATCTAAAACTGAAGTTTTTGCCAAGGGTAATGATATTAACTTGTAGCTGCTTGAAATCAGAATTCTAGCTTATTAATTCACTGTGGTAATTGTGTTGCCACTTGAGAACCAAGAACACTTCCATACAAGGAGAAATCTAATCAAGATAAAAATGTGCAAACTTATGAGAAAATAACAGATAAAAATGGAAATAAAAGTATTCGAGGGACAGTCTGATATTTTTATATGGCCAAATTTTTTATATTTCTGTAACCATGATTAAGTGTGCAATGAAACCCTAGGATAGCATGAGAGATAATAACAAATAAAACTTAAAGATATTAACCTGGTGGTATAGTCACTGATAGTACTGTGAATGAGCAATCACTGAGGTGAGGGTGGATATTAAAGTCAAAAATAAATACTCAGTGAAAGCTAGTCAAATTATGGTTTTTCAATAAATGTCTTTTTCTTACTGCAGACATAATATATACATGTGATTGGCAAAAATTTTCAGGGTTTGTTTCATATGTTTGATTTCTTTCTTCCTTTCTTTCTTTTATTGTTGAGGATTCATTGAGGGTACAGAGAACCAGGTTACACTGACGGTATTTGCTAGATAATGTCCCTCTTATAATTGTGTACCATCTTCAAAAGGTGTGTCACACACCGTGACCCCCACCCTCTCTGTCATTCCCTCTCTCTGCTCCCTCCTTCCCCCATCCTCCACCATGTTCTAGGTCATCAATTGTCCTCATATCAAAATTGAGTACATTGGATTCTTGCTTCTCCATTCTTGTGAGACTTTATCAGTATTTTTCAGCATAGTAATTGTGAATCTTTGCTAAATTTTACAGTGAGAAATAAATAGGAGTTATGACTAGGTTAATTGCATGTGACTGTCAAGCTGAGATTTCTGTGAGGCCCACGTAGGATGCCACTTTGTGGGAAGAACAGTGGAGGTCCTGCTGAGAACAGGCAAAGGAGTCTCAGTATTTACTACCTGAGGAACTTTGAAAACAATTGGAAAGAATAGGCTATAATATCTGTGTACATGATCTTCAATAGCACTTAAAAGTACAACTGAAAATTCTTTTGTCTGGATGATAACTCACTGATTTGACCGAAGATCATAATTGGTGCTATTAGCAAATTTGAGTTGAATAACTACATAAGTGACATGTGTTTTTCATTTAGTGTTCAAAATAATCTAGGTGGTTTAGTTGATGAAAACATATATTCCTTGTCTGTATACATATAGACCATGTTTAATACTTTTTTACTAATGGATTAATAAGTTCAAGCAAAATACTAAACACTAAATAAAGAGATAGGAGTTGAGTAGAGAGATAGATGGATAGATACACAAATGGATATAAATGTAGATGTTACTTTATAGTATTATTTCTTGAGAACGGTGAGTCAGTTAAGCAGGTTAAATTTAAATATATCATGAACGCTTTTGAAAGAAGAAATTTTTAGAGAGTTAATTATTAAATTATCGATTTTTTAGAGAAGCTTTAGTCACACATAAATTATTGTGACTGCAAGGGGCACTATGAAAAATCACATCCAGTACCACAGGAGTGTGCCATTCTCAATCGATGCCCCCCAAATGCCTTAACACCTCTCACACGGATAAGTCCATTGCCTTTAATTTGGGTGGTAGGTTTGTTATTATTTCAAGCAGTAGAGTGCGGTAGAAGTGACACTGTGTGATGTTTGAGGCTGGATTTTAAAAGTTGATGTACTTTCTGTGTTGATGTATGGAATATTCACAGTCAGAGACCCTGACCACTAGGTCAGAAGTCTTAGGTCTCCAGGCTATGAAGAAGCCAATTCATATAAAAAATACTTCATGCAGCTCTTCTGTATAGCAGTCCTAGAATTTCTGTTATCCTAGCCCAGACATGTAAATGAATGAACTCCAGGTCTTTCTAGAGCCAGCTATTAAGTTATATGCAATCTTAGACTCTTTATGACTTAAAATGCATCTGCAGTGGAGCAGAGATAAATTGTTCCCTCTATACTCTGAGTTCCTGACCCACAGGATTTATGAAAATAATATAATGGGTTGTTTCAAGCCACTAAATTTTGGGATAATTTTGTATACAATAAAACTGAGGAAACAAGGTATAATAAAGATTATTCCTATTTTCTTTTTCATGAATCACTGCAACAATGTTATTGCAATTTGGAATGCATCTTCATACTAACTTGTCTTTCTGAAGATATTCACCATATAAAGAGGATAAAAGTAAAATGCATGTATTAGATAATTTTTTGAAATATTTTTTAAATATCAAAATATTGGCCAGGTGTGGTGGCTTACACCTGTAATCCTAGCACTCTGGGAGGCCAAGGGAGTAGATTGTTTGAGCTCACAAGTTTGAGACCAGTCTGAGCAAAAGCAAGACCCCATCTTTACTAAAAATAGAAAAAACTGAGGCAAGAGGATCACTTGAGCCCAAGTTGGAGGTTGCTGTGAGCCAGGACACCATAGCACTCTACCCAGGGTGACAGCTTGGGACTCTGACTAAAAAACAAAACTGAAATAAAAATAAATAAATAAATATCAAAATATTTATCAAAAATACCTCTTTACAACTGATTTTGCTTTTTTAGCTTTAAATATCTCATATAATTATGTAATATTTTTCTTTATTTTCAGAAAATATAGTATAGTATGGTACATGGTAAAAACTCAGTGCATATTTGAATATTCTTTTTATTTTATGTATTTATTTATTTACTTTTTGAGACCAAGCCTCACTCTGTTGCCCCTGGTACGGTGTCATGGCATCATAGCTCACAGCAACCTCAGACTTCTGGGCTCAAGTGATTCTCTTGCCTCAGCCTCCTGAGTAGCTGGGAGCACAGGCACCCGCCACAATGCCAGGCTATTTTTTAGAGATAGGATCTTGCTCTATCTCAGGCTGGTCTCAAACTTGGGAGGTCAGGCGATCTGCCCACCTTAGCCTCCCAGAGTGCTGGGATTACAGATGTAAGCCATTGTGTGCGACCCTGAATATTCTTTTTATTTTTTAACGACTTTTTTATTCACATGGTGGACACACCAAAAAAGGGTCAGACATTGAATGGTGAGCCTTACAGAAAAATAGTTTCTACATTTGGAAATTATTGGGAACCCTTTTAATGGAATAGATTATTTTTTTTCAAGCATTAACTAAAATAATATTTACATCTGTCCATAGTACAAAAGTGTAACTGAGCTATAATTGCACTGATTGCCAGCCTTTTTTTTTGAAAAGCAGAAGCAAGGCTTACTATCTGAAAAGACATCGATAGAAACCACTCCAGTTTAACAAAGAGAAAACATTTCTGCATGCTTTATATTAGGACACAAGTCAATTATACTTTACAGTTATGTTGCGTTCATTTGCAAGTTCATTACTCAATAAAGAGAAAGATGATTCAGTCCCTTTAAATATTCCATGTGATGTTCCTTTGACAGTATTCTTTATATCATACTCATGGATTATAGTACATTAGCAGTACTCAAAGTATTATAAATAGGCTTGTTTAAAGGCAACAGTGACCTTAATTAAGGAACTCTTGATCAGTTACCTAGCTAATATCTGAATCACCTTGAAATTATTCTAGGTGATAAGAGAGTTAACTGTTAACTATGTCATAGAAGAAGTGGGTATATCGGTCCAAATCAGGAAGATGTTGCTTTTCTTGGGACACATTTAAAATGCAATCCTCAATTACTTTGTCAAACACTATTATTTCTGACCACTCGAATTTCAAGCTGGAATGCCTGCAATTAGAGATGTCTTACATATGTCTATTAGGGCTAGTTAGGGTCGTAAATAGGCTCAAGGTGGAGCTGGGCAGAAAACTTTTCTCCTCTTGTTTACCCTAAGATGAGTAGTAGAAGCTAATCGACCAGTGATTGCACAATTGCCAACATACTCTCAAGGGAGTTGACTTTTGATTGTTGAAGTGACAACATGATGAATCTCAGTATGAAATGTCAGTCACACTTCATTACTTTATCTCGTTCTTTTGTCCATCTTTTGGAAGGCAATCTTTTCTCTAGATGCATTTGCTGATTTGACAGCTTGCTTACATGCAGTCTTGGAGGACTACTGGTCTTTCCTCTCAGAAATAGCACTTACACCATAAAGCAAGTGCTGAATACTTTTTTGGAATGCCAGTAGTATTTCTTTATTTTTTCCAAATTCTCAAATTTATTTAAATAACTAGTGTTTGTGCCAGACAACTTCAAAGATGTTTGCTTTTTTTCTTAGTGACTTTTTATGTAGTATTGCTAATAGATAATGCGTGAGGACAGGGACAGGTAATTGAAAATACCATTGGTGAACAATTTCTTTCTAGGTTTCAAAAATTTTATAACTGACACATTGTAATTGTACGTATTTATGGGGTACAGTTTAATATCTATGTACATTTATAAGTCACATAATGATCAAATCAGAGTAGTTAGTATATTTATCACATCATGCAGTGGAGTACTGTTTAGCCATAAGAAAAAAATGGCAACTTTACAACTTTGATGTTTCTCTGGATGGAGTTGAAACACATTCTTCTTAGAAAAATATCTCAAGAATGGAAAAAAGAATGTCCAATACTCAATATTAATATGAAACTAATATGAAAAGAATTATATGCCCGCAGAAATGATAAAACACAAATATGATAGTCTATCAAGAGGAGTGGGGAGGAGGGAGAGCAATTGGCGGGATCTCACCTAAAGTGCACAATGTGAGGATGTTCAGCACACTCCTTAGGTGAAGGATTCAACTACTACTTGAACTTTACCTTGGAAGTGAGTGTAACCTTGGAACAATGTAACCTAAAAATTTGTACCCTCATATTAATTTGAAATTAAAAAATAAAAATGAAATAAAATTTGTTTGCAATGTTACAAAAAAATGATCACCTCATGCATTTATTGTTTCATTTTGGTAAAAACATGCAAAAGTCTCTTTTCTTTGCAGTACATAATTCCCTACTGTCAGCCACACTCACCCTGCTGTGCACTGGGGCACCAGAACTATGCCTCCTGTCTAACTGTGACTTATACACATTGACTGACCTCTCCCATTTCTCCCCTTCTTCCTTCTCTCCCCAGTCTCTGGTAACCACTGTTTCACTCTCCACTTCTATGATCTCAGTCTTTTCTTAGAGTCCACGTATGGATGAGACGAGCAGTCTTTCTCTATGTCTGCCTTATTTAAATCACTTACTATCTTCTGGGTTCAACTCTGTTGTTGCAAATGATGAAGCTTCATCTTAGGCCATATTTTATTTATCTGTTCACTGATGGTTGGACACTTTGGTTATTCCATGTCTTGGCTGGTGTAAATAATACTACAGTAAAATGGGAGTGCAGATCTCTCTTTGACATGCTGATTTTGTTGCCCTTGGATGTGTACTGAGGAGTCAGATAACTGGGTCATAAAGTAGTTCTATTTTTAACTTTTTGAGGCACCCTTTACTGGTTTCCATACTGGTTGTACTAATTTATAATGTCACTGACAGTGTGTGTTTCCTTTTCTCCACCTCCTCACCAACATTTGTTGTCTGTGTCTTTTTGATCACAGCCATTCTCCATGAAATGATCTAGTATCTCACTGTAGTTTTGACTTGCATTCCCTGATGAGTACCATTTTTTCCTATGCGTATTGGCCATTTGTGCATATTCTTTTGAGAAATGTTTACTAAGGCTTTTTGTCCATTTTAAAATCAGGTTGTTTGGGTTGTCCTGTTATTTTGGTATTTAGTTTTATTTTCTGGTACCAGCCCCAACAACAGAAGTTTTTCAGCTTAATTAAGTCCCATTTGTTAATTTTCATTGTTGCCACTGAAGTCTTTGTCATAAAGTCTTTTCCCCAGCCCAACATCATCAAGAATTTTTCCCATACTTTCTTCTAAGATTTTTATCGTTTTGTGTCTTAGATTTAAATCTTTTATCCATCTTGAGGTAATTTTTGTAAGTAGTGAAAGGTGCGGGTCCAGTTTCAGTCTTTTACACCTCTTAGGGGAGGGACACAATTATAAGAGGGACTTTCTCTAACAAATGCAAACAGTACAACCTAATTCTTTGCCCCCTCAATGAACCTGAAACAATATACTTTGAAAAAAGAATATTCCGTGTGCAGTTGAGAAGAATGTGTATTCTCTAGCTGTTGAATAGAATGTTCTATAAATGTCCATTTAGTCTACCGTGCAGTTTAAGTCTGATGGTTCTTTGTTGATGTCTGTCTAGATGATCTGTCCGTTATCTAAAGTGGATTGTTGAATTCTCTCACCATTACTGTATTGCAATTGATCTCTCCCTTTAGACCTAATAATATTAGCTTAATAAATTCAGATGCTCTGGTGTTAGATGCAGATATATTTGTAATTGCCAGAACTATTTAAGTGAGTGTCTTTATCAGACCCCAGTACTTTGCAGATCATTTTGGAAAACTTGACTACTCTCCCCCCGGCACACATACATGTGTTCTTATTCACTTGAGCAATACAATGACAGAAAGGTAAATTATGCTTCCCTGCTTTAAAGGCTAGGTAAATATGATTACATTAATTCCGCCATACTGGCAAAAAAGACAATTAAAGCACAGAAGTAAGGACTTCAGCTTCATACATTATTTTAGTTTTGAATAATTTGCAATTAAGCATCTTAAAAGAAACTGCTTACTAATTTTACTAAGCATCTTTATCAAGAAGGAGTCTCAATAATTGCCAAAAGTTCAAATATCCCATATCTGAACTCTTTCAGAATGAACAAAAGATTGTAGAATGTAAAAAGAACTTTGCATGCAATCTATTACTGGAATATATTTTCTTGTTTACATCCATTTTATAAGGTAAGGAAATAGAAGAGAGTTTAGTAAAAAGGCTGCGGTATTACCTCACCCTGCTGGTAATAGCTACGTTTATTGCAATAGTAACATAATCTGCACTTGCTTAAAAATTAGTTACTCTCTTGCAGATCTCACCTGAACTTACTATCCCATGCTTGAATTTCAAGACTTATGAGGATCATTGGAATGAATAGTACTCATAAACCTATCGTGACCCAAATGGTCCCCTTACTGAAATTTTTTTCACCACTTATAATATAGTTCCCTGTATTATACAAATTCATAGCTCTATTATAAAAATAGAAAAATTATTTTGCTTATAATATCAGATTTTGGTATATTAAGAAAATGATATTTAATAAGCAAAAATTTTGACTAACAATATGGAATTCTCTTCACCTCCATTCTTTTGTAGGAAAAAGTAGTAAAAAAACAAGCAAATAAACGGAAAAGAGCAGCATTTAAAATTACAAATTTTGATTGATAAAAAGATGGGAGGAATATGTTAATTCAAATTTTAGGATAGTTATTATTTCAGATAAATGACTACAGGTTTACATAAATTGATGGATTCAAATTAAGCAACATGTATCCTTTAAGGAGCAAAATAACCATACAGACACATCATTGGGGTGTCAGCTTCAATTTTCAGAAATATAAGCAAGAAATTCCCACACAGAATCCTGACTTTACAAACTTTGCAATTTAAATTGGTTTAATTACAAGAAATATGCATCAATCATCTTGAACTTTTAAAAACAATTTTAAGGTCAGAAGTGACATGCTTCATATTCTTACTTGAGGAATGGGTCAACTGTAAGTACAGATATTATCACAGGCACAATTTCCTTTTAAGAGCTCATGATTTGGTGCTTGATTAAACAACATCAAAATTGCCTGAGACTTCCATGAGTTTTTGTATATTATAATTTTGACTTGGCTGAAATCATGTTGTAAATAAGAGCTCCCCTGCGGTCTCTTCTGTAAAATAATTGTGTGTCTTCAGTCTGGTAGGAAGCTATGACTGCCTGGTGGGAGAACAAATCTGTACCTAAGCTTTTCCCCCTGGCCCAGTGACAGCAGGCTCTGTTCAGGAGACCAAGACAAAACCCTTCTGCAGGGTTAAGGCCCTTTCTCAATATGCGCCTGAACTCACCCAGAGCAGCTTCACCTACTGTGATGCTTAAACAGTTCACGATAACATTCATTTGTCATTTAGGCATGAATAAACCCAATGGGGAAATTGATATCTGCCTTTAAAAGACAAGTAAAAGTTATATATGTTAGCTTAAACAGTGAGATTTGAGACTCCCTGATTCACAAAGATGCGTTTCTTTACTAACGTACACAAAGCATACTCTAATATAACTACTAATCCATGCTTTCAATACATTGGCATGGACAGTATTTGAAAACATACTAACTCTGTTAGTTATAAGATATATAAATTGTAGTTGGCAAGTTCAAGATATTGTGAAGTTAGGGTATACTCATTATGAGTTAATTACACAGATAGGAATTTATTTGGGAAATCAATAAAATCTAATGATAGCTTTGTCCTAAAATTTTGAATATAAAATATCTTTATGCTCTTTAATAAAATGAATTAGGCTAATAAAATCTGAACATAAATATCCTCCTGCTAAAATTAAGTAAAACTGCTCAGAATATCCTTGGTATGCTTTCTGTTTTATATGCACCTTGTTGAGTAATGCGCAGCACAAGCCCAGTCCAATTAATTTGGTGTTTGGTTCTATCTTCACAGCCGATTCAGATGGCCTCATACTGGAGTCAATCAATTATGCATAAAATGACCATTAGCGGGCTTAGATATCATCATTGTGCTGTACTGATTTGTCATTTCTTAAAAATAAAGTTTCACTAAACTGGTAGTCATTTAGAATGATGATTTTGCCTCTTCTGAATTACTTTGTGACAATGTTTCTCAGATGGGCACAATTCCATTGACCCCCACCGCCAGCCCAACAGTGGATATTTAACAGTATCTAGAGAAATTTTTGGCTATCATAGGATGGGAGGGGGCTACTGGCATCTAGTGGGTAGGGGCCTATGACTCACAAGACAGCCTATCCCCAACAAAGAATTATCCATCCCACAATATCAATAGCACCACCATTAAGAAACCCTGATCCTTGGTGCAGTGTTATCTAAAGAATCAGCCTAACTCACTGAGTGACTTTTTTGAGTCTCTATTTTATTATTTGCAAGATGAGACAAGGAATTATACCATAGAATGTTTGGAAGTTTGATAATGATAACAATAATCAATCATGTATTTCTTGCTAATTCTCAAACATTCCATGTACGTCTCACTTCAAGACTTTAGCATTTACTCTTTCCTCTTCCTGGAACATTCTCAGTACAGATTTTATTATGCTGCCTCTTGATTTTGGGCAAACACAGCTGTCTTAAAGAGGCCTCCCTTGATAATCTCTATTGAACTGAATATTCTGATCTACTCATTTTGCCTCTAGCAGTCCCTATCCTTTCCTGATTAAATTTTATCCACAGAACTCATTACCAGCCTGATGTTCTATACATGTGCATATAATATACACATATATTGGTATATTCATATACATACACTTGCACACACACACACACACACATATATATACAGTCATGATCCGCAGACAACGTTTTATCGTTTTATCCAATAATAGACTGCATACTTTATGGTGTTTCCACAGATAAAATGGAGCTGAAAAAGTCCCGTTGTCGACTGCCATCAGAGTCATCTTAACTTTGTAGCACCATGTTCTACTCAAATGTTTGAGGTGATACTACTGAAAAAATAGCTACTGAGCAGGCAGTCATAACAGTTGAGCACATACAATTACATAATATTTTATTATGATAATAAATGACTGTTTTACTGCTTTATATATTTGCTGCATGATATTTTTATTGTTATTTTAGAATGTACTCCTTTTATTCACTGAAAAACAAAGTTAACTGTAGAAGAGCCTCAGGCAGATCCTTCAGAAACTATTCCAGGAAGTGTTGTCACCAGGGGAGAGGACTGCTCCACACACGTTACTGAGCTTTTAGTGGAGCAAAACGTGAACGTGGTGGTCAGTTAAACTGATGATACTGACCCTGGGGAAGCCCAGGCTAATGTGTATATTTGCAACGTAGCTGTTAACAAAAAATGTTTAAAAAGTAAAACAAAAACATTTTCTCAAGAATAGAACAATGTTTATAGAATAAGCACATAAAGAATAAAAATATTTTGTGCAGCTGTAAAATGTGTGTGTGTTTTAGAAGGTAAGTGTTATTACAAAGTGTCAGAAGGTTAAAAAAATAAAAGCTTTATGAAGTAAAAAAGTTATAATAAGCTGAGGTGAGTTTATTACTGAAGAAACACTTTTGTTAGAAATTTAGTGTAGCCTGAGTTTGCCGTGCTTAGCACGTCTCAGGCCTTCACATTCACTCACCGCTCACTCACTGACTCGGAGCACCTTCTATTCTCACAAGCCCCGTTTATAAGTGGCCCTATACAGGTGTACCATTCGTTATCTTTTACATCACATTGTTACTGTACTTTCTCTATGTTCATATACACAGATATTTACCATTGTGTTCTTCAATACAGCAACCTACTGTACAGGTTTGTAATCCATGTTTGTGCCAGTACATTCCGTGATGTTCACACAATGATGGGATCACCGAATGGTACGTCCCTCAGAACACATTCCCATTATTAGTAATGTGTGATCGTGTGTGTGTATGTGTGTACATAGTGTATGTATGTGTGTACAGTTGGGCCTCCATATCTGACGGTTCCTCATCTATAGAGTCAACCAACCCTGGATGAAAAATACCTGAAAAAAAATTAAACAATTGCGTAACAAAAAAATGATTATTAAAAATATGTGTAACAACTATTTATATAGCATTTACGTTGTATAAAATATCATAAGTAATCTAAAAATCATTTAAAGTGTACATGGGGATATGCATAGGTTATATGCAATTGCTATGTTATTTCATATAAGGGACTTGAGCATCTGTAGAACTTGGTATTTGCGGGGGTGGGTCCTGGAACTAATCCCCATGGGTGCCAAGGAAGGAGTACACACACAGAGAGAAACACACACACATATTTGTTGTTGTTTTGGTTTGCTTAAATTTCGGAATTCAGGTACTTATCACAGGACCTGGAATATACTTGTGTTTAAAATCCCCTAAATGAAAGCGTACTGAGTGCTTCCCCCGGCAGGCATGGCGACAGGCACTAGAGATAGTGCTAGACAAAAAAGAAGCAACTCCTCTACTTATGATCATTTTTTTCTCTCTGAATTATGTTAAGATCCTTTGTTTCATTCCCGGAAATCTAAAATTAGATGACATTTGTGTTTATGAAGGGCCTTCTATTGTATTATTTCTTTGATAATTTTTGTCCCCTTTAAACTTCCTTTTCTCCTTCCTTGGAAATCCTATTAGTAGGATATTCAAACTCCTGGATTTATTTACTGATATTCCTAACTGTTCTCTCCTACTTTTTACTTATTTACGTTTTTAATCTTATTTTCTAGTTCATGTTCCCAAGTTTGTCTTTAAAATTAGGTAATCTTATATTTAATTACCAAGACTTCCTTATTTTTTTATAATCCTCATTTTCTTAACCATACTTTCTTAACTCTGTGTGTTCTGTCTTCCCTCATTTCTTTGACAAATCAGTTGTGGTTTATTATTATTTTTTTCTTTCTAAGTTGTTATTCTTTTTGTATGGCTCTTTCCTTGATTATATTTTATTTTAAAGTTCCTTTCTATCTTTTATAGGAGAGGCTTCATTGAAGATTTAGTAATACTAAGCTCTATATTTGAGTGAAATATTGAGGAGACCCTTCGTGTTAGGTGGCTTTGTCAGTAAGCTGGCTTCACTGGTGTTTGATTCAGTCTTTCACTGCCAACTCCTGTTGGCAGCCATTTTCTTGGAGACATCAAATGTCAACATCTGAAGACTTTCAGGGTGGGGGAAGGTCTGCTTTACTTAAAGAGATCCCCTAATGTTCTCCTGGGAATCAAAAGCCCAGCTGCTAGCATTCTGGGAACTGCTGGTATAAGATGATGTTCCCATTCAACCTATACATTTTCACTCAACTCCTATTAGAATGGAATCTTATTAGCCATCGCTGATATCTCCCACAAAAAAATATTAATACTGGAGTCCATAGTTTAGTTTCTTCAAAGAACAAGCCTGCTGGTGTAGGGTAGAGACAATTGTGTGCTGTTTGGGTTGGGATGTTTGAATAATGATCTGCTGGTGCGTTGTTGCTTTCCTAAGCCACCATGTATATATAAAAAAAAATACTACCTGAAAACATATTGTTCACAGAAACACTAAGGCAAAGAAAAGAAGGCAAAGTATTTAGGCAGTAGTCCCAAAGCAATGGGGCATAAAAGAATCTGGCTGACAGCCTAACACTGAAGGCTGAAATGACAACTTCTTTAACCATTAATACTACGTGGCTGTGGCATCAGGGTGCAATGATCCATGGCCCATTGGTTAAAATTTTCTCCTTGGTTGGACTGAAGTGAGAATAGAGATAATGCAATATCAACTCAATGATGTTATAAAATGCATAAATGGACCTATGCCCCTGGGGAAAAGTAACACAACCTCTGAGTGCTGAATAAAATGGGAAAACAAGCTCTCAGAATTAACAATTTCAATTTGTATTTTAAGAAAGGTTTTCCATCACCACATGAAATACATGCAATCACAGTGCTGAAGCTTTTTTTCTAGAAGCTCTCAACTGCATTGTACAGTCTTGGTTTTGTTTCTACTGTGTGAAAACCGAAAGCTGGAGGCCCTCAGGAAGTCGGCACTGCTTCTTGCCACTGAAACACGGAGAAGAACCAAAAGCGAGTCTAGGATCCAAAATAAGAAAGACAGTTTGATTACGCCAGTCACGCATTTGGGAATTAGCTGTCTTCTTCTATTTTACTTAAAATGGCTCAGGAAACCTAATGTATGATGACATGTTTGTATCATTTTTTTGGGCTGACTTGTCAACATAGTTCTTTTATTGATTGATTATATTTTTACTGAGGAGATAAATTTATGACTTATTCATTTATATTACGTAATATGTCTCCCTTAGTAAATCTTTAAAATGCCTAGTATAGTTGCAATATTTTTATTACAGAAAAGGAGACAGAGAGAGTTTAAGTAACATACTCAAGGCAGAGCTAGAAAAGAACTTGGGATGAATTGAGCACAGTTGTGAAGTGTTTTATATAATAAGCCTGAATTTGGAACAACTTTGGTCATTCACATGATGAACTATAACCAAAATACACAATGAGTTCCGTTCCTCACTTTTGTTCCATATAAATCCACATATCAAACAATTTCAAGCAATTTTTCCTGTATGTGCAAGATACAGCAAAACCTTATTGCAAGGATATTAGAAGGATTAAAATTAAAAGAAAGGTTTTCCTGGTTAGAAGTAAAAGCACTGGGTTATAAATGACCTTGAGATAAAACGCTTATGGAGTCCCAGCTAAAGTAACAAATCAGGTGGTTAGGCTTACGTTATAACAAGATTCACATTACACCTGATTCAAGCTGATGACACAATTAGAATCGTGCCTGAGAAGAAGCTACCCTAAGAAAACATTTAGAATTAGCAAAACTAATAAGATTCTTAACAGAAACGCAGTCCAATAGTACAACGACCATAGAAATAATCCAGAAATCTGAGAAAGATGCATCTAAAGATATAGTTGTTAGCTACTTTAACTGTACACTTGCGTAGTCCCATCTCCCTAAAATATTTTCTCTGTATTTGATTTCAAATGCAAATGCGATTAATGTGCATCTATTTCTGTTTTCTTATTATTAGCCTGTTAAATAATGCCTAGTTTGATCATCTCTGTAATGCTTACGTGACCAGCAATCAAAAAATTGTGTGGGAATTTTTTCCTTCATCCTGTTTCAGTTCATTTAGTGCTTCTATCAGATTTTTAATTTGACATCTCATAAAGAAAGGAATGAAATTTTTTATTTGATTTCATTTACATTGCACATAAATGGAACTTTCCTCAGCTCCCATATTATTTATCCTATTAAATCAATGATGAGGAAAGGATTTTATTTATCTGCTAATTCAGTTTAGCTCCCGCATTGTCTGGAATTTTTATATGCAATGTGCAATATTTTACATCATAGTTCTTGCTCACTGCGGTTGGAGGATGCTATGGCAATGTGCAGAGATGCGGAATGTTTCTCCCATCAGGTGCCTCAGGTTTTTATGGCAACAGTGGTGTTGACTATTTGGCTATAGGCCATAAGTTAGGTTTCCCAGCTTCCAAGGCAGAGATTGCTGATAAGTTTATTTTGCAGATCAAAAGAAACAGTTGAGCAGAGAGTGATGGTCTCCATAAAAAGGCCTTAGCTGATAGCATGAGGAGCTCCTTTGCTGGGATATATCCCTTCAGAGTAACCTTTCAACCAGGAAAGGGAGGCAAGGTTTTTATATCCCACAGTACCCAAGCACTAGATTCAGGTTGCTCCCAGGAAGAGAATTTGACCCTAGATGAAGTATTCTCTTTAGCTGAGGGTAATTACCTGCGAGCTGTGAGCTGCCTACATTTCCAATAGCCGAGGAAAGGGAAATTTCAGACGTGAGAGGGGGGTGGGTAATTTGCGTGGTTCACCAAAGCGTCCACGACCATCCTTTCTTTGCACTATGCAGTTTCCACACAAGATCTTAGAGAGTGCCTTCTAATTTTGATGTGTCACTTTTCCTGGATAAGCACACTGAAGGCCATGTGGGTAGGATAAAGAACACGCCCTCTGTCCACACCCCACTGCAGTTTGTTCTGAGGCGGCAAATGATACCTTTGGCCTCCGTCTCTGTCACCCAGTATAGATTCCTCTCACCGTTTCTGTGTTCCCTATTGATGCGGGTGCCTTATCTAGTAGGATAACCTAGAATTTTCTATCAGTTAGATCTGAGCCACTAGTCACCATGACCTTTTGTAGTTGTCTACTTATCCTGACCACAGCTGCTGCAGGTTTCTATTTATTGTGAAAAATTGGAATAGGGTTATCAAA
>NW_003852637.1:266028-306023 GCF_000181295.1 Otolemur garnettii | reverse complement strand
AAAAAAAAAAAAAAAAAGGGATCGCCTCATTGCCAAACATATTCTTCTTTGCCCTTCCTTCTCTTGCTACCCAGAGTCAATTAGCTCCTACAATGATGATTTTTTTCTTTGTCTGGTGGTCTCTTGGCATGAAGATCTTGAGAAAAACAGGATGCAGCTGTAACTTCAAATGTAATGGGAGACCCACAGTGGCCTTTCATGGAAGTGCTCATCATCTGGGGCTGGACCTATAAGTCACCCATGAAACTCAGAGCTCCATGGCTGTTAAATGAAAGTGAGTAGATCATTGGAAATGCTGGTAGCTTCTATTTACTATACAGGTACAGTAAGAATCAATGCTTAGAACCATTGATTTAGGGTATTCTCTGTGTTTTAGAACACAGCCCTCTATCTTTGAGGATATCATCTCTGAAGTGGTACACCAGGTATACCGTCCAGAGAATGCATCATTGTTTCACAGTCCAGGAGCTTCTGGTTGGTGCAGTATGTGATGGAGTCAGTGGATGCTACAGTTAGATGGCTACTGCCACAATTCCTTTGCTATAAAGTGTTCATTATGCAATGTCATTATATATGGGGTCCTGTGTCCTTGGATCAAAAAAACCTTGGATAATGATGCTGATTGGGCTCTAGGAGCACATTAGGCAAATCCTCACCTTGAAAATACGTATGTTAAGATAAAATACTGCCCTTTACAGGTTAAAAGGGTCCAGTGTAGTTAACCTGCTACCAAATGGCTGGATGGACCCTCAGAAAATGTTGTCATAGGCAGACTGAGCTTAAGTCTCTGCTGATTGCAAGTTGAACATTAAGTAACATCAATAGCCTCATTAACCTGGTCGAATAGATCTCAGGCTATTAGTCCCATGCATAGTTTCTGCCACTTTGATGTTCTGTTTTTATCTATTGCTTCATTCATGGTCAGTGACAAAGGCTGCTGACATCAACTGTTTTACTGCTATTAAGGTCTTTAGGCCCACTTCCATAGATTCAACCACCTTACTTTACCTCAGACCATTTATCTCTGATCTACCAATACTTCTCCTTCCAAGCACCTAAACAGTTATTTTATATTCCCCTAGAGTGGCCAGCAATTCTACCATAGCCATGTCTCTTTCCATACAAAGGCATTACCAGGAGCATCCACTCAAAGTTCTTCCCTTTAAGGAGACTGATCTGGTATACTACTATAACAGTGACCTTACCCAACAAATGCAAACATTGTAACCTAATCATTTATGCCCTCATATTAATTTGAAATTTAACAAAAAAAAAGGTGATTGGTCTGAACAAAATTTTATCCTTGAACCAAATTTTGGCATTTTTCTCCTCTATCACATGGGATCCCCTGGTGGGATCCCCTACAAGGCCATGGATGTGAGCTGAGGAAAAGGCTGGTCAAGAAAGGTGGATAACATGGACCACTGGACCACTTACTCCTATGTGTGCATACCCCTCCAGTGGTCCTAAGCAGCATACCTAATCTACCATCTCCATTGTACTGCAACTTAGTGCATTTCACATAATGTGGCTCTTGGACAATTAAGGTTAAATGGTGTCTCCATATTTTTACTGATAGAATAGCTCACAAGCAGATGTTTTTCAAAAGGTTTGTCATTCTCCATTATGGTTAATCCTGAACCCTGTGCATCTATGTTGTAATTTTTCTATGGGAACTCTCCATAAACCCAAAACTAGATCCTTTCTAGCTAAATGCCCCATAGGCTGGACCTACTTCAGCACCTTTGCCTGCTTTAGATCCTACCCAAAGCTAGGAGCCTTTCATATTCTCTGGAGTCATGGGTTAGAAAAGTACTCCTAGCTGATGTGCATGCAGAGGTCTAGTAGGTCTTATCTTTCCCTCATAATAGTAGGAGTTTTCCTTTACTTTGGATTTGTTGTGGACTTTTTTATCTTCTGTTTAATTCTCTAAAGTTAAAAAATGAATTTTACATTATTACCATACATATTGCCGTTCATCTTTATATTGTGCAATACCAGTTTTAAAAGCAAATATAAGAACATTTAATTCCTCTGAGGAATCATCAAAAATGACATAATTCCTATTTTGTAACTCACACATGCATATGCATTTCATCTTTCAGAAGTGGAAGTGCTGCATAAAACTAAGTCAACCATTTTTATTTCACTTCTTGATAACGCACGCATTCTACCAACACTCAGCCTCCAAGTCCCTGTGACGAAGGACTGAATGAAGAGAAGGCGCTGAGGTTGCTTTTTCTTTCCTTTCCTTCTATGTGATCACTCTCACCATAAGTGGTTGACTAATACAGGCAAGTAACAAGAGTAGTAAAGGAGATATAGGATCCCCTGGTCATGTGTGTTTCTTAGAATGTAACTGCCTTCTTTCTGAGTTTAAAGAAGGTTTTGGTTCAGTTGAAAAGTATGGCCCTTCAGCACCTCTGTTTATATCGTCATAAGTGTAACACTTTTTACTTTTTCTGAGTCTCACTGAATTTCTATGCTACATGAGTCCACTGGAATTCTACACTCAAAAATACTATGTGCAATTGCCACGACAGGAAGGGAAGAGTACATAGACCGTACACATTCAATCTCCTCTACTCATAGGCATAGTCTTTGTTAAATCACACTTTCCCTATGTAACATAAAATCAAAGGTAAATCAAGAATTTAAAGACAGTAACAGGCGAGAATTAAACCAAATGGCCCTTCTGAGCTCAGAGGCAGATCATAGGCCCATGAAGCTGGTTCGGCCAGTGGTTGCTCTGAAGGAAAACAGGAGAAATTATTACCATATATATTTGCTTTAAAATTTCACAGTCTCTCATCATCAGGACCTGGCTTCTTTTTATGCCAAAGGAAATCTAATTTCCAGATCTGAGATTTGGCTTGGGTCCTGTAACTATATAAGATATTGCAACACTTTACTGAGATAGCTGCCTTCATGCTCTGTGCCACCCATCCTTTATTTATTTTATTATTTTAATTGTGAAACAACCTTTGTTTTCTACCCTTTATCTTACCCCTAGGAACCCTACAGCTTTCTGCAGGTCAGGGTCTCCTGTCAGCAACTTGCATATGTGCCCACAGCCCATTTGATGGTTAAGCACTGTCACATAGCCTCTATTATTTTGAGATCCTATAATTCCCTTTGCTATCAATTAAGTTTCTTCTTTCTTTCTTTCTTTCTTTCTTTCTTTCTTTCTTTCTTTCTTTCTTTCTTTCTTTCTTTCTTTCTTAGACAGAATCTCATTTTGTTGCCCTCAGTAGAGTGCTGTGGCATCACAGCTTACAGCAACCTCCAGCTCTTGGGCTTAGGTGATTCTCTCACCTCAGTCTCCAGAGTAGCTGGGACAACAGGCACCCGCCACAATGCCTGACTATTTTTTGTAGCAGTTTGGCCGGGGCTGGGTTCAAATCCTCCACCCTTAATATATGGAGCCGGCACCCTACCCACTGAGCCAAAGGCACCACCCAATGAATTCAGTTTTATGAAATCATCTTCTACCATCTTCCCTGGCTTACAAAGGATGACCACCACTGAGCTTCTCAATGATGATGGGGCCCTTAACATCAGAATATGCCATACCACTGGTAAATTTACTGTCCTCTGAAATTACACATGTAATGGTCACATGGTGCTTTATGTATCTCTGAACATTCTAATTCCCTTCTTTTATAAATTTTGACAATAATTCCCACACATATCTTTTACATTGTGTGGTCCAGTGTTTTGTTCAAGCTACTAAGAGCTATTCTAGCCACATGCTATCACTGGTTTCTTGGCCTTTGCTAGAATGTGAAATTCTATGTTATGGAAGATTGTGTCAATATTCATAAACTATTTCTTTTTGAGACAGTTTTACTCTGTTGCCCAAGCTAGAGTGCCATAGTGTCTAGCTCACAACCTCAAACTCTTAGGTTAAAACAATCCAAACAATCCTCTTGCCTCATCCTCTTGAGTACCTAGGACTACAGGCACCTTTCACAATGTCCAGTTCATGAACTTAATTAATCTTTCTTGATTTAGCACTATCAGGATCTATTCCCATGCATCTTCTATGGGAACCTACTGATATATGTTGGTCAACTTCTATAGCTCCTTTGGGGCTGGTCTTTTTCAGTTATAAAAAAACTCAGGACTTTCCTGGCCATATTATATTGACATATTGGTGGCCAATTATATTGGGATGGTGGCAGCCAGAAGAGCAGGTGGCAATACAGTCTAATGGGCTAGGTATTTCCTTGCAAGGAAAAATCATCTTCATCATCTTTAATCATGAGGAGTGCTGGCCTATAACTAAGGGAGTGAACTAATATTGAAGGTCAACATTTTAGGAGGAATCTAGTAATTTAAATTTTCAAATGCAAGTACACAGATGTCCCTATCCAAATCCCAGGATCTCACTCCTTTGACATAGAAGACTTTTCAGGGTTGAGAATTAAAGATCTTATATTTTTAAAGGTTAAGGTATGATATTATCCTTAGTTTTTTCAGGTCTCCAGTTACAAGAGATGAGAATCTCTTTATATGCTGCCAAGATTTTCATACTTAATGTTTAATTGGTGATTAATTGGCCTCAGTCTTGCATTATTTTTCTTCAGCATATTGAATAACCCGTATAATTGTACAATTTTGAAATTATTTTCTCAGCCTGATACATTGCTCCTGCCAATGAATTTCCTCCCACCTGTGAAGTTTTAACAATCACGTGCCAGGACTATCAGCCTCCACATACCATCACCATTGAGTTCCTCACTGACAACCAGTTAGAGGGTCAGCCAGCTCCAATATTTCCTTTCAGAGTCTGTTTCCTCAAATCATTCCTGGTACCAACACTATTCGTCAGATTCCCAGAGAAAGAGACTCAAATGTGGTGATTTACATTTAGGTAATGTATTAGTGACTACTCTTAAGATCAATATCTGGGAACATTTAAAAGGAAAAGAGAAAGGAAGTAAAGAGAAGAAGTTCATTTTTAATGCAATTTCTACAAAAGTTTCAGCTGATATCATGTTGCGGTCTAGAACCTTTCACAGTTGTTCCCATATAAGGAGAGGGGCCAAACCTTTAAACAGCTCTATTGACCAGTTACTGAAAATGGCCTGTCCTTGGGGAGTGGTTGTGACTTTAGTCAAGGCAGGTCTCTAAAATCTAGAGATATTTCCAGATAAACTTTCTGCAGCAGAAGAATGAATCCTATAGTTCAGAGGGTTTCAGGGCTAGGTCATCATGAGCAGTGTACCTTTCTGACACTGGGGACTGATTTCATGGAAGACAATTTTTCTGTGGATGGAGTTGGTGATACTTTCTGGATGATTGAAGCACCTCACTCTCTGCCTAAGATCATCAGGCACAGGAGTCTCATATGTGCAGTTTATGGTAGGTTTTGTGCTATCAAAATCTAATGCCACAGCTTATCGGACAAGAAGCAGAGCTCAGGCAGTGATGAAAATGATGGAGAGTAGCTGTAAATACAGACGAAGCTTCTCTCACTTTCCCACTGCTCACCTCTGGCTATGCAGCTTGGTTCCCAGCAGGCCATGGACTGGCAGCCGTCAGTGGCACTGGGGGTTGGGGATGATGCTACCGTATCATTTACTTGCCATGGTTCCAAAACTATTTTAGAGAATATCATCAAGAAATAATCTGAACCGATTCTAGTTTTCCTTATTTAATTTGTTTGGTCATTTATAAAAGTAAATTATATAAAATAAAATGAAAACATGACATTATTTTACAGAAACTCTAATAGAGAGGGATCAAATTAGATTTCCACACATCAGTACTTTTCATATGGTAGAGCACTGACAGTGTGTCCAAAAGCACTGATGCAGAGCCAGTGAGATTTCAAAGTCACACTCTTCTCAGTGGCCAAATAACACCATTTACCTTGTTTTTAATTTTTATTAATGACCTCATAGTATCAACTAGTAAAGTATAGTTTCAACCTCATCTGAAACAGTTGATTTAGTTTGAAATTTAGAGAGTGTTTGAATACTTCAGTATACCTATATCTATTTATCCATGTTTTCTTGCCTTCTTTTTAAAATATAAACTACTAATTTTAATCTACATTTTGCCAGTTTTTAGTTTTTTAATTTGAATGAGGTACAATTAATCCCTTTTTGTATATAGGTCTATGAATTTTCACAAATATGTACTCACATGGTCACTCCCAGTGCCACCAGGGAAGAAGACAGTTTTATCATCTTCACAGAAGTCTGTTGTATCACTTCAAGCCCTCCACTCCCTTTTTAGTCTGGGCAATCACTATTTGGTTCTCTGTGTCTGCAATGCTGTTTTTTTTCCAAAATGTCTTATGTGCTGATTCATACCATATGTATATCGAATTTCGAGTCCAGATTTCGTTGCATAGCTTATGACATTCAAGATTCATTCATTTATACATAGTTTGTTCTTTTTATTGCAGAATAATATTCCATGGTACGGATTTACCATTATTTGTTTCCCCATTATCTAATTAAGAAACATTTGGCTTGCTTTCAGAGTTTGGTGATTTTGAATAAGGCTCCTGAAGAGGATATAAAACATGTTCTGTATAAATAAATGTTTGGATTTTATATGGATAAATATTCAGGAATGGTTTGCTGGATCATATGGTAAGAGCATATTTAAATTTATATTAAATCAGCAAACTATTTTTAAAAGTGTGTCTTCATCAGCAGTGTATGAAAGTTATATTTGTTAGATGCATTCCTTAGCTTTTGGTATTGTCGGTATGTTGTCATGGTTTTAGCAAGCAATATGCCTACAAATTCTGTTTCACCTTACTTAGATTTCAGTGTTAGATTTCAAAACCTTTGCTATACTGTTTGTTTCTGCTCCTGGTATACTCCTTTCAGGTATTGGACTTAGGTGGGAGTTTATATCTTAGTTTAGTTCTCAAGGCCTTTGTGATGCTTTTTGGGAAGGATTCCACGTATGCATAGAATTTGGGAATGAGCCTCAGACTTGTGAGCCACAGAATTAGAATATCCCCTTTCTCTGTATTTCTCTTCTCCAGGATTTTCTTCACACTTGCGGGCTCAAAGAAGTCCTTTTTCCCAGTTTCTCTGGCAATTCAGATGTTCTTTTAGCATTTCGGCCTCCCACACTACTGCACAGTTCCACCTGCTGAACCCTTCCTTGGCTAAATGTTTAAAAAGAGAGAGAGAAATAACAGGGATTCCTTCAATAGCTTTTATATCACAAGGACCCCTTTCCTATTCCTCTATTCAAAGTAATTATTTTCTCTTGGATTTTAGATGTAAAGCTATTATCAGGGCAACTGTGCCTTGGGGAGAAATCAGTAGAGGAAAGAGAGGACAGAGCAAGAATGATAGCAAGAGAGACAGAGAAAGGGAGTGAGAAATAGCAGGGATTTCCTCCACATTTATTAGCTCACAGTCTTCTTTTTCCAATTTTCCAGCCAATAACATGGATTTCCTGTGGATGTTTTGATGTTCATACCAGTGGTTAAGTTTTTCAATTTGGCCTGATCTCAATTCAAAGGAAGGGTAAAAAAAACAGGTATCCTAACTGTTAGACTAGACTTCCCTCTAGAATAAAGTTGCCACAATTTATCAATGTGTTCAGAGTTGCTTTCTATATTTTATTTCAAAACAGGACTTCTTCTATTTTCTCTCTATAATAAACTTGTCCAAGCAAGTTCATTGTAGGCAGTATCTTCCTGCTGCAGTCTATGCAATTTCTTACCATAGTAAAATGTGGCATCTATGATAGAACCACGGAGAGGTGTGGGTGGTGGGTGGCCTTTAGAAAAGTCTGTCATCTACCTCACTTTGGCATTAGGATTCAGTTTCTGTATCCTCATATAGCCATTTTAAAGATATGATTTAAATGTTTAATTTTTTTCTTTAATTTCAAACATAGCTAACCAATAAATTAACTTTTTGTCATTTGATATCTGCCATAATTATGTATATTTTAAAGCTAGATAATGAAGTAACTAAAATAAATGGCCAAAATGATTTCATAATTATTCAGAAAATAGGTCCTACGGTATTACACCTAAATAAAGAATATGCAATTAGTTTGCCAATGTCACCATTTATGTGTATTAGGAATGTGTCATGAGCTAAAGGTGAAAACATAATATGATAAATGAATTTAGATGAAGCATTAATTTCCTGTCAAACTTTTCTGAGAAGTTCTCCTTCTCAGAATGAAGTTCTCACATCATTTCCTGTTACCATCTGAGGTCTTATACTTATTCTAAATGAAACTATTCCTTTCCCCCTTTAACCTGAAGTCTTTAATGTGAGAATAAATATATTATACTCTTTTAGAAGGTAGTTTAAAAATCTTGTATAAATACATAAATTCAGAAAGAAAGGCTTCATTCAAATGTGAGAAAGAATAACCTTCCTGCCCTTATTTCTTGTTCTTAATAGCAGCACATAGTTTACATAGAAGAAATTAGAGGTATGAAATGTGGAATTTTCACCACAATTACTGCTACAACTGACATCACCAATCACATGCAAAATAAACCCGTTAATCCCAAGAAACTAAGGCACAAAACAACAACAACAAAAGCTCTACTTAAATTTTGCCACTGAACCAATACAACAGGCTGACCCTGCTCAAAGTGGTAGGGTGGCTTGTGTTGTGACCTTTTGCCAGGAACTCCAAAGTGCCCCCAGGCTACTCGTTCATTGTCCTCAAGCCTCACCATCACTGTTTCCTAATCACTGCCCAGGATGACTTACTCTGCTGCCCTCCATCATCATCACCATCAGCAGCAGCAGCACTCCAAGCTATTAAATCACTAGTGCTCTGATCTGCTCCCGGGTAATCTACTTTAGATCGTGGTTCAGTGTCTATTTGGTGAAAAGGCTAAAACTTGCATGGGCCAGAGGAAGAGATGAAAACTCCTTATTGTGGAGATTGGTTCTTTTCTATTATGGACACAAGAAATGTAGATCTAATTCCAACTTATTTCTTTTATTTTTAATCTCCACGAGAAAACACAAAAGCACTCTATGTTATAGGCGTCACCTGAGGTAAGTTTAAGGATTCAAAATTAGTCAAAGAAGAGCTAGGACCATATAAAGTGGCAAGCCCTTTCCTGTCAAACTTTTCTGGGACGATCTTCATCTCAGATAAATTACCCAATTTACAGGGTAATGAAACTGTATGAGAATAGGTGATACCCTCAGCAGCAAATTGTGGAGTCTCTGGTAGGAGAGCTCCACAGGGCAACAGTGTTTACAGCTACAGTGTTTGTCTTATCAGTGATGAGCCGGTATCCAGTGAAGTTCACAAGTGTGTGTCTACCCACAAGAAGCAGCAGAGGCAAAATTAACATAAGTATAGAGTTTATCTGGTGCAAACTCAAGGATTAAAATGGAGACTCAGGAATACAGAATCAAGTTGTCCTGAATACACTCTGATTAGCAGCAATTATAAGTGGGATTTCTTTTAGAGATGGGGTCTTGATCTGTCACCCAGGATGGAATGCAGTGAGGTGAACACAGCTCGCAGAAATTTCTGACTCCTGGGCTCAAGCAATCCTCTTGCCTTAATCTTCCAAGGAGCTGGAACTACAGATTTGTGACACATACATTAGGCTAATCATTTTAATTTTTACTTCTTAGAAACAAGATCTTACTCTGTTGCCCAAGCTGATCTCAAAGTCCTGGCCTCAAGTGATCCTCCCACTTCAACCTCCAGAGTCACTGAGATTATAAGTATGAGCCACCACATCCAGCTCATGAGTGGATTTTTAAAGGCAAAGAAAGAGGGAAGGGGTGGGGAATGGGCTGATAAAAAGTTAGGTGTGAAAAAAATCTCATCAGTTTGCAGAAATAGCATTGATTAGCAATGGGCTATACATTTGTTAGGCTGTAGGATGTGTATTACATTGTCTGGGGTGGCATTTTTAAGTTAATGCATAATACTACTTGTGGCAATAGCAGGCAGTTTCAAGAGATTAATACATAGCTCAAAGTGGGGGGGGGTAGTAGAACATGATTATAGTATCATTTTAACGTCTCTCTAGGCTTAATGATTTTAAAGGGCTCACATTCTTTAGATGTAAGCTCTTTTCTTTCCTATTTCTCCCTTTGGGTCAAAAATCTTTCTTCTTAAAAGCATTGATGATCAAAATGTGAGTAGCAAGTTATCTCTTGTTGCTGGGGAAACTCATTTCTAGGTAGCCATGTCAAAGTCATTGATGTGTAGATACTGTCACTTGTGTCACCTCTGGTTGTTGGAGTGCCATGAAATTAGTGTTTTTCAGGAGAAGTAAAATAATGAGAGACACAAAGTAGGAATATAATGTACATATAAGTATTATAATTAAAAAGAAAACTTATATACCAGAATGAAAACAATCTATTCCACAGTGGAGTCAGCTAAAAACATCATGAAGGAAATTAAATACAGGTTTTTCTTTAGAGACTTCTTGCAGTCAGGAAGTAATTTACGATTTAGTCATAAATGTAGGCAAATAATAAAACTCAAAACCAATGGACATAGCTAAATAACAGCTGTACTACAGGTTTTTTCCAGCAACATATTGTTTTTCTTTTTAACTCATTGGTCAATTGGTATGAAACATGACCTTTTATTTCTCTAGCTCTCCGTTTTTACCAACCATAAATCTCCATAGGACAAATTGATTTGCAAAATAAGTTTTGCCTTATTATATTTAGGCTATTTATTTGCGTGAAGTATAACAGAAATAGTTGATGGCCACATAGGCTTTTGAAAGCTGGCTTTGCTGGAACTTCCATAAAGAATTTTGTATAGAATTTTAAAAGCCTTGAGGCTAGCCAGGTCAAGAATTTGCCATCAGACTGTCTTCAACACCTATATAAACTGAAGTTCCTGGGCCCACCACAGAGGGACATCCTTAAGTTACTTACACAGAAAGCTTATAAGGGAATTGCATAAACAAGGTACCAGACAAATCTTTCCAAAGGGGCTTTTAATTAGTTCTATAAAGCCAACTACAATTCCTCAAAATGGTCTGATCATATCTGAAAATATTCCATTGCAGTTGAAGCCTTGGTAAAATACCCAGTTGTGTAACTGTGTTCTGGTACAAAAGGAAACAGTTTCTTATTGAACTTAAGTGAACAACTATATTGCCATAAACTAAGAATACTCATGAATAGTTTTTTAAATTTTGGAGAAATATGGTAGAGACAAAAGCAAATACATTAGTTTTATTCACAAAAGTATACCTTACCCAAATTGCTACAAGCTATAATGAAAAAAGAGAGAAAAATGTTACTCGGGAAAATAAAATATAAAATGAATAAGCAAAGTTTTGAACAAAAAAAATCATAACAGTCATAACCTAATCCTCTATTAGTTTAGAGCTATGCAATTAATTATTGTTCTGCTTGATGTTGGGTTAGTAATCTTCATGAACACATTAGCTTTTTAAATAGAGTCCTGGAAGTTTTTACCCAGTCCAATAGTGTGATCTCCAGTTACCAAATCTTTATTCAAGAGTACTTGTTAGAATCCTTCCCATGTGTCCCTCAAAGAAGAAACAAATTTTGGTTTGTAGGTGGTTATAAACCACTTACTGAGAAGAATCAAAGCAAGACAATATTTGTCTAAAGATGTCAAAAATCTTAGAATAGCCTTGGCCAAAAACATTAACAAGGAAATTTGATTATTTCTGCGACCTATGAAAATATAACATAATAATCATAATTATTGTTCATAACAAAGCCTGATACATCACAATTTTAGTTATTCTCATATAATTTTGAAAATATATTAGTAGCACATTTATATAAATAAGTGTATAACCCATTTATAACCCAAAGTTAAATATCATCTCTTAACAATGCTTCTTATATGATTTTAACATACCAAAAAAACCTAATATGTCTCTCTTGAACTTTTGGAAAAGGAATAATTTTAGAATTTAAAATTTTGTCACAGAAAGTATGTCAAATATTAAAGGTTTAAAATACTATTCAGAATAGTATCATAGGTCACTGTAAAACAATAGAAATTCATTTAGACAAAGTGACAATTTAAATATTTTTAAAAGACTCAGTTTCCCAAACAATAAAAACACCTAATAAAGACAACCTGAGATTAATAGAATCTGTCTTGTTCCATTTTTTGTCAGTTTGCTAAAAAGATAAGTAGAAGTCTTAAAGTCTTTATTTCTTATTGATATCATATTAAAATCTCTTTCAAAAGAGAGAAAAAAATTCTTGTTCAAAAGAGAAAAACAAATTATTTCAATATATTATTAATGCAAAACCAATTTTAATAAAACCTTGTAAATAAATCTATTCATTCCTAATCAGCTTTGATCACATAAGCTTTCCATAACCTTCTATAACTTCTTACAATTTTCTTTTAAAAAATAGATCAATGCTCCAAGAAAATCCTACTATCTTGATATAGTCTGGCTTTGCATCAATGTACTTTCGATATTAATGTCTGATCTTTAGAAACACTAAATAATTCATTTTTAATTTTAAATGGCTTGATTGAAAACAAAATTCTTTATACAAGATCCATCTTCCATAAGCCTTCTGTGACTTGCTTAAACCTTCAGTTTTGTACTGTAATTTAAGTTTGAACAAAAATTTACTTTTCTTTTTCCTCTTAATCATTTTGAGCACACAAAGTTCTCCAATGCCAAGGAAAGATTATTCCTTCTTTTCAAGTTTCCTTTCATCTTATTGTATACATACTTTGTGTAGAGATTCATTTCTCTTATATTTTATGACTTTAACGCCTAGTGTCTCCTATTTCCAGTAAAAAATATGGAAGTAATTTTGAACTAGCATTTGTAGCTGAACGTTATTTCACAATGTTTTAGAAATACTTTTTCTGAATTTTGTGTTTATTAATACAATTAAATATATTTGGCCTTTTTATAATTAAAAAATGATGTGAATCTTAAACTTATGGTTAACAATTAACATTTCAGTAATTTAGGAATGGTTTAAACATTTTATGATTATCTCTTACTTAATTTTTCACAACATGACCTTAAGATATTTAAATTACTGAAAAAAAATTAAAACTATGGCACAGATACTTTCCTCAGGGTCTCCTAATTTAAGTATATGAAAAGCAGCTATCTCTGGAAGTCAGGGCATTTAGGTTTTTAGAAATCAAAGATTCTGACCCAGTTGCCCTGTGTACCTAGTATCCATGGGCACCCAAGAATGGCTATAAACAGGACCTTTACATGCAGATCTCTGGACCAAGGACAGAGCTGTGAAAAGGCTGCTGAAGATCAGACTTCTGCCAGCACAGCCAAGAGGCAAAGCTGGGCCAGGCAAAGGGGTCATATTAGATTTGACTCTCTTTTTTATTTGGTGGTCTGGGCAGTGAAGACATGTCCCAGGCCTCATTATGGCAACCTATTTGAATTCCAGAATGTGAAGGCTAAAATCTAAAAATGTAATTTTATAGACAAATTAAACAAGTATTTAAAAAAAAATCATAAGAGCCACAGTTTTATCACCTTAAAATAACCAATAAAAACAGGACAAACCTTTCTGACCAATACATCCAGGCAAAATATGTCTTATAATTTGAAGATATTTCTATTTTCTTTTACCAATTTTAAACCTGTCTTCATTTACCAAAAATTGCTAAAGTGTCATGGATTTGAAAAAAATTGGGATTAGTTATTTAGTTTATTCATAAATCTTACTAATTTATGAGCCAATTGGTACCATAGATGATATACAAACAGATATATATGTATATATATACACACACCAAAATACAGGCAGACATAAATGAAGATCTTATAGCTTTAGTTTTTTTTGTTGTTGTTGTTGCAGTTTTTGGCCAGGGCCAGATTTGAACCTGCCACTGTTTGAGCCACAGGCATCACCCTTTATAGCCTTAGTTTTAAAACTTTAGCCAGGAGTCAGGTCAAGCACACTAGTTTAGAAGGACAGTTGTGGTGGTGCCTGTGGCCCAGTGAGTAGGGCGCAGGCCCCATATGCCGAGGGTGGTGGGTTTAAACCCGGCTCTGGCCGAACTGCAACCAAAAAATAGCCGGGCGTTGTGGTGGGCGCCTGTGGTCCCAACTGCTCAGGAGGCTGAGGCAGGAGAATTGCTTGGGCCCAGGAGTTGGAGGTTGCTGTGAACTGTGTGACACTATGGCACTCTGCCAAGAGCAACAAAGTGAGACTTTGTCTCTACAAAAAACAAAACAAAAAAAGGACAGTTGTATTTGAACTGTGCCTTTGTAAATGAAAGGATTAAAATTTATGTGTTTCACATGGTTTATGCCCTTACTGAGTTTTTTTTTTGGGGGGGGGGCTAGAGACACTTTTTTGCTCTCAGTAGAGTGCTGTGGAATCACAGCTCACAGCAACCTCCAACTCCAAGGCTTAGGCGATTCTTCTGCCTCAGCCTCCCAAGTAGCTGGGACTACAGGCGCCTACCACAACGCCAGCTATTTTTTGTTGCAGTTTGGCCAGGGCTGGGTTTGAACCCGCCACCCTTGGCATATGGGGCCGACACCCTACTCACTGAGCCACAGGCACCTTCCAGCCCTTACTGAGTTTTAAAGAAACATTGTAGCAAATTTACAACTTCCAGTGCAGAGAGATAGAGATAGATAGAGGTAGAGAAAGACAAAGAACTTAAGCTTTTTCAAGAAGTTTTTTAAAATTTTTTATTATTTTTATTATTTTTTATTAAATCATAACTTTGTATATTGATGCATTTATGGGGTTCAGGGTACTGCTTCAATATACAATGTGAAATGCTTACATTGAACTAAGTAACACATCCATCACAATTATACTTATTTTTTAATAGTTTTGAAATGTACCATTGCATCATGCACATTAGGTAAGGTCCCCCCAAATACCCTCCCTCCTCCCTTATCTTCCCTCCCCTCCCCTCTCTCTCTTCTACCCTTCTACTTTCTGGACTATAGTTATGTGTTGCCATTCGTATGAGTGTGTACGTGATTATATATTGATTTCACGTATATTGAGTTTATATATTGATTTTGATTTATATTGAGATTATATATTGATTTCACGTAGTAATATTGAGTACATTGGATACTTTTTTTCCCATTCTTGAGATATTTTACTAAGAAGAGTATGTTCCAACTCCATCCAGGTAAGCACAAATGATGTGAGGTCTCCATCTTTTTTATGACTGTATAGTATTCCATGGTTTACATATACCATAATTTGTTAATCCATTCATGGGTTGATGGGCACTTGAGCTGTTTCTATGTCTTGGGTATTATGAATTGGGCTGCAATAAACAAATGGTGCAAATGTCTTTATTGTAAAATATTTTTGGATCATCTGGGTATATACCTAGTAGAGGAATTGCAGGATTTGACAGTAGGTCTACTTTTAGATCCTTGAGTGTTTCCCAAACTTCTTTCCAAAAAAGCTTGTATCAGCTTGCATTCCCACCAGCAGTGTAGAAGCGTTTCCTTCCTTCTGCATCCACACCAACATCTGTAGTTTTGGGATTTTGTGATGTGTGCTAATCTTATTAGAGTTAGATGATATCTCAAAGTGGTTTTGATTTGCATTTCTCTGATGATTAAGGATGATGAGCATTTTTTCATGTGTTTGTAGGCCATGTGCCTGTCTTCATCAGGGAAGTTTCTGTTCAAGTCTCTTGCCCACATACAAATGGGGTTATTTATCCTTTTCTTATTGATTAATTTGAGTTCTCTATAGATTCTAGTTATCAGACCTTTGTCGGAAACACAACCTGCAAAAATCTTCTCCCATTTTGAAGGTTGTCTGTTTGCTTTACTTACTGTGATCTTGGCTATACAAAAGCTTTTTAGTTTGATCAGATCCCAGTAATGTATTTTTGATGCTGCTTGTATTGCCTGGGGGAGGGGGGTCCTCCTCATAAAATATTCTCCCAGGCTAATTTCTTCAAGTGTTTTACCTGTACTCTCTTCTAGTATTTTTATAGTTTCATGTCTTAAGTTTAAATCTTTTCCCAATGAGAATCAATTTTGTTAATGGTGTAAGGTGGGGGTCCAGTTTCAGTCTTCTACAGGTTGCCATCCAGTTCACCCCACACCATTTGTTAAATAGGGAGTCTCTCTGCCACTGAGTATTTTTGATAGGCTAGTCGAAGATCAAATGACGGTAGTAGCTATTTGGGTGTGTTAGAAGAAAATTAATCATGAATGGCAAGTTAACACAAAATAATCAGAATTTACCACAGGATTCTACAGGAAAACCCTTTCATTGAGATGGGTAGTTTTTAATTTAGTTTCCATTTTCCAGCTAGACCCCTGAGCTCAAGGCAGAGCCCACTAAGGAAGAGAAACAACAAAGCATTTGCAGTTTTTAGAGCCTCATAATTTAAATATATATGAAGCAGCTATCAGTGGAGGGCAGGACATTTAGATTTTTAAAAATCAAAGATTCTACTTTCACATTGAACCCTAGGTGCTCAAAACCAAGGAAATGCCATGGAAATGGGCCAGCAACACTTCCACAATACACTTCACTACAAAGACATTTCCCCAAGTGCTTAAACCACACATTTCTTTTCTAAACACATAAAGAAATGAGCAGCCCTCATAGGAATAACCATTTACTGTAACAACCCCCTCCAGTCACCTCCAAAACTATATCTCTTACCAGCCCCTATGCAGCCCAAGGTCAAGTTTTGTCTCATACTACAAAGTAATCCCTTGTACCCCCAAAGGCAAAGAGTTCATTTCAAGAGATAAAAAAAGAGAATAGAGAGATTTAGATCTGAGAATTATTTGTCCATGATTTTTTAGACTTCACAGAAAGATAGAAGACACTCAAAGGGGGTCAGCATCACCTTTTTCTAAGTTCTGTGAAGGGTCTGAGTCATTAAGTGCCCTCCCCCAGAACCTTTGTGTTGTAACAAAGATGGCAAATAGGAAGAAAGGGTAGGGAGAAGTAAAAGTAAATGGGAAAATAATCTTTAAGAAAGGAAATAGATGGGGGATCAAGCACATAATTAGAAAATAATTTCAGTTCTCTGGAAAACAACTTCCAAGAACAGGTTCCAAAGATATAAAGCAGAAAGAGCTTTAAAAGCAGGGAGCTCTTTTCATAGTCAGAAGTCAGATTATAATTATGCACATTCAAAAAATATTTTTGTAAACCAGAACTAATGACTGACACTGAGGTTGAAATGCTAACTTCCAGGAAACTGGCTAAGTAGAATTCTAGCTGAGATCAGATCTAGAATAAGTGACAGTCTTTTAAATATCTGAACTGCCTGCTTTGAATTCACTGAAAGGTTTATAAGAAGATAGGGGAGAGAGAGAGAGAGAGAGAGAGACAAAGGAGGTGGGGGGAGGAAAACATGGGAGGGAAGGGAAGGAAAGGAGGAAAGAGAAGGAAGGAAAGGTAAGAAAAAGAAGAATGAAAAGGCAGGAAGGAAGGGAGGGAGAGAGAGAAAGAGAGGAAAGAAAATATTCAGAGGCTCTCCAGTCTCTCTCAGTATCAGGTTATAGCTGAGAAAAACAACTAGTATTTCTGGCCTTTGATTTTTTTTTTTAAAAACTAAAGTTACCCTCCCAAGTGGCAAAACAGCATCTCCAAAGATAAAAGAAGTCACACAAATATCAAATCAAAAGGCAATGGTTCTCTGACCAGAAATCAAATCCAGGCTATGGTAGTAAAAATGCCAAACCCTAGCCACAGACCGCAGAATGCAGCCTTTTCTTTCCTTCCATATTATGGGCGCTCTCTCTCTCTCTCTCCCTCTCTCTCTCTCACCCTTTTTCTGTCTCCCCCTCTCTTTCCTTCCCCATATAAATCACCCAGAGAATCCGAAGCAGGCAGTTTGAGCATTTAACAAATTTTAACTTGTTCAGAAACTTGTTTCTGATCTCATCTCTGCTGGTACAGTTGCTTAGCTACTTCCCTCAATATTAACATTTCAATATCAGTGGCAGTTATTAGTACTGGTTTTTAAAAAAAATGTGTTGGATCTTCGCACTTATAATCTCTATTTTCATTCATGCTCCCTTTTAGACTATTAATCTTTTAATTACATGTTTTATTGTCCTAAGCAATTGTCAGCTAGGCAACAAAAGTATATTTTGGAGACCCACCTTATTCATTGGGTGGACTTTTCAATTAAGCAAAGAAATTGGGCAGACTCCAGAACCAGATTGGCTCTTAGTGACTCTGAGACAGCCAAATTGGAGTTTCACAGAGAGAGTCAAAGACCTGGAGAATTGACTCCGCACCTGTGGCTCAAGTGGCTAAGGTGCCAGCCACATACACCTAAGGTGGCGGGTTCGAATCCAGCCCAGGCCTGCCAAAACAACAATGACAGCTGCAACGAAAAAATAGCCAGCTGTTGTGGCGGGCACCTGTGGTCCCAGCTACTTGAGAGGCTGAGGCAGGAGACTCGCTTGACCCCAGGAGTTAGAGGTTGCTGTGAGCTGTGATGTCACAGCACTCTACCCAGGGGGATAGCTTAAGGCTCTGTCTCAAAAAAAAAAAAGACCTGGAGAATTATTTCAGGTGGTGGTGATGAGGACTTTTTGTTTACCTCCTTAATGAAGGCAATTTTCTCAGAATTTTTAAAGAAGATTCTTAGGTGTCATTAAAAATCAGCTTTTAAAATTTGTGTATGAAAATAAATTATTTCAGAAATTTCCAAAGATTTCCACTGTCCTTTGGTCATTGTTTCTTGTGACCATCTCAGGTTAGATGAGTCCTCTTTCTCAGGTATCTGTAACAGGACGGTCCTGAAGTGTTATGCATTAAACCACATGGTGTTTAATGAACAGGAGTTATTTGCAAATGAAAAATCAAGCCTAACTTTCCAAAATAGTAAAGCAGCAGCAATTTTTTGAAGGCATATGCACAAGAAGACCACAGTGACTCGTTGCCTCCATTGTGAGAAAGGGTAGAGAAATCTTGACACTGAGAGAGGGCAGGGCAGAAAAAAGCCATTTTCTGCAGAGCTCTTTTTCCAAATCTCCTGTTCAAACATGGAGACTGAAGCCTTCACTCTTAAAGGAAAAGGAAGGTTTGAAAACAACCCAAATAAAGTCTAGATTTTCAACAAAAAGAATGAGTGGTCAGAATTCAGGATAACTCACCAGAAACATCCCAAAGGGACTTCTAGAAGGAATGTTCCTGCCACTTTCAGAGAAAAACACTGGCTGGACAGGAGGACAGACTCTGAATCCTGCCAATTGATGACACATACATTGACCTAAGGGGAGGAAACTGAAGCCAAATTAATATATGTAGATAGTTTATTTGGGGGAGGATCATATAGATTCAAGTTGCTTTGAATATACACTGCCATTAGTAGCAGTTATAAGCAAAATTTTAAAAGCAAAAAAGGGAGACGGGGAATAGGCTGATTCAAAGTTGTTTGTCAAGAACTTTCATTGGTTTACAGAAATAACATTAACATTAGTGATGGGCTATACATTTTTGTACCATAGGCTATTGGTTACAGAGTGTCTTGTTATAGTTAGAACCTCTGTCTCTCCTAGGGGGACAAAGGGTAGGTACCCTACTTGGTGTTTCCCCAATTTGATTGTGCCCTGAGCAGTTGCCCACACTTGAGGAGGAGGGAACTCCCTACCAATCTACCAGTCAGATCTTGGCATACCAACTGCTAAAGAATGCAGTGGACTCTCCGGCCCATGGCCTAGGGGGGTAGGTACAATAGAGCCTGGAAGGTGACTTAGGACAACCTAAGGCTAAGTGTCAGTTTGTTAATTGTTCATCAGTGTGGTTCCATGTTAACAGAGACATCATTCTGTACGCTATAAAAATAAGACTCAGACCATAGCCAAGTCCTTTTTTTCCTTTTTCTTATTTATTTATTTTTTTTGCTATGACAAGGGGTATGGTCATCATTTGTGGTGTATGCATCTTGCTCTATAATCCTATCTTTCCCCCTCCCCTAGCAAATTTTACCTCTTGCTTGCCTTATTTTTGGTGTTTCTGGTCATTTTTTGCAAAGAGCACACCAAAAACTAAGAATGAGATCACCAAACTCAACATTGTATAACATTAATAGATTAATACATGTGATAATAGCAAGTAGTTTCGAGAGATAAATATGTAGCTCAAATGGAGGGGGATAACATGATTGTGGTCTCATTTTAATGTCTGTTAAGGTCTAATCATTTGAAATTTATTATTTATAATTTAATTTATAATTTAATGTCTCTTTGGGTTCACCTTCCTCAGATGAAAATTCTTTTCTTTCTTCATTTGTAACATAGGCAGGAAAATGTTTCTTTAGACTACATATAAAGTAATCAGATTGTAAAAGTTTGCCTTTGTGATCAGCTGACTTTGGGTTCATGGTCCTAAAATGCTATGAAGAAGTAAATGTGGCCCAGCCTGGTGGCTCACACCTGTAATCCCAGCACTTGGGAGGCCGAGGCAGGTGGATTGCCTGAGCTCACCAGTTTCAGACCAGCCTTAGCAAGAGTGAGACCCTATCTCTAAAAAAAGCCATACATTGTGGCAGGTGCTTATAGTCCCAGCTACATGGGAGGCTAAGGCAAGAGAATCACTTAAGTCCAAAAGTTCGAGGTTGCTGTGAGCTATGACACCATAGCACTCTACTAAGGAAAACAAGAGTCTGTCTCAAAAAAAAAAAAAAAAGGCTCAGCACCTATTTCTCAGTGGTTAGGGTGCTAGCCACATACACCAGAGCTGGCGGGTTTAAACCCGGCCCAGGCCTGCTAAAGAACAATGACAACTGCAACAAAAAAATAGTCAGGTGTTGTGGTGGGTGACAATAGTCCTGGCTTCTTGGGAGGTTGAAGAAAGAGAATCACTTAAAATCAAAGAATTTGAGGTTTCTGTGAGCTGTAATGCCATGACACGCTACCGAAGGCAACATAGTGAGACTCTATCCCACCCTCCAAAAAAAAAGAAATCAACTACATAGGAGCCATTTAGACCAATAAACACAGGAGCCATCCTTAGCCCATTTACTTGCTATTGTCTTCCGACGAATTCAGTTAAGAGGCTCCTTGAAGGACCGTTTCTTCCTCGTCCCCACCTCTACTTTTAAAAGCATTCCATGCATGCACAAATGGTATTATTTTACAAGGGAGTTCTGGTAAATGTATTTTCCCACAGTGATGTTCTGAGATCTTATAGGATTAGATTCTGGGCACTCTCTTCTCAGTCTCACCACTTAGTCCAGTTCTGACCTTATTCTCTCATTCCCATTATCATCTCCCCAAGGTCTTTCTGGATGACTGCTGTTAGAGTGTGTTATGAATCATTGCTGGGATAAGAAAGATAAGGTGTAGTAGGAGTCTGGTATTCATAAGCAGGGCAATTTTACCCAGGAGTTTAGAAAATAAATGGGGTTCATAGGTGGATCTATTTAGTGAATGAAGAGTAGAACTTTGCAGATGGAGCTATGAGTAGGTCAACACATCAATAAAAAAAGATACATTTACATTTCACTTTGCAAGGGATGGGGACAGCTGTAGATAGGAAAACCCTATATTATTTATTTTATGTGAAAATATTATGTAATGTAGAGACATTTTGAAGGACAATATTATACACTATATAGTTTATGTTAAATATATTTTCAAGGATCTTTTTTAATCAAATAAAAATAGTAATATTTATTTTTAAGAAAATAATACAATCTGTTTTCATAGCTTGCTTCTGCTTTTTAAGAATAACAACAGAAGAGTCCGCAACATCATGTAGACATCTGAAGATATTTTTGTTACACAAAATGTACATGACCTTTTAAAGTAGAGGTCACCTATTCCCCTCAGGGCTTATCCCCCAATTATAAAAATGTTAATAACTGGTAGCACTAGCATACTGATGTCTAGAGGAAGTCATGTGTTCTATTGTCAGATCATTTCTCTTCTTATAAATCATAAATATATGATCTCAACTTACCACTTAATGTCTCTGAGGCTTAGCTTCTTTCTCTTGAAAAGAAGATGATATTAATTATAATAGTACCTGTCCTCAAAGGATTATTAGGACTAAGGATACTGCATGAAAAGAGATCTAGCAAACTTCTTGGCAGCATAAGCACTATGAACATTAACCACTGTATTACCCAAACTGGCATCTATCCTCAGGATCAGAGGTATCAGTGCTGTGAGCCCAAAGGTCTGAAGGTGTTTGCTCTTCTTCACCTTCACCAGATCCTCAGTGGAACTTTTGTGAAGCTCAACAAGGCTTCAACTAACATGCTTAGGATTTTGGAACAATATATTGCATGGGGGTATCTGAACCTGAAGTTAGCAGACAGACTAATCCACAAGTGTAGTTATAGTAAACTGACAGATAACACTTTGATTGCTCCATCCCTTGGTAAATATGGCATCATCTGCAAGGAGGATCTGAGTCATGAGAACTGTAGTGTTGAAAAATGCTTCAAAAAAGCAAATAATGGCTCAGCGCCCATAGCACAGTGGTTATGCTGCTAGCCACATGCACCAAGGCTGGTGGGTTTGAACCCAGCCCAGGCCAACTAAATAACAATGATGATCTCAACAACAAAATAAGAATATAGCCAAGCATTGTGGCAGGCACCTATAGTCCCAGCTACTTGGGAGGCTGAGGCAAGAGAATCGCTTAAGCCCTAGAGTTGGAGGTTGCTGTGAGCTGTGATGCCACAGCACTCTACCAAGAGAGACATAATGAGACTCTGTCTCAAAAAAAAAAAAAAGCAAATAGCTTCCGAGGCCCTTCAAGTTACCTTCTATATGAGGCAGAATAAAGAAAAAGACAACTCATTTTGTAGAAGGCAATGATGCTGGCAACAGGGAAGACCAGATCAACAGGCTTGAACTATGATGGTGTCTGCCATGATTATTTTTGTAATCTGGTCAGTGAATAAACAATGACTGTTTTCAATTTGAAAAAATAAAAATTAAAAAAATATATATTTGAGTGAATAAGAGTATAATGAGCAAAATGAGAGTTATTTTCGTATCTAGAAGTCACAGACAGTTCTGTCATAGTGATGAACCCAGAAGCCAACATGTTAGCAATCCTGTGAAATCATAATTTCCTAATGCCTCTGTTGAGGCTCAGGAAATGATAGCCCAAAGCTTGATGTTTTGGTAAACAGGGTACTTTTGAATTAAAGGAGACTGCAAGGACTCAGAAGGAACCTCAGAACCTAGTTCTCTCTGACCTCCTCCTATTCCCTGGGATCTGGTGTCCTTCTTACCCTTCTGAAGTTCAGGGTGCCAGGGGTGCTTTCTCTGACATTCCTTGGTCCAACTAAAGAGAAAGAATACAATATCCATGAGGCTTCTTCCCAAGAATTTCATCAACCAAGAAAGTTAAACTGTATCACAGGAGAAGAGACTGAAGGTTGACACCACGCCCAGTGTTTATGACATGTTTTCACCTATTCCTCACAGGGCTTTCTCCCCCTAAAAAAATTATTAACTCTACCCCAAATCAACCCCCTCTCCCTGATGAAGAAAGCATACAAGTTTATAGACCTCATTGGTTTTTGAGTGCTCACTCTTCTTTCCTGTGGCCCCCATGCACATAATAAATTTGTATGCTTTTTCTCCTATTAATCTGTCAACTGTCAGCTTATTTTGTAGACTCAATTATCAAAACTTTTTATAGAGAGAAACGTTTTATCTCCCCTATACTTTATACTTACACCACTTATGGAAGAATTATGTGTTGATCTGTTTCTTTAATGTTGGAAATTAACAACCACAGAAACTCAGAAGAAATCTTTGAAGCTACTATAAAAATCTGAGAATCCACATTACATCTGAGTACTTGGTAAAAAAACAAAAGTCATAGCAAACTATGTAAGCTTTCTTCCAGTTTTATCTGGTTATTATCTGATCATATGCTATGAACACATCAGTTTTACTTTAGTTTTCTAAATTATAGTCAAATTTTCTAGGCCAGAGAGGCAGTAATTTCATTTAAGAGTTCCTTAGCATTTTCTAGTGTAGATGAATCAGATGGTAAAACAATTTTTTTTTCATAAAACCTCTAGAAAAGGAAGAGATAATTTTGTTGATGTACAATTAAAAAATAAAACATAATTATTCTATTGTTTTTGTTTTAAATGAACAGTTAGAATTATATGTGTCTGTGTAGAAGTATCTATCTTAGTAATTATTTTAATATGGTTCAGTGTGATTTGTGACCTGTTTTACAACCAAAGAGAATTAAACAGTCAGTGGTCTATCTTAATTTTTTATGAAATAGAATGCACTGTGGTTCACTGAACAACTATTAATTAAGACAATTGCTCAATTGACATGTTTCAGCTTCCAGTGAGATATGCAAATTAAGCAGAATGTGCTAGCTCATTAGTTAATACTATAAGTAAGAATCTTGTTTCCTCAATTAAATCACTTCATAATGGATAGTATAATAACAATATTTTCAAGATTGTGGAAAAATTCCATTTATACATGCATGCATATGTGTATTTTATAATATATGCAACATTTATATAATATTACAGAGTGTTGAATATGTGATTACCTGCAAAAGTCACACAAATGTTTGTTGAAACATTTGTTGAAAATTAAAACAAAAGAGGCTGGCAGGACTTTCGGAAAGGAGACAACTAAATTTAACTATTCCTGAAAAACATGGGAGAATTCTAGCCGTTGTGGAACAAAGTAACACACAAAGGAACAAATATTATATGACTCCATTTATATAAAATATCTTGAATAGGCAAATTCAGAGGGTAATTCAGAGGAACCAGAGGTGAGAGAGGGGAGAAAAGGAGTTTTGGAGAAGGTAATGTTTATCTATTTATAGTTTGGCTGAAACTGAGAAGAAAGTATTAATAGGAAAAAGAAAGGTGGAACAGTTAAGCTCTGGTGGTTATACAAGGTAATTTGATAATTGATTTGAGTGCAGTAAGAAAATACTAGATCTTATATTTACATTTTTTTATTTTTTTAAGAGATGAAGCCTCACTATATTTCCCAAGATGGTGGGTTTTCAAATCCTGGCCTTAACCACTCCCCCACCCCCAACTACCAAGTAGCTGAGCTTATAGATATGAGTCACCACACCAGGCCTATTTTTAAATTTCACATTTATCTAAAAATTAGTAGGATGTTGTATTTCACTAATACAGTACTTAGTATATTTTAAAAGATGCTCTAATTTGATCTTTTACATTTGAGGGTCAAATATTCCCTATATTTCAGGAGGTCCTCAAAGGGATTCATAGGAGTTCTATAATAATAAACAATGATATTTTTACCAGTTGGATTATTTGCAGCATATTGAAATATATTGAAGTGATATGTGCCTGTGAAGTAGATTTACAGATTATATTTTAATGTAATCTGTATTTTAACCTCTGATTTTAACCAAATAAACTCTTATTAAATGTATAAACAATTTATGCCAAGAGGCTATGTGTTGAGGGTCACACCCATAATGTAAGTATAAGTATAAAACTAACACGAGGCTGGGAGTAGTGGCTCACACCTGTGATCCTAGCACTCTGGGAGGCCAGGGTGGGCAGATTGCCTGAGCTCATGTGTTTAAGACCAGCCTGAACAAGAGTGAGACACCATCTCTAAAAAAAATATAGCTGGGCATTGTGATGGATACTTATAGTCCCAGAAACTTGGGAGCTGAGGCAAGAGAATCCCTTGGGCCCTAGAGTTTGAGGTTGCTGTGAGCTATGAAGCTATGGCACTCTACCAAGGGCAACAAAGCAAGACTCTGACTCAAAAAACAAAGAATAACAACAACAAAAAAAACCTAAGAACATGAAATTAACATATGGATATGTTGTACCTCAGGACATACTGCCCACCACCCTGAAATATTACTATAGAAGACCAGAATATGCCACTCCAAAATGTGCTTCTTTGGCATATTTTGAACAGGTTATTTATTTATTTATTTTTATTAAATCAGAGCTGGGTACATTCATGTAATCATGGGGTTCAATGTACTGTTTTTATATACAATTTGAAATATTTTCATCAAATTGGTTAACACAGCCTTCATGGCATTTTCTTAGTTACTGTGTTTAGACATTTATATTCTACGCTTAGTAAATTTTACATGTACCCTTGTAAAATGAACCGTAGGTGTGGAAGAGGTTATTTTGAGAAACTGTAGCACAGGAGCAGCTTTGAAAAGTTGACCTTTGTAAAGGAAGTTTATATGCATAAAGGAAATGTTTTTGTAAGTAAAAGTATCTCTATTAGGAAGAGAGCTATCCCAGACAACTTTTATCACCTGGAGACTTATATCAATATATGTATAACAATATCACCTGGAGACTTATATCAATATATGTATAACAAGAAACCTTTATTCACTATAAATGTCCCTCACCTTCCCATAACCTGTCTCCACCACCCTCCAGAAGCACCAAGACTCTTATTCCTTTCTGTAGTTCAGGATGCTACATAAGCTTCAATCTTTTGGCCCTTTTTACAGCTTAATATTTTTGTGGTAGTCCTGTATATGCACTCATGTAATTAAAGATGTTTTTTTCTCTTATTAATCTGTCTTTTGTCAATTTAATTCATAGCCCAGCCAAAGAACCTAGAAGTATGGAAAGAAGACAATTTTCCCTCCTCATACATGTATCTATTTCTTGAATCAATACACACTTGACCATATTACAAAGTAAAGCGGTAGTAATCAATTCATCTCTGACAAAATGTTGGTTAAAAAAGAAAAAGCCTATATTAAATACAGACTTTGTCTTCAGTCTACACCAAGTAACCAGGCCTTGAAGTTTCTTGTGCCTTGAAATAATAACCAGTGATGTCACGACACTGTTATGACAGGATAGGTAGTCTTATAAAGTCGATGTTTTATATTTATTTGATTTATTAATCTGTTTGAATCACTTAATACATGTAAAGATAACTTTGTTTTATTTCTGATAAGCAATACCCAGATTGTAAATATAGTTGGCTACAAAAAAAAAAAAAAAAAACAAGTAACAAGAAGAAATGAATGGATATGTTGAGCCTGAGGACACATGGTCCACCCAGAAATATTACTATAGAAGACCAGACTGTGTCACTTCAAAGTGGACATTACCCTGGGAGGGACAAACACCATTTCACACTGGTAAATAGCTGGTAAGCATATAACTATATTACTGTAGTACATGTAGTACAATAGATTTTCCTTTTTATCTCAAATATCAGGAAGGCTTTAAAGGAAGCCTGTGAGACATAATTTTAATAGAGAGAGTAGACATTAAGTTTTTGTGGACTCATGAATATGATTGGCTGGAATGTTACACGTATTACTTATACTCTAGTCTGGGGAGGAGGAGAAAGAGGAGAAGGAGAAGGAGGAGGAAGAGGCAGGAGGAATCTTTCTGACTGTCCAATTGTCTTAGATCAATTTTTGAATTTTTAGCTGACTTTCTAGGAGTACCGAAGAAAGGGGAAAAAAAGGAATTTTAGGCTGATTTATATACAATTTGACATGATATGCTGTTTATAAGTCAGTGCCTTTCTATGTCTTTTTATGTTTCCCCACCATAACATATATGGGAGGATGTAGTGGATACTGTCAGTGCCAACAAAATCCCCTTGGATTCCTTTCACTGTTTCCAATTCCCAGTTCTGCCTGCTTTTTATTTCAATAGTGCACAAATGTGACTGTTTAGAAGGCTGTGACTGGAGCTGCTTTGCCTGCTGGCACCCCAAACTAGAAGTCTTTGGAGTTTGTTTTCCCACTGCTCCCTCCCCATGAAGCCCTTAACCAATGACTAGCCAGGCCAGGATTATGAACGCTCAGCTCTTCTGCCTTAAGCCAGAACAAACCCTTGACACATAATTTATACTCCAGGGTTTCTCTGCAGGATTAGGCTAAAGCAGTTCTCCCCAGACTTGGCCCCAAATCGTGCTTTTGCTTGGCTTCTTTCTTTTCTGTTTTCTGCATCATTTTTTTTTCCTTGGGTGCATGTGTACATAAATTTGTATGCGTATTCATAACATGCCTGTTATTTGGAGGAATCTGAGGCTGAAAAATGTTTAGGCACCATTATTATAAAGAGAAACCAGTTTACTATTAAAAAGAATAGCAACAAAAATAAAACAAAAACCACCACAAACAAAACTCTTCCAACCTCAGTCACCAGCAGCACCATGTCTACAGATGCATATATTTATAGCCCCTAGAGATAGAAATGTGAGAAGAGCAAATTTGTGTCCTAATTTTCATTCTTTGGCTTTTAAATAAAAAATAATGTCCTGCTTATTTATTGCTATAGAACATATCCCCTCAAAGGACATGGGCTTATAACAAGGAGTTGTTATTTTGTTTGGTCCGTGGAAGTGATGAGCTCATACTGACAACTTTCCTTCATGGGTGCAAGCAGATTACAATTGAGGCTAAAGTGTTTGAAAGTTTTCTTCTCTGTATGTCTGGTCTGTGATGTGCTGCACCTGGCTGAGCTTCTCTCTGCAGGTGACCACTCGACATGGCTAACTTGGGAATTCTCACAGTGCAGTGTCAGGGTATTCTGATTTCTTACGGGGCAGCTTACTTCCCCCAGAGAAAGCATTCCAAAAGATCAGGGCAAAAGCTCCTGTGCTTCTTGCCTAGACTCTGAATCTTGTAGTGTCACTTCTGCCTCAAGTGATTGGTGATAAGTGAGTTATACAGCCATTCCATACACGAGAGTATAAATACTCAGAGACACAATCTTCTGGGGACCATCTTTGAATATGTTTTTATTAAGATGAAGGGAGCCCAGAAAGCATGGAAGCACTTGTTTCAGAGTGAGCTGGGACAGGAGAGTCACAGCATGTGCAGAGCCACACCCCAAAGTGCAGTAACACAGACCGGTGAAGGAGATAACAGCAGAATGGCCAGGCCCTGCCTGGCTCACCTGCATCCTGCTCGGCTCCTTTGAGATGTGGATTCTGTGTGGAGATCTCATGGGTCTGTCAGGAGTCCTGCTAGGGTGGAACTAAATGATTTTTTCAGCTGAAATGGAAGGCAGGCAATTTTAGCAAGGCCTACATGGAAGATATGCCAACCTCCAGGTATCCACAACATAGTAGGGATAGAGGGAAAACAAATTCAGCCAACTGGAATGGTGAGTTCTCCCCCAGATAATCACACAAGGCCAGTGTAAGAGGCGTGAAGGGAGCACAGAGACCAGCATCCATGAGACATCACCTCAGACAGCAGCAGTAGTCAGCTGGTGGATTCCAAGGGACTGAATTTTTGCATGAAACGGAGTCTTTCTTACATACATTCCCTCTTCCATACCTACTGAACCCCAAAAGTATTTGGGAATCTAACATTCCAAATCCTACTTTCGGGACAATATTTTCCCTACCAGTATATTGAAAATGAGAGCTCTTATTGCCCTCGATAGCTTGCATCTAGTGGGAAAAAATATTTTATTGTACAGATAGAATATTTGTGGCTCAGTGAAGTGAAGCATTTCCTTAAGTCTAATAATCAGTAAAGGAAAGACCTGGTGTTCAAACTCAGGTTTGCTACCTCACCCTGGGTTCTCTCCACTTTACCAGTCACCGATATTTACCTCCCTGAATGGTCACAATTGAAATACAATTCTCAGAAATTCATCTTTATTTTAATCTTCACTTTTCACCAATAAGTACATTTTCCGGTTTGATAACTATAATCTGAAAACTGCTACATATTAATAAAAACTGACACTGATTTGTCTTTAGGTGTTCATTTATGCAGAGTGAACGAAGTCAGCTGTGTAAAAGCGACAGGAGGGAGAATTTCTTACGGCTTATTAGTAGAAGATACAGTAGCAATCAATTGTTGTATTTAATAGTCACTGCACAAGCAAGATACAGATTTATTACAACAAAGGTATTCAACTTGAAAAAAGCAGAGAAGCAGCAAAAGATCGAAGATGATCATAGAAAGTAGTCTCAGTAAATAAATAAAGATTTCATTTAGCTACATGGATTCTTCCAGCTTTACAGTCATGTGTACATCTGAGCTGAACCAGAATTATTTTCTACCATTATTCTGGTTGCTTTCTGCATCTTCAAAACCCTCTGTTTTACTTTTTTTTTTTTGAGACAGAGTCTCATTTTTGTCTCGCTGGAGTAGAGTGTTGTAGCATCAGATCTCACAGCAACCTCAAACTCTTGGGTTCAAGCACTCCTCTTGCCTCAGCCTCCCATGTAGCTGAGACTACTGGTGTCCACCATAACACCTGGCTAATTTTTCCATTTTCAGTAAAGACGGGGTCCACCCTTGCTCAGACTGGTCTTGTGCTTTACTATTTTAATAACGTAAATTGCCCAAAATATTAATCTCAAAATTGACTTATAGTCTGACAATAACAACAAAATAATAATTTAGTAGCTAATATGCACTAAGTACTTGTTATGTACCATGCATTTGATTATTTTTTTACATTTATTTAATTTTAACAACACTTTTAAGAGGCTAGTCACTAATGTCTCTATCTTGAGAAAACCAGGGACAGAGAGGTCAAACGGTCGCACGAGATCACGCACATTTACCAAGGGTGCGGTGGAGCTGGAATACAAACCCAGGCAGTCTGCTTCAGAGCCCCAGGCGCGATACACTGAGATGTAATTTCTTTCCATCTATATCATATTTTCCTGAGCAATATTTCATTACGTTTTCTCCATAACTCTGGTTAAGACATAACAGGCACAACGGTAGCGATTTCGAATATAAATGTTTTTACTATTTAAAGTAGTACACATTTAGAAAATCTAGTCTTAGATAACAGAGAGGGGGACAAAATTGTTTCCTTTAGACACCAGACAGATACGCCAAGGAAGACTCACCCTTTCTGTAAGACCTGGAACACAAAACAGCACTCTTGTTATTATCTTTGAATAAAAAGTCTGCGACCACGACATTATGTGAATGTAAAAGAAGTGACCTTAAAATGTGTAGGAACAATTTTGATAAGGTTCAAGCCAAGCATTCTCTGACAGCCAGATAGTTCATCTTAAAAATTATAGTACCATCTATTTATGTTCCTGAGCTTTCTAGAGCTCCCACTTGAAAGAGACTTTAGGTAAGGGACTTAAGGCTTCCCAGAACATGGGAAGATGTGGTATAAGATTTTTAGTAAGATGAGCTCTCCCAGCAGTGTTTTAAGAACTAATTGTGATGGCGAAAAGAGACACACAGTAAGCATTTGTTTTCCCTTTCGTTGAAACTGCCATTGCATTGTATTTTCATAATTTATTAATTATATAGACTCTTAGGGCTAATAAAGCAAGAAAATTCCTCATTTCACCTGTCTCAAGAGCCATTGCTACTGTATAAATTATTCAGAAAATTTTGAGACAAAATTCTCACTCTTTAAACCACAAATGTATTCATTTATATCAACACATTGAGCACCTACTATGTACTAGGAAGCATTCTTTGTTCCAGGAATACACAGAAGTCAAAAAATTACTGCCCTCATCAAGTTTCTATTCTACTGAGAAGAGAGAAACTGCCATCAGTGAAATCATAGTTTAAAAGAAGACAATGAATGTAATCAAGGAGGGTGAGATAAACAGGTTTGCTAGGGGTAAAAATAGTAAGACTTTAAAAGGAAGTAACTAAAGTAGGTATCCAACAACAAATGATGCTTAAAGCAGGTGAGATTGGACCAGAGTGAGCAAGTTAGGTAGGGGAAGGAGGAGAGATTGAAGAGATAGTGAATGACCAGATCATAACAAACCTTGGGATCACTGTAGGATCTTTGATTTAGAATAGAGTGAAAAATGGAGCCAGAAGTGTGCACAGAAGAATGACATTATTTTCCCTTCATTTCAATAGGGTGATTCTATCCACTATGTTGATAATGAACCCAAGGACGCATGGTAGGGAGCAGCATGAACACGAGAAAAGCCATATTAATAATCAAGGAGGAGGGTGATGTTGCCTGAGTAGATGACAGGGGTGAAGGAGTTGAGAAGTGGTGGTTTTACATTTACTCTGAAAGTGAAATCATAGACTTTTTACAAATATTGAACTTTAAGACAAAGTAGATGAATTTTTCCCCTGTTATCTTGACTAAGATGTCTGATAGTAATTTCAAACTTAACACAGCTAAAATAGGAGTAGCAATTCATATACACACATGTCAAATATATGCGGATTGGCCCTTCAGGAATATTTCAATTTCCACAGATAGACATATAAATGTTTTTGCTATTTAAAGTAATATGCATTAAACAAAGTCTTAGATAACAGGAAGACGGAATGGTTTTGTTCAGAGGACAGACAGGATAGGCACACGGATATGCCAGTGAAGACTCACATCTTCTCTAAGATCTGAGACACCAAGAAGGCCCTCTTGTTATTGTCTTTGAATAAAAGTCTCTGAACATGACATTTATGTGAATGTAAAAGAAGTGACCTTAGAATGTCTCGCTAATAGTGTCCCTCACTTCCTGTGTCATACTTACTGTTTCCTTCACCTGAAATGCTTTTTTGTTCTACATTTCTTTCTGTGGCTGATGCCTTCTCATAACCTCTTCAGAGTATCCCTCCAACTCTGGTTACTCTCTCTCATTACCTATTTTATATTTTTACTTTTTTGTTGAGTCCCAGTCTCACTCTGTTGCCCTGCGTAGTGTGCCATTGTGCCATAGCTCACAGCAACCTCATACTCTTGGGCTCAAGAGATCTTCTTGCTTCAGTTTCCTGAGTAGCTGGGACAATAGGCACCACCACCACACCTGGCTAGTTCTTCTATTTTTAGTAGAGATGGGGGTCTCACTTTTGCTCAAGCTAGTGTCCAACTCTTGAGCTCAGGGAATCCACCCACCTTGACCTCTCAAAGTACTAGGATTACAGGTGTAAGCCATTGAGCCTGGCCTATATATTTTTTCTTTTTTTTTTTTTCCTCTACGTGCATTCATGTTGTTCATTTTGAAGGATTTTAGTTTATTGTTTTTCTCTCCTACTAAAATATAAGCCATTTAAGATCAAATATCTTATCTTTATTATTTTTAATGTATGTTTCCTCAGTACCTAGTGCCATGTCTAGGGCATAGAAAATTAGAAATAAATTAATAAAGAAAACATGTTATTAAACACCAGACTATTATTTCAGCCTGCATCTAATATGCACTAATGACTTGTATTAAACTTTAAGATGGTAACATCTTCTCTTCATTATAGGGGTGGAGATAAAAATACTCTGAAATAAAACTCTCATTATGGTTTGTTATGCTTAATTCATATAAACAGGATCAGAACAAAGTCACTTTGCTCATTAAATTTAGTGAAGTATTTTGGTTTTGATAGATAACTTTAGAAATATATAGACACATTGGAAAATGACATTATGCATATATTAACAACTTAACTTTGCTTTAATATTCTAATCATTAAAAATATTACATATGTAAATAACATTGTCTAAATGACATTTGGATATTATGTGATTTAAACCAAATTTGCTACAATACACAATGCTATTGGATAAAAGCTTCTATGTGAATAATGAATATTTGTTAATATTCTATAATGTTCCAAGTACTATAATAATTTAAAACATTTCAATTTAATGTAAAAATTAAAGTAAATAATAGAAGTAAAAATAAAAAAGAGTACGGAAATAAAATAAGCTACAAACATCCTTGATTATTTATATTGAGTGGTCTCACAATTATGCCAACAGAGTGCTCTAATTTTAAATAGTATGCTATCTACTCTATTAGCAAAAAAACTTAAAGTATTTTATTTGGATGAGAATAGCCAATGGTTTGGGTGGTTTCAGACTTAAGCATTTTTGCAAAACAGAGCATGGAACTTCACCACGGAGCCCTATAGACTTACCCGAGGGAATGCAAAGGCAGCCGCCCGACTCTCCCACCCCGGCAGCCTTCTCATGCAGGCACCATGCAGGCCACACAACATTGTTTGCAGAGCCAGCAAGACACATGATGAGGAAATGCAGAATCATTCGTGTAACCAACCATAGAGAGAATTTAGGGAGTTGCCTTCAAGGAATGGAAAAGATCCAGGTTAGAGTTAATCAAGAGAAAAAAATGTTTTGCCACTTTATGTGGCTCTTCAAATCTTTCTTTCAAAGCACATTTACTTCCTCTTGACAGACCTTCAGAAGCCGGCACTATGAAAAGCACAATTGGTTATCTTAATGGAAATGGACTTGAAGTAAAGGAGACAGTGTAGAGAGAACTTTCTCCCAAGGAGTGGTATTATTTCTGATTTTCACTAGGGTAGCTAATGTATCTTATGCTTTTCCAATACAATAAAAAACAAACACACAAATAAAAAATCTAAAATTATCTCTGTTAATCCTCATACAGGAACCATTATTGTCGTCCAGTTGCAAATGAAAAAAGAGATTCTCAGGTAAAGTGATCTGCTTGGAGTTACAGATCTATTATGTAGTATATCTGGAATTTTACTCCAAGTCTGTCTCTAGATTTACACAATATTTCTTCTTTAATAAGGCCATGAGTCATAAAGGGCCCTACCTCCCATTCCTCCATATCAGTATAAATGATGTTTTTTGTAATACATCTTTAAACACTTTAGCTAGTTCCTCTTCCCAACTTTCTGAGACTTTCTTCGAGTATTGGGACACCAACATTTTTTTAATCAGTTAGGACTAAAATCCAATGATCATACTACCCTTTTCTGCTATTTACTGATCTTGTGCTCCTTTCCACATAATTACTTGCAACAGATTTTAGGATTTATCACTAAAACTGCTCTTTTAAACACATCTTCAACCCTCTTGCCTCTCTTTCTCAGTACTCTCCTAATAAAACCCATGGTTGCTTGAATACTCTGGGGCCACCTACACCTTCAGCTATACAGCTAAACTGGCGCCAGAGAAAAGCACACAGCCGTGCTCACTTTACCAGTCCCATTATCTCTTGGTAGAATTGTGTGATCATACTACATTTTTAAAGTCCATTCACATTTCCTCTCTTCCAGAAAACTATCGTATATTTTCTCCTCTCTTATCAAATTTCTAACTCTTTTTTTCATTGGCCTCACTTAGAGGAGAAGATTTTAAGTCCAATTTTACTCAGGAGTCTAAGAGCCACTAGAAGAAATTTTTCAGGATGGTTCCATTAATCATTTACCAATGTTACTGGAAACCACAGACTCGGCTTTCTGTGTTGTTACTGTCGATAAACTCTTTATGGTCCTGTCTCCATTCTCCATTGGTGCACTGACTCTCATCTCATCTTGCTTCATTTCTCTATAAAAAACAACCACAAAAAGTCACAAAAAAGAATGGCTGATACATTCTGTCTCCACATAGTCTCCATTGAGTCCTTATCAATCTACAGAAAAATTCTTAGTCAAGGACACCAATTAATTCATGTTGTTAACTTTAATCATTATGTTATTCAATAAGTAATTATGAGACACGGTTTGAGCACTGCTTTTCATTTTCTTTGCTTCCGAGGAATCTCCTCTGTCTTTCTTCTCATCCTTCTTCACTAGCCACTTAGATTTTCTCAAATTTTCCCCAAACTTTAAAATTGGAGTGCCTGCAGATCAGTCTCTTTGCATGCCGCCCTTTTTCCCCGCAAATGTTGAGATCAAACATTTATGGATATCTATGATTTTGTGTATACTGTTGCCTCAGCTTGGAGTCCTCACCACCTCTACCTACTGAATGCTTCTCATCCAAAGCTATCCAGTTCAGTGCCCAAAGACCCTCCCTCCTACCCAAGCCATATTCTCCCTCTTTTATTCTTTATTTTTAAAAATTCAGATTAATATGAGGGTACAAATGTTTAGGTTACATTGTTTTCATTTCTAAGGTAGAGTTCAAATTGTAATTGAGCCTTTCACCCTGGGGGTGAAACCCTCACATTGTGCACATTAGGTGAGATCCTGCTAATCACCCTCCTTCCTCCCCGCGCCCTTCTCTCCCCTCCTTGCTAGACAATACTTGTGTTTTTCTTTCTTGTGGACATGTAGTTGCTTATTTATTGGTTGCCTGTTAGTACTGAGTACATTGGATACTTGTTTGACTGTTCTTATGATACTTTACTAAGAAGAATGTGTTTCAACTCCATTCAGGTAAACACCAAAGATCTTGGAACTGGATGAAATCGCCAAGACAATGTGTATGAACTAAGAAAAAATAAAGAGGGTATGCATACATGGGGCATAGACACCAGGCATGTTCATACTCTATTTGTTCTTTGTTCATATACATTGTCTTAGTGATTTCCAAGTTCCAAGATACTCAATACTATCTCTATGCTGATGTGCCCATATTCATTCTTTTAGACTTCTTCCCTGAACTATGTATTGGTACCTATAATAGTCTACTTAAAATCTCTGATTGAATATTGTATAACCATCTCAAATTTAATAGGTTCCAGAAAAATATTTTTGCTTTCTCCTATCCCAAAGATGTTTTTCTTCAAATATTCCCCTTCTCATTACAAGATTTCAACCTTAAATAATGAAATTCAGAAAACTAGATTAAGTGTAGAGTTTATGTGGGTACAAAGTGTAAGGATTGCCACCCAAGAAACACCAACTACAAATGAATGGAATCAGCATTCCAAAGTGGAGAAGTTCAGGTTTCACTCATATAGTTAGAGTTTTAGGAGAATTACAATGTTTACCATGCAAGATGGGCACATATTTTGCAGTGATTTAATTGGTTAGCAATTGCTACATTCCAAGGAATACTCCTTTATTAGTCCATGAAGAGGTGTAGTAATCTGAAGAAGGTCTTATCTCTGACACAGTTTGATTTTCCTAATTATTTATAGGGTGAAAATGGCAGAAGTTGCAGCTTGACATAGGCCACAGAGCCACATTCTTCTCAAGGCTCAGAATAATTCAAAGTTCCAACAACTTTAAATTTGCATTATTTAATTTCACACAGAGAACTCTATGCTTTTAGTTAATCAGTCCAAACATTTTGCAGTCTTCCTTGTATGCCCTTTTTTGTTTACGGACCATGTTAAATTGTAATACATTAACAAATTATGCTTTTTAGAATAATCTGTCCAATTCTTAACTCTTTTATTACTATTCATCACTTGCCATTGTCTTTTGCTTGGATTATCACAACAATATCCTGCCTAATGTCTCTGCATCTAATCTCTTCTGTATTTTAGCTAAGATCCTGAAAGGAAACAAACAGCACACTCAAGTTTCTAATTTCAGAAGGATTTCATAAAATGACTGTTTACAAAATTGTTGGCATGGTTTTGGAAGAACAACCCAGAAAAAGTTGCAGTAGTTGGAGGCCAGTGATAGGAGGATCACACCTTGGCTCAGAGGATATGAAAAGAAGGAATAGTTACCAGAACCTGGAGAGAGATATATGGCAAGGGCTATGGATTTTGAAAGTGTTGGCAAAATATAATTAAAAGTGAAATCTGTTAACCCAGAAAAAAATCTCTTCCCAAAGGTTAAAAAAAAGCATTTATTATTGAATAAGCATAAAACTAAAATGTGATGTATATCATAGCAATCTGTTAAGAAGTGGCAAAGGGACAAAAAAATCTCACCCTTTTCCTCAACCCATGCATACATATTCTCAAGATAAATAAACTAGTCTTTAAGTAAGAGGACTTAACAGCACCATTCGTCATAAACATTTCATAATAAATTCACTTGGTAACTGGGGTGACCATTGAGATTAGTTAATTGGCTTTATACAAAGGAAAAATAAACCTCAGATATTTTAATGACAGGAGAGAATTTTTAAACATTAGGCTCTCCAAGGAAATCTGGTGATAAAAGCACTGTTTTCTTTGATTACATTTCAGAGATGACTCCCAAGTCATTTCTGGAGTGAAGGCAGGCAAGATACCTATCTAGCTTTTAAAGACAGAGAACATATAATATCAAAGTTTTCTAAAGTAAATACTTAAGAAAAGGAAGAAGCGGGAAGTCTCTTTCCTTATTTTCAACAAGGGGAAGAGAACCTCTCATTTCTAATTTGTGTTTGCCCTTACAGTAGCGAGGCAGAATAAGCTCATAATGACTTGTTAGAGAAGCACAGAAATAGTAGTCTTGACCTGACTCTTCTTGCAGTTTCTAGATATCTCCTGAGTGCCTCCCTATTGGTGTCTTCATTTTTGCTTTCAAATTTTTGTGAAAGCAAAGATTAAAACACGTACTCATGTGCGAGTATGTCATTCAGCAGGTTACACAGAGAGTAAGAGAGAAAGCAGAACGAATGACAGAAAGAAGGATGAATGAATAAAAAAGTCAGTAAAAGTATATTTTGATGAATATGGTCCTTTCTATAGGTAGCTGGGCCTTCATACTTCTTGGATTTTTTAGTAACACACAGAATGACTCATAGGTATGCTAATCAGACATTATCGAGGAAAGGATGCACCCATTGCTCTCATCTCTTGTTTGATGGTTATCCCTGGGACCATTAACTTCTCCCATGCTTCCTGAAGCACTTGCAGGAATGTCATGGGATCTCGTGTCACAGTAAGTGAACTAGCAAGAGGCCACTAAGAGGAAATGAGTCAAAGCCAGTAGGTAAATGTTCAGCTGTAGCAAAAAGAGAGAATGTGAGGTCAAACTCACAAGGTAGCTGATGCACCTCTATTGTATATACCTAACTAGAAGCTAGACGAGAGGAAACTGGTTGATGCCATTCATAAGGGGCAACTTTCTGGGGCAGAGAGCAGGACGGAAAAGGCTGAAGAATAAATCTGGAGGTGCAAATAGAAGATATTCAGCACACTTCCTTTATAGGCTATTTTCAAAACTGTAGTCAGAATGATCTTTTTTAAATCCTATGTCATAGCATATCATTTCTCTGCTCAAAACCTTTTTTCTTTACTTCTCTATATGCTTTTTCTCCACCACAAATTGAAACCAAGTTTGTTCAGGAAGCACATAGACTTTTAGTTGGCAGTATAGAGAGAATAATTGTACCATGCTAAACTAAAACACTGTATATATATTTGAGGTGTGAATATCGAACACAAAAGTACATTTTAATGTAGAATTAAGTTGCTGTCACTATATAGTTTTATATCCTTGAAAGTATGAAGATATTCATCAGACCCTAAATGCTAGATAAAACAGATATTAAATAGCAGGACAGGGTACAACTCTTAGATTAAAATTAATAAACCTCTTGGTGTCCCATTAATAACATTAATCCCGACTGTGAGTTATCTTCTTTATTGTTATTATTAGTGACTTGTTTACAGACTTTTTCTAACCATTTAACTTTGACTATTTAATACAGTGTTCTCACCAAAGGTAACTAAATTATGTTAAAGTACTTGAGAGAATATATACCATATAAAAAGCATTAATTCCAAAAATATTTGTTTTTCATTGGGATAGATAATGGAATTTCAAAAATGCAAAGATGAAACATAACTTCTTTTCTTAGCCAGCTCTCACTATAGTCGACTATAGTAGACTGTTTCCTAGAAGTAAAACATTAGACCATACATAGTCTGTCTCAAAACTTTCACAGTGACCCACATACATTTTATCGTCAAATTTTTAAACAAACACTATTTAGTAAAATTATCATCAATCTTATCAGAAGTGTCTTAGGAAGCTACTGAACTCATAGTAGCAGATAAAACCAGCCTCAAAATTCATCACTAATAATTGATACTGTCAACTATTTTCTTTGAAATGGTACTTTTCTTTTTCAAAGAAAAATCTTCTAAATATATAATATTGAATAACCGTGTTTTGTTCATTGATTATTTCATGTAAAAAAGATACTCCATAAAAGAAGCACATAGTTCAGCCCACAAGTTAATTGTACAATGAATGTTGAAACAAGCTTCATTCTTTAGTATGCAGCTGTATTAGTTTGCTGGGTGGCGTCAGAAAAAAATATCACAAGCTTAATCCACAGAAATTTCTTTCCTCACAGTGGAAAGTCAAAGTGCCAGCAGATTGGGATCCTTCTGAAACTTCTCCCCTTGGCCCGTCAGTGGTCACCACTCACTGTGTACTCACATGATCTTTCTTCTGTGTCTGTGCATCTCTGTTCTCTCCCTCTCTCTCTCTTTTTGACCTAATCTTTTCTTATGGATGAGGACTCCTACATATTCGATTAAGGCCCAC
>NW_003852637.1:264258-265588 GCF_000181295.1 Otolemur garnettii | reverse complement strand
CTGGGCTTGAACCTGCATCTCTGGTATATGGGGCCGGCACCCTACTCCTTGAGCCACAGGCACTGCCCAAAAAAGAGTCTTAAGTTTGAAGATTTTTTGAAAGAATCTCAGTGGCTCTTGATGATCCATGGAGAACTGCTTATCTTTACTTACATGACTGAACTGGGATAATTTGAAGGCTAGGCTCATTTGGGATGATTGACAGGTATACCATACTTGGCTTTCCCATAGCTTGAGGTACATTGGAGCATGCCACTTCATGTGGTTGGAGATCTTAGATAATACATTGATGAATGTTGTGGTAAAGTGGAGGCTGAATGGCCTTTCATGATTTAGTCTCTGTGGTGGCATCCATTATTTGTGTTGTATTCCGTTGTTTACGTAGTCCCAAGTCCACCCATAATCAAGAGAAAGGAGCATAGAGCCTGACCCCTCAATGGCAAAACTACCAAAGAATTTTCAGGCATATTTTAAATTTCCACAGACTGATATTTGCCCATAAATTATTTATATTACTCTACTATGCAAGATATAATCACTCTACCAAAAAAGCATCTGTCATATTTCATCTACTACCGTATCAGGCTAACAATTCAGAATCTTGTCATGTGTATCATGTCTAGGTATAAAAAAAGTTCCTTTGGTTTGTTTCCTTAGTATATCTATTGATTTGAACACCTATATCTAAAGAGACCATTTACCTGCCCCATAGTCATCTACCACACAGTAGTTTGCAGGGATAGGATAGCACAATGGACACTTTGATTTACAAGAGGGATTTTGGGGTTCTCCAGAAAAAATAGAACAAATAAGGGACATATATTGTGTGTGTGTATATATATATGTACATATATATATAATATTACATATAATAATACATTGGTTTACAAGATATGGAAGCTGAGAAATCTCAGGATCTATCCTCTATCACCCAGAGACCAAGGAAAGCTTGTGGGGAAGTCTCAAGACCTGAGAGCTAATATCCCCAAATCCCAAAATCACAGATGCTGGTGTGGTTGTGGAGAAAAGGGAGCACTTCTACACTGCTGGTGGGATTGCAAACTAATATGTTCCTTTTAGAAAGATATCTGAAGAACACCTAGAGAACTAAAAATAGACCTGCCATTTGATCCTATAATTCCTCTACTACGTATATATCCAGAAGACCAAAAATCACACTACAACAAAGATTTTTGTACCAGAATGTTTATTGCAGCCCAATTCATAATTGCTAGATCATGGAAAAAGCCCAAGTGCCCATCCACCCACGAATGGATCAATAAATTGTGGTATATGTACACCATGGAATATTATGCAGCCCTAAAGAAAG
>NW_003852637.1:253258-263892 GCF_000181295.1 Otolemur garnettii | reverse complement strand
AAAAAAAAAAAGAGAGAAAGAGAGAGAGAGAGAGACCTGAGAGCTAGAGAGCCAGTGGTATAGAGTTTAGCCTCTGCCTGAAGGCTTAAGAACTTGGAATACCAAAGGTGGAAATCAGAGTTCCATCTTAAGCAGTCAGGCAATGTTAACTCAACTTTTCTCTACCTTTTCCAGCCAGGCCCTCAGCCAATTAGATGATGACCATCTGCATTAGAAGGGGCCATGTGCTTTACTACCAATTTAAATAATAGTCTTTTTTGGAAACACTTGCACCCAGAAATGATGTTTAACAAGCTATTTGGGTATCCAATGATCTAGGCAAGTTGACACATAAAAATAACCCTCACACAGGGAAAAAATGGGAAGACATAAAAGTGACTTGTCATCAAAAATTCTAATATTTGTCACAGCTTCTCTCATCAATTTCTTGATGAGAATCCAATCCTACTCCCCTCCTCTGCTACTCTTGGCTCTGCCCACTGAACTTTTACCTGTGCCAACAAATCTTTTCTTTTCCATAGGAAATGGCCTATATTTTTCTTCCTGTTCCTTAGAAGTTTTAAGGATTCAAAAACATCTTTTGTATTTACTCTAGCTTTTTAACTATTCACTTGGTTTAACAAGTTTCTTTTTGCAAATGCAACCCTAGACCCTCTATGTATTGAGTACTGAGTATGTGAAGGCACTGTTAGCTACTGGGATGTATTACTGAACAGGTTAGGCATTATTTTTGTCATTTTGAAGAATAGGATATAATTGGAAAGTTTATATCATGAGCATTCTGTTGAAACAGCCAGATGAGTAGCTCCAGGGAGGGCCAGTGGGCATGGAGTTCACAGTCCAATGCCTCTCTGCATGTCTTTTAAAGGAAATACATGAGCCCTACTCTTTGTGGAATTACATGGTGGGTGCACCAACAGAAGGGGAAAAGCCATTCCTGGGAGCTGCAGCCCAATCATTCCTCAGGGCACCTGTGTTGACTCATGTAGGAGTGTCCACTTATCAGCAGTGAGTGGTAGATGGGAGGGAGAAGAGAAGACCCTGAATGGAGGAGAGCTAACACTCTGGTCTCCTTTGTCCCTCTCTCCAAAAGGCAGTCTGCCTGGAATGTCCAAGCTCTAGGATCACAGTGTTCCCCTGGAGCTTACCAGCCCCCTGTGGCCACTGTAGTCTGGGCAGGAACTGGGAGATGTTTGTGCAGGGTCCAGTAACATGAATACTGAAGGGTTGAGCTCCATGAGTACAAAACCACATAGTGGACAGAGAAGCAGGACAGTGCCCACCACCTTGGCTTGAGTCTGTAGTGAGGAAGACTGACCCCCAGGGGCCAGCAGATGAGTGGTCTGTTCTCAAGAAGCTCCCTGTTTCCTGGCAGCAGCTGCTTTGGGGCTTGTGAGGGTAGAGAAGCTCTCCAGCAGTTTGGGAATCTGCAGTTTGCCAGAAGCATAAGGGGAAAAAAAACAAGTGCCCTTCCCTACCCTTCCCTGGAGGTTCCAAGTTCCTCATAGGTTGATCTCTGCTGAAATCTCGCACCTTCTTGTTGTGCTCTGCAACTTCTTCCTTTGGAATCTCCAGTAGGTTCTGGCACTTTCTGCTCAGAATTACACCTACGCTATGTTTGTTTGTTTGTTTTAATTCATTTTTTATCTAAAACTTTTCCTTCTTTGGAAATGATCTGGTGACTGATGTCTCTAGTCAACCATCCTATTACACCCTTGTCAATACTATATATTTTCTCGGCCTTTAATTAAAGCTTTCTGATAGTTAAAAATATTATTTTATTTTTTAATGTAAACCTAAAATACAAGGTATATGTCTTTATTTTAATCTCATATTTAGCAATTACAGATGGGGAATATTTTTATTTCTTTCCATAGCAGAAGTAGTCATGATTATAATTTTATCTTTACACAAATAAATCTATATACAGCTATATTGCTTTGGCAGTATTGGTAAGCACACATATGCTCATGTGAGTGATTATTTCTCATCGTTTGATCTCTTCCATAAAAAGAATAAAAGTTACTGTTGAAATAAATAAGAATAAGGAACAGAGCTTATGGTTATGGGCCTAGTGCCTATGATTAAATATTTAACAAGGTTCCTTTGGAAGCTTGCATTTTCTGGAATTTATTGTTCTGATATAAAATTTGCTGGGATTAAACTAGGCAGACAGCAACTTTTTATTTTTAAAATCTAGTTGAAATTGCTTCGCCTGTTTTATGTTATGGAGGTTTAAAGAAAAAAAAAAAAACCCACGGTATTTCTAGTGCAGATACCTCTGAGCTCCTTTACTCATTGCTGGTCTGAATTTAAAAAGTAATAATAATAATAAAATAAATAGAGAGGTTTATAGACACGTATTTCATGATAGGAAATGAGAGTGAGATGGGTTTCCGGTAATTGCATGGGTTTTCAACTCACCATAATTTCTTCTCTTTCACAAAGAATTGTGCACTGTGTGGAAGTGGGATTAACTGTGTGCTATGTAGTATTTTGTACCATTTCTGCCCCCTGCCAATTGGCTTTATCCCAACAACTAGGTTGATTATTCTTTCCTCTTTTGAATATCTGTTTTTTAATATCACTTAGCATTAGAATAACTATAAAAATGCACATCAGAAATTTAGTACTTTTTAATGCAGTGTACTTTTAAAAATAATTAATTCTAATAACAAAGGGCTAAAAAAGCATTTTCCTTTCATTTTTAATGAAAAGTACACATTTGCCAGAACAAATAAAGGACATTTTTGACATTATTACTGTATGTACATGTAAAACAAGGAAGCAAATATAGAAAAATCAGAAACAATATGAATAAAGTATATTTTGGTCTGTCAGGAATTCTTGATTATGGGAGCTAAGATGCCCCCTGTGATGCTTGGAAGTGTAATTTAACATATAATAGTATGATCAGAGCAGCACATGTATGAAGATCAGTAGGATGAGAATTTTATCAGAAAAATAATTAGAAAACAGAAATAGAGTAAATAAAGGTGGCTCATTTGGGGGTTAAGAAAGGGTAGGAAAATGAGTGAAAAAAAATCAAGCTCACTCTGAAAGTTTGAGTGAATCTGTCCTTTAACCTAGTGGTGAAATACAAGGTACACAGAAAAAAATAAGAAGCAGACATCCAGGTGCAAAGGGTGGTGGTGGATAGAGCTAGAGATTGCCATAAAAACAAATCCAACAAAGCAAGCATGGGTTTGGAAAACTAAATATGAAACTTAGGAGAGTTCAGAACAACATACATGTCGTGAGAGGTCATCTGCAAAGAGGTAGGATTAGGAAAAATAGCTCAGGGACATGTCCCTGGAAAAGAAGTCAAACTCTGTAGAACAATTTGAAGAGGTTTATTCTGAACCAAATTTGACTTGGACATGGACCATGACCTGGAGCCACACCAAGAAGCCTTAAGCAAGTGGATGTGCAGTGACGGGGTTATAGTTTGGTTTTACACATTTTGGGGAAACAGGAATTACAGGTGAGATCATCAATGGGTAGCATACATTGGTTTGGCCCCAAAGGTTGGACATCTGGAAGTGAGGGGGAGGCATCCAGGTGATAGGTGGGTTTAAAGATTCTTTAGCTGACAAGTGGCTATAAGAGTTTAGGCTTTGTCTAAAAGACCAGGAGTCAGTGAAAAGGAATGCTTGAGATAAAGGGTCCTTTAATTAGAAACAAAGTTTGAACTGAATCAGACGTTTTGAGGACCCGCAGGTAGCTCTTGTATAGCCTTAGGACGGTTAATGAGTCACAAAGAAGGGGAGGAGGACATGGTGAGGCTTGTCTGATCTTTCTCTCGACTGACAACTCAGGTTTACGAATCTCCTTGGCCAAGAAGGAGTCTAATCAGTCAGTCATGGTGGGGGAGTGCTAAGATTTTATTAGAAGTGATTGAGGGAGAGCAGAGAAATAATACCATTAATTTTCCATTGTGGAATGTCTATACTAAAAGGAAAGATGGAGAAAGATGAGCTGAGAAGTTAGAAAATATATTCATTAAATAAAGAGGAGAGCTGAGAAAAAAATAATTTGCTCAAGTGCATGCTTTATAATAAGTGTTGGAGGTAGATTGGCATAGATGTGGGGGCATTTTCTGTAGGCTACAGACTCTGCTAGACAAACCTCAATATGGAGGGATGAAAAGATTCAGTCCCTATTTAAACAAGTTTGCAGTGACAAATCGAGTTATTAACTAGAGTATTCCTAGATTGTAGAAATCATTTGATGAAGCTAACATCAGAAAGGATATTGGAGAAATATTAAAGTTGAAAGTGGGTAAGAAATTTCTCTCCTAAATACACGTAGTTTGTAAACCTGTTTTACTATAGCAGATGCGAATTTTATATACAATTTCCTGAGTCAAAGCATTTTTCTATTTGACTTTGGGGGAGATAAATGAATGCAAAGATCAGCTGAGCACTGGAGGCAATTAACATCTGATTTAAATTTAGTCTTCCGTAAAGCTTGGGTGATTAGACTACCACTTAGCAGGAATATATCAGTAGGATAGCCAGGGGGCACGCACACCTGTTATCACTACAGCTGGTTTGCAAATGCCGCTGCTGCCTCAAGTAAATAAAGCAATGGAAAGTATAAATAGCATTCCAGAAACATATTATGAGGGTTTTGTAGGGTGTTGTGATGATTTGTACATTTCTTCACAAATTAATATAGTATAGTTGTTAAAATGATATGGTAACTTTTAAAGAAAACATATGTTCAGTAAGTAATTGAGTCATTAGAGAATGTAATATTCATCTACAAATTAAAGTGTTTTTCCTCCTTATGGATATAAAACCTTTGTCTTATGAAAAAAATGAATGAACAAAAAGGAACAGTACAAATGAGTATTTAGATGTTATCTATAAAATTAGGTTAATAAATATAAAAATTGATTTCTTTTTAAAATAGATGATCAAAAATTCCAAAGGCAATATATCAAATTGTATATTTCTATCTTTTAAATTTTATGGCTGAATGGTCTATAAAGTAAAGTTTTTTAATGAAAACCAAAGGAAATATTTTTTAAACCATCATTTTGGTAATGAGTAAAGGAAAGATTGATAAACTACATTACTGATAAGATTATCACTAAACAGATTATCATCAAATTCTCATCAAAAGAATTTTTATCCAGTGATAGACATTAGGGAGGATTTTGTGTACCTTGTGACATCTCAAAAGAGTTTGAGGCATTAAATTATGGTCAAATGAAATAAGAAAATAACTGTACAAAACATTTTTCTCTAAAATAGTCAAAGCAATAAGCCGGATATGAATAGTAGATTACAGGGAACAATGTATGTACTCACATTCTTACTCAACAGAATGTGAGATTGCAGGATTCCTAAAGCAAGGATGAATTCAATGTCAAGGCAAAAGTTGGGCTGGAAAAGGTCAAACAGGCAAGGAAATTTTATTTAAGGCAATTGCAACAGGTGAAGAAGACCAGAGTCAGGCTGAACTGAGTGAAACTGAAGGATGTAGGTTATTTAAGAGGCAGAAGGAAGGAGACACCTGAAGCCATTTGTGTTTGCTAATTGGCCTTCCCCAAAGGAAATGTATACTTTCTCCTATATCCTTGACTGGAGGTAATTTTACAAATAGAAGCAGAGAGTCTCATAAAAGATAGGCCCCTACCAGTCCACCCTTGGGGTAAGGAAACGATGTTCTTGAATGATTACAATTTAAAACAATGGTTTCCAGGCCCTGGAGAAAGACATTCCTGTGATACTACCAACAGGCTTTAAAAAGATCTGTATCTTAAAGAGGCAGAGATAGAACTTAAGATAACACATTTTCTAAAATAAATGCCCTAAGAAAAAGGGAAATTAGGAGTCTAGAGTGGGGGAGAAGCCTTTTTAAAGTTTAGCCAAGCTGAAGGGAAATTAAGTCCTTCTTCCTCAATTGCAAAACACAAATTCATAAACATCCAGCATCTCTAATGGTCCTAAAGGGAGCATTTGTGGAATGAATGAATGATTGAATATTTAAATACAATGAATGACCAAATGAAAAATCAAGATATTAACTCAATACTGCAGCTATTATATAAACCTTTTTTATTTATTTAATTCGTTTTCTTTTTATTTTTTTTGAAACAGTCTCACTCTGTTATCCTGGGTAGAGTGCCATGGCATCACAGCTTGTAGCAACCTCAAGTGATTTTCTTGGGTTCAAGAATCTTCTTGGTTCACCCTCCCAAGTAGGTGCAACGGCAGGTATATAAAGCTTCTTAGTTTTGTCTTCATTTTCAGCACATGTACAGAATGCTGGTATTTTGATGATATGTGTTAGGCTATCAGGCTCAGAGTCAGAATGAACCTGCTTAGCCTCCATAAGTCCCATCCATCTTCCCCAAAGGGTATTATCTGAGCACCCTGTAATCTCTTCTAGAAAGTTTGGACAGACATCTAATTTTCAGGAAATGAGGAGTGGAAGGACCTTGCGGGTTAACTAAAAATAGTACTATTTGCCTCATCATTTCTCCTTTGTCAGTAGAACGATGCCTCAACTTTCCATCTCACCATTGAACACCTCCTTCTGCCTGTCTGACTCCTTCCTAGCCATGCAAACTTTTCGGCTACTCTCTTGATAACACATTGTCTGTTCCAATCAGACATAATTCCTCAGTTTGTGCCATCACGCAGTCTCTATACCAAAGTTTTACCTCTCCTAAAATGCTTTGCCCTGTTGCTGTAGCCTATCCAAGTGCCTATCATAACTCAATACCCAGCCTCACCCCTTCTATAAGGCTTTCTTTGACTGTTCCGTCCTTCATTGATCTCTCCCCTTCAAGTGTTTATTGGCTATCACTACCTGAAGAATTCATTTAGCACCTCATTAAATATTGACACAGGGCAGATTCCGATTGTTCCATAGGATTATGTCATGTCTACAGAACTAGACTCTTGTCTTCTAGAAAGCTTTAGTGTTTTTATCCCGTTCCTCTCAGCACAGTGTGTCTTGATGAATATCTGTTGAATTAAAAACAAATATGACAAGAAAATGACATCATAACAGGTGCATTTTTTTAAGTTAGACATAACACTATAATAGTAAGAGTAATAATAATAACAATACTATCATGAATAGTTCTAAAAATTATAAAATGGTCTTTCTGGGGCTAGATTAATATACAAGGTGTGTCCAAACAATACAATCGAAGTACAATTTATTTAGGTACCCTGATTAATACAAGCAATTTGGGCAGCCAAATTGAATGTAGCTACAAAATTGTAATTGAGTCAACCTAATAATATTCTGTGGAGATGTAACCAGATTTTCCTCTTCACCATTGATCATTTCTTCAACCTTTATCCGTATGTTACATGAGACCATTATGTTCTTCCTACTAGTGCAAAGCATTTTCTTTTCTTTGTTGGCAAGGATGCCAGACACCTGGCTATAAATTGAAGCATGGTACCTTTGGCTGTTGTTCTCTTAGAGATGATCAAAAGAGTAGGAGATAGAGAAAAAGCCTGGTTTTTCCATTTCCTTATCCTTTTTAATGATTGAATAAAGCTAAGTTTTGCTGACAGCTGACCTGTGATATGCTTTGGAGATTTCAAACGAACACACATTTAATATCTTACTATCAATATTCTATCCATATTAAACCTACTGTGATTTGATGTATCTGTTATGCTCCTTTTAAAATTAATTTCAAATTATGTTATCTATTTACACTGTAGCTTTTAAAGAAAATCATTTTTTAATTACGCTAGATTAATGATTGCAATATTTCCCAGTTAAGAATTTCATTTACTCAGGATGAAATTAAATTATATGTTAAAATGAACAGCTTGTGTTTTATAGAGAGAAGGAGGCTGAGTTTAGTAACATTTCTTTTTGGGATATGTTGAAAGGCCTTATAATAAACACTGGATGTTAAAATGTCCTTTTCTTTATAGATTAATATCACTAATATTGCTGTTTTTATTATAAATTTCTACATAGGAACTTCTCTTTTAAATTTTCAAACATTCAAAATTGCACATTTACATGATAATATTAAATACATTTTTAAGCATTTTTTAATTTGACTATTTCCAACTGGAATAGAAATACTGTAAAAAAAAAATATTGTCCTGATTATCCTTGCTCAAACTGAACCCACAGCTTAATATACTGAGAAGATCAAAGTCTAAGGAAATGGTCACCTAAGGATAAGTCAGAAATTTACAGTGGTATAAAACAAAGAAATGTCATAGCCCATTTTTCTCACACTTGTACTTTAATAACTCACAACTGCTCCTGGAAGATTGGGTCTATATTCTCTATTTGGAGGTGAAAACATTATATATCTTTCTTCATACTAAGGATATTATCTTATTAAAGATAAGATTAAATAGTTACTTATTAAACACAGCTTCAAAGTCTCTTGCTACAAAATATTGTCAGAACAGTGGTTCAAGGGAGCTATTCTAAAGCTAAAATCATCATTTTGGGCATATAATGACAATATCTAGTCAGCCTGTTTCCAATTACTTTTTCAGAGATTATTCATAATTAATCTACATGAAGGTATGATCCCATAATCCAAATTAATTACAAGTAAATATTGATGGGGTGCTTTAGTTAGGCTTTAAAATGATAATTTGATGATTAGTAACATTTGCTAGACAAAAATCATTAAGACAGGTTTATAAGTAAATATTTTGGCCATCTTATTGCTGTGTTAGAGTAGACTTAACCATTTACTGGGAACAATAACAATAACAAACAGTTTGAATCAGTATGGTTCAAATTAATTTCCTCTAGAAATATTTTAGCTCTAATATTCTGTAGACAAAATAGGCCTACAAATGGAGACCCAAATAGATGTTCCATCTAGCTCATTAGCAGCTTATAGTAGCAGAACATACGAATTTCATTATTATATAACTTTGACTATAAGTCTCTGTGCCTCAAGTTTCTCAGTTATAAAATGGAAATAATGATACCTGCTTTGAAAGTATTTTATGAGAACTCTACCAGTTTTCTATTGCTGTGTAGTAAATTACCACAAACTGAGTAATTAAAAATGCACTGTTTTATTATCTCACAGTTCTGTGGGTCAGAAGTCTAGGCTCAGCATGGCTCAACTGGGGTTTTCTGCTTATATGTACTTGGCCTCACCAGGACAAAACCAAGGTGTCAGCTGGTGTTGGGCTACTTCTGGAGGCTCTGGGCTAGAATTTACCTCTAAGATCATTCAGATTGCTTGCTGAATTCATTTCTCAACAGCTGTAGAATTGAAGTTCCTGATCCTCTCTATCTTTGGAACAAGTATCTTCAGTCCTTCTTACATGTTTAAGTCTGTCTCTCTGGTTTTTTTCCACAAAAATAATTAATAGGTTATACTGTTTAGAACAATTTTAGATCTATACAAAAAATGAGTGCATAATACAGTTTCCATATACCTTCCTTCCTACCAGTCTCCCCTATCATTAATATTTTTTATAGTGTGTATTTTTTTTTTTGCAACAACTCCTTTGAATGGGCCTATTGTTAATATATTTTATTAGTAGGGTATATTTGTTGCAAGGTTCGGCCCAGTTGTATCGACTTTAATTGGATTTTAATTTTTAATAACTAAAGACTATGGATTACACTAAAGTTCACTCACTGTGTTGTTACTGCTTTATGCGTTTAGACAAATGCATAATGTCATACAGTCACTGTTACTGCATCATGCTGAATAATATGACCTCTATAGAAGTAGCAAATAGAACAGTGGTTACCAGAGATAGGTGGAAGGAGGGACAGTATGGAGAGAGTTTGATCAATGGGTACAAGGTTATAATTAGAAAGGCAGAATACATTCTGGTATTCTATTGCACAGTAAGAGTAACTGCAGTCAACAATAATAAGGTATTATGTATCTCAAAATAGCCAGAAGAAAGGATTGAAATGTCTCCACCACAGAGAAGTGATAAATGTTTGAGGTGGTGCTAATTACTTTGATTTGATCATAACAGAATGCATACATGTATCAAAACATCACTTTGTAACTAATAAACGTGTACAAATATTATGTGTCAATTAAAATAAAATCAAAGTTCTCTATGTTTCACCTATTCATCCCTTTCCATCTCCAACCACGTTCCTTTTTACTGTTCTATTGTTTTATATTTTCCAAAATTTTCTATCCTTAGAATCATAACACCGTGATAATCCGGAGCAGCCGTTTTGGCAGGCTGCTTTCTGTTAGCAGCGTGCATTTAAGGTTGCTCCACGTCTTTACACAGCTTCACAGCACATTTTCTTTTATTTTTGAACAATATTCTGAGGTGGGAATGTACTCTAATTGCTTATTCCATTTGCCCATTGAAGGGTATCTTGGTTGCTTCCAGATTTTAGCAATTATGGATAAAGGTGCTATAGATATGGATGTGCAGGTTTTTGTGTGAACATAAGTTTCCAAATAAATAGGCCAAATACCTAGGAGATTTCTGAATCATATAGCAAGACTTCGGCTAGTTTTGTAAGCAACTGACAAACTATATTCCAAAGTAGCTGTACCATTCTGTTTTCTAACCAACAATTAGTGAGAGTTCTGTTGCACTATACCAATATTAACATTTGGTATCGTCAATTTTATTTTGTTTTGTCTTAGCCATTATTCTAATAGATATATATATATA
>NW_003852637.1:241696-252594 GCF_000181295.1 Otolemur garnettii | reverse complement strand
TAAAAATAAAAATTCTAACTATCCCATGGACCAGGTAAGAACACATGTGAAAACACAGCACGAACTCTTAGAGTCTGTACTTGATAAATATCAGTTTCCCCTGATACGACACTCTTTTTGTATAATTTGGATATGTGTTTCCATTTAAAGTTACAAGAGATTTTATTTACAACATAAGATACCCAACCATTACTTCTATACGCACAAGTTCTAACTTAAATCGTTAAGTTTGTATTTCAAATATAATACTTTTATATGCAGGAGAGTTTGTATATTTAAACAAATCCTCCAATTCATAAGGTTTCATAAATTTAAAAATATAGCCTTATTATCTCTACTCAGAATGTGGTGGATGCTTTTCATGGTCATTCATTTTAGACCAAAAGATTCCGTATTTCCCATTCAAATTTTTTTTGACAGCTATTTAGCCCATGTAGCTGAATAAGATTTTTTATAAAATATTTTAAAAGGATGAAAAGAATATAATCTCTTAGAGAATAATAGAAATAAAACCAGTCACTAGTGTAGTCTGATCAGCATGTTGTAAAATCGTTTCCCACAATGACAATGTAATTGCAGGGCTTTCTTTTATATCAAAGTCAGCTATACTGATATGACAACGATAGCATAGGAGCCATTTTTTCCCCAAAAAATATTGTTAAAAAATATGTAAGGACAATGTTGTAACAGCAGGAGAATTGGTATGTGAAATTTGAGTGACTAAATTATGGCCCACTCTATTATCTGCCTTGGTAAATGTTTTAAGTAGATGTGAAAAGAATGTGTGTTCTTCAATTGCAGGATAATGACTGTGTCAGTTTAGGTCGATTTGGTTCAGTGTTATTGACATATTCTATTATCACTGATTATTTTCTGATTTTATATCAAATATTGGAGAAAGGAACTAAAGTCTACAAGTATGACTGTGCATCTGTTTTACTTTTGGGAATTTTTGCTTCAAGTATTTTGAAATTATATTACTAAGTATAGATTTACTGAACATTGTTCTGTACTGTTTTGTTTTGTTTTTATGAAGTTACCCTATACTAATGAAATAGGCTATGTCTTGAAGGTGATTTTTAATAGAGTCACATCAGGCTTTTTATACTTAGTGTTTACTTGTTCCCCTTTGGCTATATTTCACTTTCGACTTGAATATGTTTCTATATTTCAAGTGTGTTTATTATGGCAGCAATTATTTTGTTTAATTTCTCTCTTGGGTCTTGTTTACTTATCCATCCTATTAATCTCTTTCTAGGAATTAAAGTTTTGGTCCATTTATGACTAATGTAATTTTTTATGTGTGTGTGACTGAATCTGTTATGTTACCATGTGTTTTTTCATTTTCTTTTCTTTCATGCATTCTTTTCAGCAAATTAAATACATTTTTATATTCTATCTTTAGCTCCTCTTTTTACTTTTAACATACTCCAATTGTAACCATTTATGTTAATTACTCTATATATTATATTTTATATATATATATATTTAAGTTATCACAGTCAACTACAATAAGTCCTCACTTAATATTGTCAGTAGGTTCTTGGAAATGGCAACTTAAAGTAAAACAATGTATAATAGAAACATTTTTTTCCTTAGCAATCTTATGATGAAATGATGTTGAAGAAAATGACATTATTAGAGAAACTTCTAAATATTATTTTGCTTAAAGTCATAATTTTCAAGAACTTACTGACAGAATTGAGAACTTTCTATTTAACAAATACTTAATATACATATTATGTACTTTTTATATTCACTAAAGTACTTGTTTGACAAATTAATAAACTTATGGATAATAAACAGGATAATCACAACTTCCTTCCACTTTTTATGCTCTCATGATTGTACATTTTTCTTTTAAATAAACTGTAATCTTTGAAGACATTAATTTAGGTAAACGTATATGTTTATATAGATATGTAGATACATATATATATATAGTTGCACAGACACAGAATTACACACACATACACACATATATAATATATATTCATTCAGATTCACTACTCCATTCGGTATTACCTGCAGTATCACTTGTCTTCAGAAAGAATACTATTGCTCAGAATTTCTTGCATTACAGGAATGCTGGACTCTAATTTACTCAGCTTTGTCTTTTTGAAAATGTCTTTATTGAACATTTGTTTTGAAAGAATGTTTTCAGTATATATAAGATTTTAGGTTGACATGGTTTTATTTTTCTTTTTAGTATTTTGAATGTGTCATTTCATCATGTCCTGTACTCCACTTTGGCTAAAATTAAGTATTAATTCTTCCTGTTATATTTAATGTGTCTGGGTTCTGGCTGCTAATAAAATTTTTTATCTTTTCTTTCCTATTTAGCCTTATGGTATTCCTTAGGTGTGGTTGGTTTGTTTGATATTTATCTTGTAGGCTGTTTGCTGAGATTTTGATCATTTTCTGTTCAAATAATTATTTTGTCCAATTTTTCTCTCTTTTGTCTGGAGCTCTCGTTTCCTGCATGTTAGTCTATTTGATATTGTCATGACTACTTTGTTCTAATTTTTTAATCTTTTAACTCTCAGTGTTTGGATTTGGATAATTTTCATTCGTCTCTAAGCTTTTATCTTTTTTTTTTTCTTCTGTCCAGTATTATGAAAGGCCACAGCAACAATTTCTGATATATTTCTTACTTCAACATTTAAAATAGGGTGGTGCCTATGGCTCAGTGGATAGGGTGCCAGCCCCATATACTGAGGGTGATGGGTTCAAACCCAGCCCTGGCCAAACTACAACAAGAACAACAAAAATAGCTGGGCATTGTGGCAGGCGCCTGTAGTCCCAGCTACTCAGGAGGCTGAGGCAAGAGAATTGCCTAAGCCCAAGAGCTGGTGGTTGCTGTGAACTATGATGTCATGGCACTCTTCCAAGGGCAACAGAGTGAGACTCTGTCTCTCATAAATAAATAAATACATAAAACATTTAAAATATTTGTTTCTATCTCTATGTATATATTGTCATCTATTTATACATTTTAAAAATATTTTTGTATGAGATCCTTTAACATATCAATCCTATTTAAGTGCTCTACTTGAAAATTTTAATTTCTAGGCCACATCTGCAGTTTTTTCTCTTGTTTAGTGCTCACATTTTGTTGCATTTTTACTTATGTTGTAATTTTTTGTTTCTTGCTTTTGGTTGTGTTGTTTGTAAAATAACAATAGAGAGAAAAGGAAATTATTTACTTCTAAATATTTACCAATTCTTCTGTTATGTTTTTAATTTACAAATTTGAATGAATCTAATCAGAAGTTGACTGGGTCTTGAGGTCCCAGAGCCCCACAATGACACAAGAACAAAGGGAAGCCAGAGAAATCGAAGCACTTGAAACATTGCATTCACATAGCAACTGGAACAGCTGGCAGCAGCTTGGAGGACCCCAGCCTGACAAAGGGAGCTGATGACTTCTGGATCTTCTGTGGGGATCTGGGTGATGACGGGAATGATGGCATTTTAATGAAGGTAATGAAGATTACCTGAAGGCTAAGGTAATCTGTGACAAGAGCACAGGCAAGACCAAGGGCTGTGGCTGGGTTCCTTTCAGCTTCCAGGACCCCAGCAACCGTGTGTGCCATGTGTGAGATGAGTGAGAAGACTGTGGGGCAAGAATGTGGAAGGACTGGACTCTGGACGTGAAGGACCTAAGATAAGGTCTCTGGCTGGGTATCCTCTCCCACCCAGCTGGCTCCTCTCCACAACTCTCCTGGCTTTCCATCTACCTGCCTCAAAACTAATTTCAGTAAATTTATATTCAACCCGCCCCCATTAAAAAGTTTATATCGTAGCTTGAGTTGTATTGTTTCACTACTGTCCTCATGAAGTTTTAGTATAAAAGATTTTTCCAGCAGCAGGGTTTGAGATATAAAGACCAGTGAGGGAGGATATCTTTATATCCTGATCTTGCAGCTCCCCAAACCGTAAGAGAGTCCTTCTGCTCCATAGGTTGGCTGACAACTTTTTGGACAGTTTGCTTCCTAGTTTTGTGCCCTTCAGATCTCTTGCTACTCCTCCACCAGCCTTTGGGGAACATTCATCGTACACTAGTCATGGCCTTGAAATTCTGAAAAATTTATCTTAGTTATTCTCAGCCTGGCCCAGTCTTTGAAAGATAGTGAATGCCTAACGATTACAGAGGATTTCTCAGCTCTCTTATCTTGCCCTCAGGGTTGGCAGCTAATGACTTGCACTTGCTGTAGATACAATATTCCTTGCAGTGATTTTTTTCAGTTTTCCTGCCCTGAATGCACTCTTCAGCAGAATGTTGCCTTCTGCTTGGGGAAAGCTTTATATACCTTTGGGGAGTTCTTTCAGCTCTTCTGGTCTTTTCCAAGACTTTGATGCATTCCCTTAATGCACACCTTGAATGCAGACTCATTCTGAGTTTGAGGTTTATTGGAATTATACATAATAATAGGCAACACAACATACTCTTGAAAAATCATAATGATCACAGAATCACATAGCTGAAGGAAAATAGTGGCTTGAAATTGTCAACGTGAAGAGCATTTAGGTTGATTCCTGCATGTGATAATCCCATGATCTGTGGAAGAGGTCTGTCCAGATCTAATCTACTGTGAACAGGTTTTGTCTGCTTCTTGGTTGGGCTTTGTCTAATATTCAAGATAGTGTGTTGGGCTTTATCTAGTATTCAAGGTAGTGTGTTTGCATAACCATATTAATAAAAGTATTTTCAAGTTAAAGAGATTTTCCTCATAGGGAAAATTTAGTCAAAATCTGTGTCACCTTTCCACATTGATATTTTCTTAATAGTCTTATAAAACTGAGGTAAGGTTTAGCAGAACTGAAAGATTAGAGAAATGCATTTTTTCTCATTGGTCATCAAGGTTGGCTACTTAGTGAAATGACCCATTGAGGTTTTCAGAAAGCACAGATTCCCTGCTTACACTTCTCCACTCCTCAGTATTATCTTTTAGGTGGATCCCAGGAATCTTTGTTTAAGAAGTAATCTCAATTCATGCTGACTGAACATGATTTGAGGATGCCTGCATTAGGGTTATCATTACTTTTTTATTTTTTTAAGTCAAGAAAATTCAGAGTATTCAAACAAGACAACTAATTACCCAAATGGCAAACTTATCAATGCTCAGTTGTTTGACCCAATAAAATTCTTAGATATAATTAGACCTCAATAGTGTTGAATAGTTGGAATTTCATTCTAAGTGGTTTGAAATATTTGCCTTTTATTTCTATTATTTTCTTTACCTTTTAATAGCCAAGAACCCATGTCAAATATTTTAAGGCATTATCTTCTACCCTGCACAGCACTCCTATAAAAACAGTAGCAAGATATTTTACATTTATTTTCATATGTCTGTACCACTATAGATAGCAAGATTGAGAAATTTCTTTTCTCTTTAGCTGGGAAGAAAATTCAGCAACCAAATACTTATTCTCAAGTATAAAAAATAAATGTTAAGTTCTATAAAACCTTTAGGAAAGTAGTGTCCAGGAATGCATTAAAAGCATCATTTATTTTCTTTGGTAATGAAATCCTGAGCTGAGAATCATTTTAAGTTCAAGATGAATTTTGAAATGATCTGTCATATCCTCTTATTTTTAACAGAAACTAGAGACAGAGATAACTTTCCCCAGGACAAAACACTGGAAATCTAATTTAATCTAAGTCACATTCAATGGTGGATGTGTTTGGGGACATTGTTTAGATTGAGTATAATGGTTGGTTAGCTAGTTTATGGACAGTAATATAATAAGGACAGGATTCTGAGTTTGATCAATTTTATCTTCCAAATATCTATGAATTCCAAACTCCAGAGAGATGGTTAACAAATGCTTATCACTTTTGACAAAAAGTTCTTAACAAGAGTAGCTAAGTATGTATTAATCATATCTCTGGCCTCCAGAAGTATGAGAAAATCAATAATTGGTATTTCAACCCACTCATTTTTGGTGTTTTGTTACAGAAGTCACAGGAACTCAGTACAGCCCCATTTGCACATATATCCTTGAAATAATATCCAACAAAGGAAGTCATGCTTCTGTTTATCAGTCAAGAAAAAATGCAAGAATTTTCCCCCAGCAATATCCAGTCTTCATTTTTATACTGCCTTGGTGTCTGTAGAATTTTCTATGCGTGTACCAGTCTGTTTGGTCACAGGATTATTTGACCAGCAGAAGGTATGACCAAATCTATTCAATTTGCCTCTTTATAGCCTTTAGTTAAGAATACTATCATCAAGACTCCAAGGAGCAGAATTAAGTCAGATGATGGTATTGACCTCCAACATGCCCACTCGGGACCTAAAAGCAACCAGCTGAACAAACTCCATTACTACAATCTACTTTGGAAAGCTAGCTGGATTCCTCCTTATGTTTTTGAATTGGCATTTCGTCTTGGCCTAATCCAGGTACAACTGGATATTGAGGCGGTCCCTGGGTTACCAATAAGATAGGTTCTGTAGGTGTGTTCTTAAGTTGAATTTGTGCATAAGTTGGAACAGGTACCTCTACCTATTACCTGTAATAGCCTCTGTTAATAAGTGTGAGTCATACATAAGTTGGATCTTTGTAACTCAGGAACTACCTGTATCAGAAGTCTTTGTTGCCCAAACTCCATGTTGACCAAGAGGAAAGAAAGGTGTATCCATTCCAAGATCCCTAACATGAGACTGTGCTGAATTCTTTCTCGCTTAAAATAGTTTTTTTTAATTTTTTTTTTTTTTTTGAGACAGAGTCTCACTCTGTTCCCAGGCTGGAGTGCAATGGCATCCTAACTCACAGCAAGCCCAAACTCTTGGACTCAAGAGATCCTCTTGACTCAGCTTCTGGAGTAGCTGGGACTAGAGGTATGCACCACTACACCCCAGCTAATTTTTCTATTTTTAGTAGAGACAGGGTCTCACTCTGGCTCAGGCTGGTTTTGAACTCCTGAGCTCAAGCAATCTACCTGGCTTAGCTTCCCAGAGTGATAGGATTACAGTTGTGAGCCACCAGGCCTGGCCTCCAAAATGGTCTTATTGGTTACTTCACCTAAATTCAGAACAAATATTGCATCACTTGTTTTATTTTGATAACTCATGTTGTAGGAATAACGGCCAAAAGGGCTCAAATAAGAGGGAGTTACTCCTGCAGAAATTTGCTTTAGGGAATCTAGGCCAGTTATAATGTGGAGATAACTCCTCAGTCTTCCATAGTTTACTGGTGGTGTTTTGTTAAAGACTTGAATGTCTCTTATGACTATCTCTAAGATACAAATCATATGTTTTTGGAAGGAAAGCAAGTTAATGCCTAGTTTCTGTGCAATAAGTATAGTTCTAGTGATATGCACATGCTATCTCCCAGGACGGGAAGATATATCATGATTTTTGATGTCCTACTCATGGGACCTCTAATGAATGAAGCAGAATCCAGCCAGCTTCTACAAAGCGAGACATTAGAGATATGTGTACATCAAAAATGTATTCAGCTGGGCAGGCATGGTGATCAATGTAGAGGCAAGTCAGCGTAGAGGCCTAAGTTGACACTAGCTCTGTTGTGTTCTCTAGGCCCAGAGGTGGGCCTTCAGATGGAGGCTAGTTCCTGACTTTGGAGTGACTGTTTGAAGGCAATTGGTATAATCTACCCTGATTATTTCACTAGAAGGAGGTAGTCATTGCTTCATGCAGTCATTGAGAGTGTGGGTGAGGAAGATTTTTGAAAGTGTTGATGCAACCTTTGTGTGGAAGGTGCAGAAGCTGAAATTTTCCCTGGTAGGAAAGATAGACCTTTTGGTGAGATTAGGGGAAAAAGCAATTTAATTGTGATTGGGGCTCTCTTGAAATAGCCAACTCAGAAGACAGTTTAAGATATTTTCAATAGTTTGTTGTAGCTTTACCAAGACATTTTTCCTAGTTTTGGTTGGATACAGGGGCAGATCTGAAAGAAAAGATATCATTAATGTCCCTCTCTCCTCTGTACCTCAAAGACCTAATGGATTGCTTTATCAAGTGCCTAGGTAATTGTTTTTCCTCTAATATCCCAAATTGGTCTTTCTAATTCCATTAAGTAGAACCCACTTTGCAAAGCAGCTCTTATTCACACCCAGAGCTCACATAGGGTCAGGTGCCAGAGACAAGGGTACTTTTATAAAACTCAGAGACCTATTATTTCTCTTCCTCTTTTTGGTTTGAAAAGTAGTGTATTCAGCCAGATGTTCATTATACTTATGATCTGTTATCACATCAATTAAACAGGAGAATCCCCCTGGCTGAACCAAAATTAATTTGGATTTACTGAGTTGTCCCTTTTGCTTGGTTGCCACCAAAATAGAGTATTAGTCAGGCTAGGCTTAGGGTTCTTGTCAGGGGAAAGAGAGAACAATTCTCCCCAGAGACATCGGGAAAAGTTTTAAATTTTTGATAGTCACAAATAAAAGACAAATGTCCAGTATAATCAATATGCCAGGAATAGATAGAGGCAGCCTCCATGGAAAGTGGCTTCTATCACTTAGAGAAAAATGGGTCAGCTTTTGCTACTATTGATCTACTGGCTTATTAAGATGTTGAATTAGGGGATTATAATTTTATATGGAGGAATAGTAGCCACTTTTTCATGTAAGGCTAAGAAGCTGCTAAGGCTACATTAACTATGTTCCTGAATGAACCATTTCTATCTGGCAAGATAAGATAGTTGGGCCCTTCTTTCCTTGTTAATCATTCAGAGTTGGCGAATTCCAAACTTAGAATATCAAAGCAGATGCTTATAAGTCCTCCATGGATCAGATAATTAGTGTCAAGAAGAGATACCTTGTAGCTCGGTGGGCAGAGTGCTGGTCTCATACACCAAGGCTGGTGGGTTCAAACTCAGCCAGGGCCTGCTAAAACAACAGTGATAACTGCAACAACCACAACAACAAATAGCAGGGCATTGTAGCAGGTGCCTGTAGTCCCAGCTACTTGGTAGGCTGAGGCAAGAGAATTGCTTAAGCCCAAGAGTTTGAGGTTGCTATGAGCTGTGATGCCATGGGACTCTCCGAGGACAATAACTTGAGACTCTGTCTCAAAAAAAAAAGAGCCCAGTAGCAATTTAATGAGTGCTTCTCAAAACAGTAAAACTATTAGTCCTGTCAGCCAGTGAGGCAGAGTATAAAACCAAGTAGGATTCCTCCAGGTAGAGTCTTTGCTAGAGCCTCCAATGGGCAAAATCATCAGTCTCAAGTGTTGTAATTCAGATAAGTCATTAGGTGTGAGAAATCTGAGTGTGGCAGAGAACATTTTTATTAGTTTAATGTAACATAAATATGAACAACATTATGTGACTAGTGGTTACTGTGTGGGACAGCATAGGTCTAAATTTCAACCTGTTGAATTGAATATAAACCAAAAGGATAAAAAAGGAAAGAAAAGAAAAGACACAAATAGGTTCTATAAAGAACATTCTGGGAGAAAAAGGGAAAAAGAGGAGTATCGTACTATCTTACTGTACTAAATACTTTAATAAATTAAAGTTGTCTAAAATGTATATTGTATGGACCAGAGGAAAATTAAAGAAAAGAAAATACTTGCCATCCACAAAAGGATAAAGGTGACAGAGAACAAAAGCCAAGTAAATGAAAGATGTTTCTGACTATGAAAGGGCAAAATACTGCAACAAAACCAACAAACATAAAATAATTTCAAATAATTTCTTTTAAGGCTTAGAAAATCTTATAGTATGCAGACCAAGAGAAGTATTGAACTTAGATGGAATTAATTAAAAAAGACACCAAGAAAAATTATCTCAAACTTTCCATCATAGGTTAATTAAAATAATTACAAAGTTATCCAAACTGCCTACAAAAGAACAAAAATCAAACTGTTTTGTTATTCTAGAAAGAGAAAAACATTCTCAAAATATTCAAGGACATAGCAACACTGTTAACTATGAATATTTATGGACAATAATGATTAGAAAATAGTCAACTAAGAGTCAAATCAAAACAGGTACACAAAAATGGAAAATTGTTAGTGTACTTGAATAAGTGGTGAAACATTTAAAATAGTTCAATAAAATTACAACTAAAAATATTTTTAATTTAATTTATTATAAGTCTGGAAGATAATGTCAACTTTCTTATTGTCAGAATATATTAAATATAAATGATTTAAAGACTATCTGAATATTAAGATACATATTACAGTTACAAAACCCTAAAAATACAGGCAGGAGTAAAAAATAAAAATGTAGCAAACATTTTATTTTCATCCTAAATTGTTAAATAGAATTATAAATGTTTAAAAATGCTTTTTAAATTTTTAATGGGAAGTATTAATAATAATTCTAGCAAACATTGGTAGTATTAAAGTCATATATAAATAACAGACAAAATAAAAGTCAATATGGGCCAAGTTAAAAGAAATACAAAGTAAAACCAGAAAACATTAAAATTAGAAAATATTATACCCAAAGGAAATACAAGTAAGCATACTTATTTTCATAATAAACACAATCTTTTTTTCTTCTCTGTCATAAAATAGTCTTAAATACAATTTTTTAAATTAAATGATAGTTGTGTACATTAATGCAATCATGGGGTACCATGTGGTGTTTTCACACACAAACTGAAATATTTTCATCAAACTGGTCAACATAGCCTTCATGTCATTTTCTTAGTTATTGTGTTAAGGCGCTTATATTCCACTCCCAGAAAGATTCACTTGTACCTCTGTAAGATAAACCATAGAAGTGATCCCTTCAATCACCCTCTGCCACTCGTTCCCCCTCCCTTCATGCTCCTCCTCCCCATATTTTTAGGCTATAATTAGGTTATAGCTTTCATATGAAAGCTATAAATTAGTTTCATAATAGGGCTGTGTACATTGGATAATTTTTCTTCTATTCTTGTGATACTTTGCTAAGAAGAACATTTTCCAGCTCCATCC
>NW_003852637.1:224325-240766 GCF_000181295.1 Otolemur garnettii | reverse complement strand
GCCAAAGAAGATGAAATATTTGGGAGTTTACCTAACAAAGGATGTGAAAGATCTCTATAAAGAGAACTATGAAAGTCTAAGAAAAGAAATAGCTAAAATGTTAACAAGTAGAAAAACATACCATGCTCATGGCTGGGAAGAATTAACATTGTTAAAATGTCCATACTACCCAAAGCAATATATAATTTTAATGCAATCCCTATTATAGCTCCACTGTCATATTTTAAAGATCTTGAAAAAATAATACTTCATTTTATATGGAATCTTAAATACAAATTTACAGTGTTTATATGACTCAAGACTAAAATAAAATTCCTGAGAAATATAAAAAATAAAAAGAATTGTATAGTTTAACCAGATAAATTCAAATCAAATGGAAATAAGTAACAATATTAATTTTATGTAAATAAAGTCTATCTATCAAGAAGCAGTAAATGAGAAAGAAGATAATGGTGTATTCATAAACAGTACAAAGTACAAAAATTTAATGTTTATAAAGCATGTTGTTTGACCATCAGAGCATTAAAAAGAAAAGAAAATATTATTAAAATGCAAGAAAACAATGATGGAAACATAATTATGCATTAATGTAACAAGCCTTCATTAGTTTTCTGACAATAAGTAGATAAATATATGATGGCAAATGATATATTTAATATATTCAATAAGGTTGCAAATTTTAATTTTTTTCCATACTAATGTTTCTGTATGAAGCAGGAAAAAATAAATTCATTATCCTAGAAAGAAAGAATAAATACAATTAAGTCAATCCAGTCATTTAGATATAAGAGTCAAAATAATCATATAATATCCTTTATAGGGAATATCCATGTACACATAGAATATCAAAGAATCAGTAAAATAATTCTGAAATTTAAAAATGTTTATCTATCTATTTATCTATATATATAGATAGTGCCAAAAATGTATACACATTTTAGGAAATGTTATCTATGCATTACTATTCAAAGGTATATTGAAGGTACTGTTACTGGTCAAATGTACTTAGACATGCTAATGATATTCATTTCACCTGCAATTCACATGCTTTTAGGAAATGATTGACTTTACTTCTCACAAGATCATTTAAAATATGTATACATTTTTTGCACCTCCTCTGTGTGTGTGTGTGTGTGTGTGTGTGTGTAGAGAGCGGGGCTCTCTTTTCCCGTGTTTTAAGGGGGAGACACATTATAATGAAGAAAGTTTATCTTAAATTCACATGTATAATCAATGAAGCCTCCATTAAAGTTTCAATGGGTTTCTTTACAAATGAACAACTCAAGAATTAAAATCCAAGAAAAATATCAAAGGGAATTTTGAAAAAGAAAGTGATGAACAAAGATCTTGACTTTTTATTTCAGATAATGCTGCAGTATTTCAGACACGTGTAATGATATCATTGCAAAAAGAATGCAGATCAATGAATAAATAGGTAGCTCTTAAAAAGAAAATATATGATAAAATACTGATGTTAAATAAGAGATGCAGTAGCCTATAAAAGATGATTGGAAAATTGGCCATTTGAAAACAGTCATATTTGTCCCTTGAAATAGACATGAACATAAAACTAAAAAGCTTTAAAATATTAACCATAAAATTTTATATTATAGAACAAGAAAGATTCAATATCCGAAATACATAAAAATTATATACTATATATATAAATTTTATATAAAAGTCATGTATTTTATATAAATATATAAAAATAAAATAAAATGCTATTGCTCCAAATAAAAATTAAGAAGTAACACAGCTTCCTCCTCACAAAAACATAGAAATGATATATATGAGCAATAAAACTGCAAAAAATATTTTTCTATTACACATAAATGAAAACTAAAATAAGAAAATATTATTATACTGATGGGTTTATTGTAATGACAGGAGCCTTTAAAAGCAGCAGAAGGCAGATACCTCAGTCAGAAATGGTGCAGGAGAAGAGACAGCAGAGATGAAAAGGAAGGGGAGCATAGGGAGAGTAGTGGCATGGGAGCGATGCATGCCTTCGCTACCTGTCTTTGCTTGCTTTGAAGATGGAGAAAGGGGGTCCAGCCAAAACATTGGGGGGATTATGAAAGATGAAAACAAACCACAGCCGACAACCAGCTGGGAGTTCAGTCCTACAACTGCATGGAACTGAATTCTTATAACAGCTGGAGTGAGCTTGGAAGTGGATCTATTCCTAGAGCTTCCAGAGAGGAACATGGGCCTGCTATTACCTTGATTTCAGCATTATTAACACCCAGGGCAGACAACCAGCTGAATCATATTGTGCCTGGGCTTCTGACCTATAGAACTCCAAGATAAAAAAATGGCTGTAGTTTTCTGCTCCTACATTGGTGGTAATTCATTGAGAACAAAAGCAAATGAATAGAAAAGAACAACTTCTCTACTGATGATTTGTCAGAGACTAAACAAACAAAAAAATCATTGCCAGAAGACAGAAAGCTATATAGTAATGCCAAAATACAAATTATTTCCCATTTCTAGAAGCCAACTTGACAACATGTTTTAGAGCCTTAAAGATGTTCATACTCTATAATATGCTAACTCTATGTTTCAGAATCTACCATCAAAATATAAGTAGAGCTATGGACTAACATTTAAATATAAGGGTATTAGTGATAATAGCAAACATTTAGAAACTACCTTTGCTTCCAAATAAATTATTATTACTTACATGTTAGAATGTTATTAAGGCAGTAATGTTATGCCATCAAAAATTACTTAAGGACCTTTGAATACACACAATATATAGTGCCAAATGAAAAAGTGCACTTAAAAAATAAACACAAACTGCCAATAGTTATCATACACACACATACACACACATACAAAACACCACATTAAAACAGATTAGGAAGAAGTAGTTGTTAATGGTGGGTATTTCTATTGGTTTCATATTAGTAATGAGTACATTGGATACTTGCTTTTCCATTCTTGTGATACTTTGCTAAGAAGAACGTGCTTTAAATCCTTACTCATATGAAAACAATAAATAAAGAACTACATGCCCACAGGAGAGAAAAACACAATTATATTCAAATGGTGGAGAAGGAGGAAGAAGAAAAGGGAAAAGGAAAGAAGGGAGGGGCAGTGCTTAGCTCTCACTCAATGTGCACAACATAAGGGTACATAGCACACCCCTTGAGTGAAAGGGCTTAACCAGAATTTGAGCTTTACTTTAAAAATGCAAGAAATGTAGCCTAATCATTTGTACCTTCATATTAATCTTAAGATAAAAATTTTTTAAAAAGTGGATATTTTTAGTTGAAAGAAATGTGAATACTTATACTTTTTCCTAATTTAGACCTTCTTATATTTTCAAGTTTTTATTATCATATGAATTATTCTTGTGAAAAGAAAACTATTAAAGGCAACATATTATTCCATGTAATTGAGATATGAATATTACATGTATAGATTTGAGAAGTAAACTCTCAAATATACTAAAATTTAGAATGTTATGCCTCTCATTTGGTATATCTTTTTTTCTATTTTCAACCCAGAAATATTGATCTATTTGAGAATTCTGATTTTTAGAAACATATCTTTATGTTGTCACTAAAGTTTATTTTTCTTATCTTTGTAAACAATGTTGACTTTTATATTAATATACTGATATATGAACAACAAAAAATTGTTTTCTTTCATAGGTTACATAAATAGCATCTAAATAAGTATAATGTTAATTTTATCTACCTGGTCAAATATAATAATGTTACATTTAATTGGATGCTGGACATCTGTCGTATTGTTAAAAAAGAAAAAAAAAACAAAAGGACAAAAACTATTCTAATTAAGGCTACAAAAATTAGCATTGTTTCTACTCTACTCTTTTTTTTTTTTTAGAAATTACAGCTTTGCAAATACATTATACATACTCACAACCTCCATTTTTAATGAAGTTAGAAGAAAGTTAAAATTTATAGACCCTCAAGTAAAAGCTGTTAAAAACAATTGATACTGGGCCAAAGCCATGTAGGAATAGGCAATAAGAAAATATTCAGAGAGGATCACGATGGGAGTAAATTTCAGGAAACTTTGGCAAAAAATACTTTAGTGTAAGTGTATTTTATAAAAGATGAAAGCATTATCCTGTTTTTGCAACAATGAATAAGAGCATTGACATAAACCGTGAGAAGCAAAGACGTTTTAGAACTAATTAGCTTCAGAGAAAGTGACGAGTGACGGCTTTAAAGAAACAAAACAAAAAACAAGAAAACACTGTAGGCTATATTTGTAGAAAGTGATTTGGGGGACAGCAGAGGAGATTCCAAATTGTGAAAATCAATTATAGAAACACTGGTGCTATGTTTCTTTCTGGCTCAACCCCAACCCCCATGTCACAGGAATCTCCTAAAAATAACTCATCAGAAACAATACAAATTCAATGATGAGACAGAAATCAGCATGGCATGGCATAGAGATAACTGCAATAAAAAGATATAAAAAAGAGTGACAAAACTTAGCAACAAATAAATATTAGCAGAAACTGTTACATGGCAAATGAAAATTGTGCTAGGAAAACTATGTTCTTCCTCTCTTGATAATTTAGAAAAATAAATTCAGGAAATTTTGCCTAATAGAAGGGTATTCCCAGAAGAGAAATGGCCAGAGAGGGGGATTCCCAAAGTCTGTCTACCTACATCACTGGCTTCTAATTAACAGTGAACAATCTATCTATCTACCTATCTATGCAATTCATAAGCCATTTTCAGTAGCAAGATAAAATCTTACACCATCCCATCCTATACAACTCAGGACATGAAGCATCCTTTGGTCCACTCTATCCACATTGTATTTGTAGCCTACCTGTTAGTCACCTATATCACTTTAGACATTGTTATGGGCTTGGTGATCCAGAATCCTGTAAAGCAGATGCTGCTTCTGAGGTATAGTCAGAAGGTCACAATAACCTAATGCTACACCACAGTGCCTATGCCATTTACCTTCTTTTCTTCATGCAAGAATATTGTCATCTCACAGTCACAAAAGGGTAAGTATAGTACAATAAGCTGTTTGAGAGAGAGAGCACATTTATATAACATTTTTAGGATTTTTTTCTTTTATTGTTATTTTTAATTGATATAATAATTGTACATAATTATGGGGGGGCAGCATGATATTTTGATATGTGTATATAACATAATAATTAGCATATGCAACCTCAAGCATTTATCATTTATTTGTGTTGAGAATATTCAATATTCACTTCTACAAATATTTGAAAATACACAATAAATTGTTGTTAATATAGTTAGTCTGTAGTGCTATAGAAACACTAGAACTTATTCCTCCTACCTAGCTCTACTTTTGTATCTATTAACCACAAGTTGGCAATCCCTTCCTTCTGATTACTTTTTACCATCTCTAGTAGCCACTATTCTACTCTCTACTTTTATGAAATAGACACTTCTTAAAGTGAAAACATGTGGTATCTTTATGTTCCTGGCTTATTTAACTTAACATCACGTCCTCCAAGCTTGTTCCTATGGCTGGGATCAACAGATTTTTGTTCCTTTTAATGCTTTAACAGTATTGCATTATGTATATATACTACCTTTTCTTTATCCACTCCTCTTTTGATGGATGCTCAGGTTGATTCCACAGTTTGGCTACTGTGAATGGTGCTACAATAAACATGGTAGTACAGATATATTTTGACATACTGATTTCACTTCCTCTGAGTATATACCCGGTAGTAGAATTGTTGGTCAAGTGGGATTTATTCCAGGGATGCAAGGATGGTTCATCATAAGCAAATCAATATCCATGATACATCATACCAACACAATGAAGGACAAAACCTATATAATTATCTCAATAGATGCAGAAAAGGCATTTGACAAAATTTAATGTCCTTTCATAATAAAAACTCTCAACAAAGTAGCTATAGAAAAAACATACCACAACACACTAAAATGTGGGGAAAAGTTCCTAGCTTGTTCTCTAAGATCTGGAACAAGACAGAGATGCCCACTCTCACCACTTTGGTTCAACATAGTACTGGGAGCCCTCATCAGAGTAATTAAGAAAAAGAAAAAAATAAAGTTTATCCACATTTTAAAGAAGGAAGTAAATTCTTTCTGTTGTCATGTGATGTGACATGATTTTTTGATGACACTAAAATCTTCACCAAACACCTTTTAGAACTGATAAATGAATTCAATAAAGTTGCAGAATATAAAATAAACATATGAAAAGTAGTAGTGTTTCTTTACCTCAACAACAAACCAGCAGGTTAAGAAATCAAGAAAGTTTTTCCATTTATAATAGCTACAAAAAGAATACAATACCTAGGAATAAATTTAAGTAAGGAAGTAAAAAACTCTACAAATAAAATGATCGAACAGAGATAAAATAAATTGAAGAGAACATGAAAAAATGGAAAGAGATGCCTTGTTCATAGATTGGGCAGAATATTATGAAAAGGATCATAGTACTGAAAGTGATCTACAGATTCAGTGTAATCTCTTTCAAAATACCAATAAGATTCTTTACAGAAATAGAAAAAAAATTCTAAAATTCATATAGTACCACAAAATATCCTGAAAAGAAATGCAATTCTGAATAAAAAGAACAAAGTTGGAGGCATTGCAATACTGGACTTCAAAACATACTACTGAACTATAGTAACCCAAACAGCACATCAGTGGTGGAGAAACAGATACACAGACTGATGCAAGAGAACTCAAAAATAAATCTATGTATTTACAATCACCAACTGATTTTCAACATAAGTAACAAGCACATAACTTTTCTTATACAATACTATAATTTTTTTCCATTTCATTATTACTGTTACTATCTTATGGTTTCTAATTTATAGTTAAACTTTATCATAGGTATATATGAATGTATATGGAAAAAAGCACGTATAGATTTTGGTAATATTTATGGTAATATCCATTGAGTCCTCTGGGGTATTGGTCTTTATCTGCTGTAGATTAGTGGGGCTTATTATAAATAGTGAAAGCAAATGAACCATTGAATTCAAGACAAAGAATAATAAGATAAACAGAAGAAAATATAAGGAAGGAATTAATAAAGATAAAACCATGACTCAGTTATCAGAAAAGAATATCAAATTTATTTTAGAATAAAGGAGTTAGAAATCTTGCATTTTTCATATACTTTCTTATCAGATAATCAGAATATTATTATTTCTTATTTTTGATCCAGAAATTCCTTCAAAGTGAAATTTAGTTTCACTGGTCATTGGTCAGACCCACATACATATGTTGAGTTGGAAAATATTGGTTTCTCAGCTACTTTGAAGAGACTAGATAAAAAACAATTCCTGTATTACCAACTCTTCTCACCTTTAATCTAGCTAAAGTCACTGAATCTCATCTGTTAGATTTCAGAAAAATAGAAGTTGCCTTTACCTGTAAATAAATATTTTGTTGTTATCTCTTTTGAGGGTAGTCCTGGCAACACTCTAAAAGAATTCATATAATTATTATATTAACTTCAGAAGACATCCTTGATTCAGAATACACCCTTTTAATTACAACTTTTCCTCACTTCAACAAAAAGGTATAAATGCTAGGGCATGCATTGGCAAGCAGCTTTCATGAAGAGAACAGTATTTTTAGGATAAAAGAGCTCTTAATTTATGGTATAATTGCCCTTAAAGAAGTAGTGAGAAGTTTTGTAAATTGATTTGAACAGGCAGGAACTATTATTGTGGTTAAAAATATTTTCTTTTGTAAAAAAAAAATGAATAAATAAAAAGCAATTTTATCCCTAGTATACCAGCCATTGCCAACAAATTTAGAAATAATATCTTCCATGTTAAAAAGCACTTGTGTATATATAGAATCCCATATCTGAGTTGATAATTCAATAATTTAGATTATTTGTAATATGTTTGTGTCTATCTTAGTCTCTTTTGTGTTGTTATTAACAGAATACCTGAGACTTGGGGCTGGATAACTTGTAAGATGTTTATTTGGCTCACAATTCTGGTGGCTGGAAAGTCCAGGATTTGGCAGCTGTGTCTCGTGAGGGCACCATGATTCAACTTATGGCAGAAAGTGGATGAGGAGTGGACTTCTGCAAAGAGATCACGTGAGAGACGAAGCAAGAGAGAGATGAGAAAACCAAACTCTCTGTAACAATCTGCTCTCTGAGGAACTAATGAGAATGATCATTCACCCCCATAGGAGGACATGAATCTAATAATGGGGAATTTGCCCCCATGACCCAAACATTTCCCATTGTTCCCCCTACCTCCCAGCACAAATTTCAAATGGGATCAAATTTCAACATGAACTTGATGAGGACAAACCACATCCAAACAACAGCATTTCATTTTTGACCTCCCAAACCTACATTCTTCTCACATGTGAAATACAAGCATTCAATCCCAGTAGTCCCCAAATTTTCAACCATGTTCCAGCATTGACTTAAAAGTATAAAGTATAAAGTCTTTTCCAAGATTCAAGGTAAGTTCCTCTCAGTTATAATCTTGTAAAATCAAAGATACAAGATACAAGGATGGAATAGACATAGGGTAGAAATTCAATTTCAAAAAGAAGAAATAGGCCAAAAGGAAAACCAAGTAACAGACCCCGAGCAAATCTAAATCCCAGCAGAACACGCATGAAATCTTAAATCTCCAGAAAAATCTCATTTAACTCCATGTTCTGCATCCCAAGCACCATGACGGAAGAGGTGGGCAACCAAGGCCTTGGACACTCACAGCCCCATGTGGCTGCACTCATGGCTTGGAGTCCAACACCTGCTTATAGTGCGGACTGAGGTTGGACACTGCTGGTGGCTCTGCAGTTTTGGTGGCCAGCAGCATCCCATAACTGAGGGGCTCCACTAGGCATTGCCTTGGTAGGGACTCTGCAGCAGCTCCCACCCCATGTTTCTGCTCCCTCTAGTGGCTCCTTCACTATAAGAATCTCAGCCTGGGGTCTTCAGGCTTTTCCCCACATTGAAATCACATTGGAGAAGGCCCATCTTTATAGTTCATGCATTTTCTGGACCTGCAGAATTAACAGCACATGAATGCCAGGGCTTACCGCTTGCATCTCTGGAGTTGTAGTTGTGCTATGGGGAGCAGCCCCCTGAGGTGGTAGAGGGTAGTAATATCCTGGGGGGCCCTCTTCCCTCAAATCACTCTGTTCTTCTAGGCCTCTGGGTTTATGATGGAGTATCCTGGAAAGCCTTTTAAATGCTTTTGGGGTCTTTCCCCCATTGTTTTAACTATTAGCACTTGGCTCCCTTTTATCTGTGCTACTTTCACAGAAAGTAGTACCTTTGGATTCCTTTCCCAGAAATGCATTTTTGTTCTCTGCCACATAGCCAGGCTGAGAATTTTCCAACTCCTTATGCTTCACTTCCTTCCTTTAAATCATAAATTCCACCTTCAGGTTATGCTTTTCTCCCCAATCTTGCTGATTGCAGTTAAGAGTAATCATGCAGGCTGGTCACTATGGCTCATGCTTGTAATCCTAGTACCCTGGAAGACTGAGGCCAGTGGATGGCTTGAGCTCAGGAATTGGAAACCATCCTAAGCAAGAGTGAGACCCTGTCTCTACTAAAAATAGAAAAAAAAATTAACTGGGTAACTGTAGTCCCAGCTACTCAGGAGGCTAAGGCTTGACCCCAGGAGTGTGAGGTTGCTATGAGCTGGGATGATGCCATGAGACTTTAGTCTGGGCAATAGAGTGAGACTATCACACAAACAACAACAACAACAACAACAACAAAAATAAGCAATCTAGTAGCTTTCTAAATTTTTTGCTCTTAGAAATTTCCTCTGTCAAATATTCATCACTCTTAAATTCTGCCTTCCACAAAGTCCTAGGGCATGGTCACAATGCAGCTAAGTTTTTTGCTATGATGTAAGAAGCATGGCCTCCTTTTTCCATTCCTCATTTCCATCTAAGACCTCATCAGAATGGCTTTTACTGTCTACATTTCTGTGAGCATTTGATCACAACTATTTAATCAGTTTCTGAGAAGTTCAAAACTTTCCCTCATCTTTTTTGTCTTCTTGAGCTTTCGCCAGAATCACTCTTAATGTTGTGTTCATTGAAACACAGTCTTTTTGTACCCTGCTCTTCCAAATGCTACCAGCCACTACCAATTACTAAGTTCCAATGTTGATTGGTACTTCCACATTTTCAAGTATCTCTGCATAGCACCCTACGTCTTGGGGCTAATTTTCATCTCAGTCCATTTTGTGTTGCTATAACAGAATGCTTAAGGCTGAGTAATTTTTGAAGAAAAGTGGTTTATTTGACTCATGATTCTGGTGGCGCAAAAGCCTAAGATATGGCAGCTGAATCTGGTCAGAAGCTTACGCTCTTCAAATGGTGGTGGGACATGGAAAAGGAAAAGGCATGTGCAAAAATGAAACATGGTGAGAGGAGAAACCAGAGAGAGAAGCTTGGGTTCCAGACTCCTTAACAACCCACTCTCACAGGAGCTGATCACAGTGAGAATTCACTCCCAGGAGAGGACATTAATCTAACCCCTGGGACCCAAAGACCTCCCACTAGTCCCACTTCCCAACATGACTACAGTGGGGATCAAATTGCAACATGAATTCTGGTTGGGACAAACCACATATAAACCACAGCAGTGTTAATATTGAATAGAAAGAAACTACAATTTGTTTCTCTTTTTGATGCAATTCACATGAATATGCCATAATGTAATATAATATAGATCAATTAATCTCAAGTTGTGTTAAACTCTAGTCATCAAAATGGCTCATCTATGAAGAACACTGAATGGTTCAAATGATTATTTGTAAACTACTGTGATATTGGGGTATTCTGGTTTTATCTGTTTATTTTTGGTTATTATTTTAAAAACCTGCCTGCATAGAATCAAATTTGTTAGAGTTATAAAAATAAGAATATTACTTTATGCTAAGTAAACCATAGTGATAATTTTTGAAATGTTGACTACTCTATGGTAAAACATAATGACTCGGGAGAATAGACTTAGAGAATAAAATGTCATAAAGTATTATGTCAGAATACCATTCCTGAAAAGATAAATAAAATGCAAATAAAAATAATAAAAATATCTCTCCAAAGGTTAATGCTCATCACTGAAATCATCTTCATTGAAAGAGATGAAGAATACATCAAGATAAATGTGCAACACAAATAGCAGGAAGCTGGGCAATTAGACTTTTCTTAAAACCATTTATTTTCCTCTAAATTTCATTTCGATGTCAATTGCTAAAAATTATACTATTATGTCATTTTTTGTTACTTTCTTTTTTCTGTTCATTTTTCCTACTTCTATGATTTAGTAAGCATTGAATTTTTCTTGTCATGCTTAAAGAAGCATGACCCCTGAAGCCCCTGAGGCTGACGGCTCCCTCCAGCTTCCCTGCCCTCCTTGCTCCTGCACCCAAGGCTTCCCTCTGGTTCCCTGCCAAGCTCCTGCAGCACGAGACCAGGAGTCAGCAGCTCCACCCTCCGGTTCCCCACCTGGCTCCTGTGACCCTTGAGCCCATGGCAACACCCTCCAGCTCTCCACCAGCTCCTGCAACCTCGGCATAGCAGTACCTCAGACCATTGGCACCACCCCTGACAATAGCAGTGCTGCCCCTGACAGTGGTGACAACTCCACAGTCCCTCCCACTGGGGTCAAATTGAGCTGCCAGTGGACCCTGCTGCCTAGATACTGAAGACCTTTTGAACTCTCCCACATGATCAGTGTTTGTGTTGACTGGGACAATTGATTTGGAACTCTTGACCTTGGCTAATCACCCAGGGACCCACCAATGTTGGACCCAGGTTGTGTTGTTGTGGGAGTGTGGGATTCTCCCCTTCCAGTTGTCCTCTATGGGGGGTGGGGTGTCTTAGTTGCTTATATATCTCCACAGCTGAGATTTCAACCCAAAGCCACTGATTCATTAGGATTGGACAGAGACTAGCTGAATACGGTCAGCACCATCTAGCCCCACCACACCAAGCAGGTGCTCAGAGTTTCAAGCAGTAGTTCTGAATGGGACCTTTGTAAAGCTCTAAAGGAAAAGCCCAAATCACCAGTCCCAGTTCTATGGTAAAGGGCTGGGTAATTACAACTCCAGGAGCCCTCAATTCAGTTTCACCTTGCCAGCTTCTCTAGCCATGGGGCAGAATCAGTGGAAAAACTCTGGCGACATGAACTATCAGAACAGTTCAACTCCCCCCAGGGAATGACAAAGGAGACACAACAAAAGATTCCATGCATAAACAAATGGCTGAGATGTCAGAAATTGAATTCAGAAATTGGATTGCAAAAAAGATGAACAGAATGGAGGTAAGATGGAATTAGAAATTCAAAGAGCATTTTAAAAATTGTCTCAAGAATTTAATGAATTCAAAGACAAAATCACCAAATATTTTGACACATTGAGGCAAAAACTTGCAGCCCTCACAGACCTGAGAAATACAGTAGAATCCCTCAGTAACAGAATGGAGCAGGCAGAAGAAAGGATATCTGACTTTGAAGACAAAGCTTTTGAATACTCCCAAACACTCAAAGAGGAAGAGAAGTGGAGAGCAAAAATGGATCATTCCCTGAGAGTATTGTGGGACCACTCCAAAAGAACAAACATTCACCTTATAGTAATCCCCAAAGGAGAAGAGGATGGTCCAAATCACAGATACTCTTTCCAATTGAGAACTTCCCAAGCATGGCAAGAGATATTAAAATTCAGATAGCAGACAGTTTCAGAACCCTAGCACTACTCAACCCAAATAAAGTATCTTCCAGACACATTGTAATTAACTTTGTGAAAGTTACTATGAAGGAGAAAATAAAATCCTGCAAGCAGCCAGACATAAGAAAATAATAACCCATAAGGGAAAAAATATTAAAATGACTACAGATCTCTCTGCTGAAATTTTTCAAACCAGAAGAAGATGGTCATCAACCTTCAATCTCCTAAAACAAAATAACTTTCAGCCCAGGATCCTGTATCCAGCTAAATCGAGTCTCATTTATGATGGAGAAGTTAAATACTTTAATGACATACACATGTTGAAGAAATTTGCCATAACCAAGCCAGCTCTTCAGGATATCCTCAGACCCATCCTCCATAATGACCAGCACAATGCTCTACCAACAAAGTAACCTCACTCTGAAATTTTTGACCAAAACCCAATTCCCATAGTGGTGAAAAGATTGAAAATGTCCACTGGACTGTTGAAAAACTTGACACCCCAAATACTACCAGGATTATCAGTACTCTCAATTAATGTGAAAATCTTAAACTGTCCTCCTAAGGGGCAGAGGTTGGCTGATTGGATATAAAAACTCAGGCCAGATATTTACTACATACAAGAATCTCATCTTACCTTAAAGGATAAATATAGACTCAGGGTGAAGGGATGGTCATCTGTAATCCAGGCAAACAGAAATGAGAAAAAAGCAGGGGAGGCAATTTTATTTGCAGATACACTAGGCATTAAACCAATGAAAGTAAGGAAAGACAAGGATGGTCACTTCATGTTTGTTAAAGGAAACACTCAACATGATGAGATGTCAATTATTAACATTTATGTGCCCAACCAGGATGCTCCTCAATATGTAAGGGAGACCCTAATAGACATGAGCAATTTAATATCTTTCAGCACCATAATAGTTGGAGATTTTTAACAAAATTTTCAAAGCAAAAAAATAAAATAAATAAAATAAAAATAGAATAAAGTTTATAGGATAAGGATATAAAGAAAGAAAACATTTTGTGTTTGTGTTTTAAGCTGTCATTATGAGAGTCAAAAAGTAAAAAAAAATTTAAAGTTTATACAAGACAAACATTACAGTACTCTAAAGTTAATTTATTTTTGAAGAATGGAAAATATTTTCTGTAAACTCTGTGTAGCCAATGTTTATAAAGTTAATAGTAGTGTACTACAACATCTTAGGCCTTTACATTCACTCACCTCTCTCTCATGGACTTACCCAGAACAACTTCTAGTCCTGCAAGCTCCATTCATGGTAAATATCCTATGCAGTGGTAGCATTTTTTATCTCTCATAAAAAATATTTTTGCCATATTTTTACTATGTTTTTCTATGTTTACAAATGTTTATATACAATTGTGTTACAATTTCTAGTAATATTTCATACTATAACATGCTAAGCCGATTTATAGCCGTGACAGCAATAGGCTAAATTATATATCTTAGGTGTGCAGGATACTACATTATCCAGGTTTGTATAAGGATAATCTATCATGTTTGTTCAAGGCTAAAAATGCCAATGGACACATTTCTTAGAACGTATGTCACATAAGTGACATATGACTGTATTACCAATGTATCATTTTAGATATACTAGATTAATTTAGATACACTTAGATTTAACTCAGGAAACATTTCTTTTTTATCTTTTTACATAAAAAATATCTAACTTTAGAAAGAAATGCTTCCTGTCCATAACTTTTAACAAAGCTTTTTGTTTTAATTCTTATTAATATATTTCAGAGGCTTTCCCTCACCTTCTTTTCTACCAAAGTGGGACAAATTTCTAAAAAGAATATAATGTAATTTGGCACTCTTAGATACAAGGGAACCATGACTTTCATATCCACTTCCATTCAATTTTGTGATGGCCTAGACTTTTTGAAAAGAGATAGCTATAATTTACATTTTACCAGGAATAAAATAGATCCCTTTAGAAATTTTTGAATTGTCTGTTATTAGTAAATTCAATATCTTCTACTCTGTCCTTGACATGAAATATTCCTGTCCTGTGAGTTCACCTTTGTATTTTAGGTCCTTTTACTTTGTCATTCAATCCACATTGCAGCTACATTAAAAAAAAAAAAAATAGGCAGTTGAGTGTTTTTGAAAAGGAAATTATCCCACAGGATATTTTAGGAAATAAAATATTCAAGGCCTTTTCATTTGCCAGAAGGAAGAAAAGGAGAGCACTATATATGAAAATTACAAATATGAGAAACCACTGCAGTTGTGTCCTAAGACAAAAACTTAAATTTGTACACATAGCACTTATGTTTGACTTCTGCAGTTATAAGAGGTGTTCAATGTGATTTGTATTTATCTTGTGTTATTGGTATATATTGAGTATTACAATTTTAATACTGTTTTATTCTTTCTTAAAATGCGTATACATTTTTTACACACTCTATATGTGGTAAATACATGAAATTTCATAAGTCATTAACAAACTACTAGTTCTCTTATAGATTACTGCTGTGAGTATTCCTTACACCAGTAGTTCTGATATTTGGTGTAATTATGAGATAACTATAATAAAATAAGTATTTAACATACTGAGTCAAAGATTCAAATTCTGAAAGTCCTGGGCTCTGGTTTAGGAATTTGTTATTCTGATGCCTGTATCAGTAGACTATGCTGATGAAAAAGGAGACTGCCATAATCTCTTTCATTTCTAATAATGCTTCATTTCCCTCCTTTTTAATTTTCTTTGAAAAGTCTATACATGCCCAAAATAAATAGTGGTGTTTTTTTTTTTTTTTTACATTTTTTTATCTCTAATTTGTGTTTAGCTGTTTAGCATCACTGTGAGATAATTCAACCCATGATAATTCCTTACAAAGTGAAGTTTATCAAGATGAGTAACCTATGACGAGCCTCTTCTGTTCCTTTTATTTTTCAATAATTTATTTATTTTTACTAATACCAAATCACAGAAGAGGAGAGAAACTATTATTTAGTCTCTCCTTGTTTTAATTCAAGTTATCTCTAGTCATAATTATCCCATCTACACTAACTTTAGCCAATTTTCATATCTTGGGTTATTTTAGTTTATTGGCTGTCAGATATTTGTCAATTTCTTAGACATTTAGTATACCATAAATTACAGAGCACTGTTGGATCAAAGCTGCTTGAAGTGGGAACTTACATCTGTGGTGTAGTTTGAGGCATGCCTAATAGTGTCCTGAAACAATAATAATAACAATAATAAACATCTCTGGAGAATGAAGCTTTACTTTTTAATCTTTCACTCATTCAGATTAAGGATTATTTTCATCAGACATCATCTTCCTCTCATACACATTCTTGAGGATTTTTAAAAATCTTTGAGGATTCTGGATATGTGAGTTTGAAAAAGTCATTTATGCCTAAGAAATAGCAAATATAGATTATAGACAAGAGTTTCATGAGGATCAAACAAAATATAGTCATCTAGGTAAAATTTGCTTTCCTAAAATGATAAATGATTTTTCAAGTGTGAACTACTTTGCTACATAATGTCTTAGTGTACCTGAGAAACGTAGTGAAGAAGGAGAAAACATTATCAGGGAAAAGTCACGAGTTAAAAACTGGGGCAAAGGGAGGCAGAATTTTTTAAAAATGGTGGAAGAAAGTCAGCAAAGTGGCTTGGCGCCTGTAGCTTGAGTGGCTAAGGCGCCAGCCACATACACCTAAGGTGGCGGGTTTGAATCCAGCCTGGCCCGCCAAACAATAATGTCGGC
>NW_003852637.1:214489-224210 GCF_000181295.1 Otolemur garnettii | reverse complement strand
GATGCCACAGCACTCTACCCAGGGGGACAGCTTGAGGCTCTGTCTCAAATAAATAAATAAATAAATAAAGTCAGCAAAGTAAAAATTTCACCTAATTCACAATTTTATCAGGGTTTATCTCTGTATAGAGGATCTTGGTCAGAGATTGACTAGTGGAATTTGGCATTCTCAATCGTTCCCGCTCATAACTGTAATGATGGTCTAATGAAAGTGCGCCTAGAAAACACTATTGACATTAAGTACATTTTAACTAGTAATAGTGAGGATGATGAGGATAAGATTTAGAGAGACTGATCCATAGAGCTACATGAAAATGGCCACTATTTGTTCATTCAGACACTATGTCATCTGCTGGGAACAACCACTCAGGTTGGGTGACAGCCAAAAATTCTGACACTTCTGTAATTAGGGTAATGAGATTTAAATCTGAAGTTCTAAGGTATTTGTTTACATTCAAACAGCTAATCCAATGCATAGCACTTATAGGTGGAAAAAACTAGAACATTTTAATAAAAATCTAATAATCCTGAGAGGTTTGTTCTTGCTCTTTAAACAAGATCACAAGATAGTGGAGCTATCATATTATTCATTCACTCCCAAAGGTGTCTGGATGGCTATTTGGCTTCTTTATTTGGCTTCCTCTCAAGCCCTTGGAAAATATTAGACATTAGGCAGTATTCCATTCAGACCCTTTCATGCTTTCAGAAGAATGTTATCAACAATCTAGTAGAATAGGGATTTTTAAAATTAAAATTAAATCCATGTCAGAAAAGGAAGGACAACATGAGAAAGATCATTGCAGAAAATGGCTGTCTCTTGAGGATAACAATCTTAAATGGCAATGACAGATAAATGTGAACATAAAATGACTATAATGAAACTAAATTATTAAAGTGAATTTATTTCTGCTAAGGAAAAGCACTTGCATTGCATTAAAATAACATTGACCCTTCCCCCCCTAAATCAGACCCACTGTACTTAGGAACTGACACTTTTTCTTGAGGTTTACTATTTTCATAAATTTTTATTAATGATTCTGCAGGTGAATTCTTTCATTACTTAAAAAGTGTATGCATTATAACAAAGTATATATTATTATAGGTAGAGGGGTAGGGAAGTACTTTTTGAAATCTCAATTTTTCCTTTAATAAAAATACTTTTTGTTCTTTGAGGTGTTCCATACTACTTTCCACAGAGGATGTACTAAAAGTAGACTTAGCATTTGATGGAGAAATCCCACTACTGGGTATTTACCCAAAGGAGACAAAAGACATTCACAAGAATACTTGGAATTGAATGTTCATAGCAGCACAATTCACTAATGCAAAAATGTCGAAGTTATCCAAGTGCCCACCAATATATGAGTGGATTAATAAAATGTGGTATATTCTTACCATGGAGAACTACTACCATTAAAAAAGGTGACCTAGTATCTTTGGTAAAACCTAGAGGGATCTGGAGAACACTCTTTTAAGTAAAGTATTACAAGAATGGAAAAACAATCATATGTACTGAATACCAAATTGGAACTAATTGATCAACACCTACAAGCCCATGTGGAAATAAAAACTCACTGAAATTTAAGCAGGTAGGGGGAGGGAAGCAGATGGGTAAATTTACACCTAATGGCTACAATGCCTGGTTTTATCTTTGACTTAAAGTGTACCAAAGAAGCCTAACTAAATCTTGTGTACCCCCATAATATTCTGAATATTTTTTTAAAAAGAGTAAACATTTAAAACAATTGTTCATTTTCAAAAGTATGCATTAAAAATTCACTATTTATAGTCCATAAAAGAAGTATTTCTGTAAATATGCATTTACCTAAAGTATTTAGGTGCATTATTTACCTAAAAATTTGAAATAGTCATTATCGATGATAACAAATGTGTGTGGAATAAGGTATTAAAAGAGAAGTTTCTATTTCTTTACAGATGAAATGATTTTCCCACCATACCTTCAGTTATTGTAAGACTTTTATGCCTAAATGTGTCCTCCATGAAAATTTTGGTGCCACTTATAAAATTTATAAAATAAAAGTTTCAAGACTCTGTCCCAGGGTCAGAAACTAATGAATAAAAAGAGTTAGCAGTGGTTACTGAGAATTTGTATTTAAAATAAAATCTCCAGGTAATTGTCATTAGATAGCCAAGGTTGGCAACCCCAGTCTGTGTGATTCATGATAGGATTAGGATTAATTAGTGTAGTCCGTGCACTATTAGTTCCCTGGGAACAAAAACAGAAATAAAATGAATTTCCATCCTTTTTGTCCTATAATGCCTGTCACACAATAGTTAATCAAATATTTGTTAAATGAATTAATAAAGATACTGGGAGAATTGAGAAGGGACACAAAGAAAGGGGCTTCAAGGAGGAAAGCCTGGCCTGCTAAATCAGGAAATCTGGAGGGCCATTAAGAATGTAGGTATGAAGTAACCTAGGTAACCAATGACTAATAGAAAGAAACCATTGATGACAAACAGGAAAGGGCACTATTGCCTGGAAGCCCAGAGAGGCCAATGAAAGACTTGCAACCAATATCAAAGGAAGAGAGTATTTCCACCCCTGCAGGGCCCTTGCTCTCCATCTGTCTCAAGTTTTCTCCTTCAGGAAAGGGACCCACTTCCCACTTTCTTTGCAAGTGCTCTGAATTTCTTCCTAGGGAAAATTTCTCTTTGTTACTCTGAAACTTGTGTAAGGTTACTTTTGCTTTCTCTCCACACTGCCTGAGCCACTCCAGTTTTATTTCCAGTTTCCACTCACTTTTGTGTTTAATAATCACCATGCCTCGTTTGAACTTTCTAGCTAAGGCAACTAATTAAATCAGAACAACTGGGTTCAGGCAACTGGAAAGCTTGACCAACAATATCTTTTCTGGTGCCAAAACCTGGCACCAGAAAACCCTCAGTATTTTTCCTCATGCAGAAAATTGGGTCCCAAGTAAGATGACAGAGCACTTGTGTTTGCTGAGTATAGCTCTAGTGAACTGGCATTTTGTTTATCCCCCTTCCTCAGGTGTTCTCACTAAAGTGTTAGGGTGAAAAGGTCAGTAGGTGCTCCTGGGAGGAAAAACGAATTACTCTAGACCAAGGTTGGAGTATGAAAGTGTGGTGTTTTTGTTTTTGTTTTTTGGTTTTCTGTTTGGCTTCCTGGAAAGGAAGCAAGGACCACATTGTTTTCCAGAAGGGAAGCAGGGAAGCTACATCACCTCCTGGAAGGAGAACATGGAGGATCCAACAGGACTTCTTGGAGAGGGAAGAGAGATGTGCTAGCAAAGGAGGGGGCCATGTGAAGGTCACAGAATGCTGTGAAACTGGTCTGTCCACTTTTTTTTTTTCCTAGTGATTTCTTTTAAGAGTCCTCATTAAAAAATTATAGGTTGGTGGTTTCTCTGTTTTACTATAAAGACTAATCATCCCCACAAAAAGTATGGTTAATAGTTTAGATGTGGCATTAATTGGAAAGGGGGGAGGGAATGAGAGACCAGTTTAAATGTGTCTTACATTTGCTGCTTTAAGTCACTATCCTCTCCCTGCATCTTTTTCATGAGATGGAACTCCAAAGGGGGAGCTATTGTTCCCTTCAGGGTCAGCCTAGTGGGGAGTATCCTTTTCTGGTTTTTTTTTTTTTTTTTTTTTAACTTTTTACCACAAGCAACAAATTTTTTCTAGAGACCTCTCCACTTGTTGAACTTTGGTGACCCTTTTCCAACACCTCATTCTTTGCAATAACTCCACCTTTATAGGGTGGCTCTATTCCCTCCAACACTGTAAGTGGCAAAATAGCTATATTATAGGATTTCACTAATACCTTTAAGGAACAGGCTATGTCCTCAGGCCAGCCCTCAGTTCTCTGCAAATTGGAGGTACTTTTTCTTTGTGGACACCTATACAGTCTCAGTGGACCGGAAGGCAATCAGGGAAGAGGCTTTGAAGAGGCAAGAAAGAGAGTCTGTTCCCCACGGAGTGGTATGGGTCTGAGGGACTAGGATGCAATTGTGATCTATTCCTCATGAAGTGGTGTGTGATGAGTGAGAACAATAAGGGACAGATCTAGTTCTAGGGCACTACTATAGGATGCTGTCTCTAGCAGCCATCACAATAGAATAGGTGGGCCTGTGCAACATTCCTCATGAAAAATTAGTTGGGCATGATCTCTCCAAGAGTCCTACACACAGCCTTAGAGGGTGGTTTGTTTTACCAGATGGGGACTGTCTGGGGTTGTGAAGGCACACTGCTTCTCAGGGACATCTGGGTGACAGCAGTGTTCTGTCTTCTTTCTCCTATAGAGGACTTTGAATTGGCCTCTGAGCCCTCTGACTCACTGGGATGCCTCTTAAAGAAGTGGAAGACCCTTGGATTCAACAGACTCTGAAAGTATAAATTAGTTTTCCTTTGTAACTCAACCTGGCCTCAATATCAGTTACCAGATGGGAAGTCTGGCTCATAGATAGGAGTTTGAATTATAACACTATTTTACAGATAGGCCTCTTTTATAAAAATGAAGCGAAGTCCCCTATGTACAAGCTTTTATGTACTTAAGGGACAATACTCCATATTATAAATCCTGTATTGAAAAAAAAGTCCCCCGGTGAGTCTGTGAGGATTTTTCTAGAAGAGATTGGCATTTGAATCAATGGACTGAGTAAAAAAGATCCACTCTCACTCAACGTGGGCAGGCAACACCAATCCATGGAGGACCCAGTTGGAACAAAAAGAGGAAGGAAAGGCAAATCCCCTCTGGCTGCTGGAGGTGGGCATCCATCTTCATTTGCCCTTGGACTCCAGAATTACAGATTATTGGGCCTTTAGACTCTGGGACTTACACCAGTGTCTCTCTAGCGTCTCAGTCCTTTGGCCTCAGACTGAGAGTTACACCACCAGCTTCCCTGGTTCTCCAGCTTTTGGTCTCAGACTAAGAGTTACACCACCAGAAGGACTCCCTGCCAGCTTATAGTTTAGGAAAAATCATGGCCTCACACTCTGCACCCCCTGAGACCCTAGTCTTTTTCCTCTAAATAAGGTAGATTCCCCAAACAGGCAGCAGGTTATAAAGGTGCATGATCCCTTCAGCAAGGCAGACTTAAAAACTTGTAAAGAGAAGGTAAGACATTTTTCAGCACATCCAAAGAAATTTGTAGATGAGTTTCAGCATTTTGATGAACATTTTTGATTTGACTCGAAAGTGGTGTGCTCAGGAGTTCCACAAAGATCACACTGCCCAACAAGCTGAATGTGCAAGGGAGTGTCTTTACTTGGGAGCCAGCCAGAGGCTGCCTCAGTGTCCCAATGAGGGGTTTCTGAGAACAGAAGGATTGTTTAAAGGATTCGGTTTTCAAGGCCTGGTCTGCATCCTGGTTGGCATGCAGGCTATCCAGGCGCATCTGGGTAGCAAGCAAGCATTGTACAGAGGCAGAATTTTGCAGTTAGTTAGCTATATGTCATGCATCTTTGTTCTAATATTTTCCCCTATGCATCCTCATTTCAGTACTTTTTCCCCATACATCTTTTCTCCACCTGGCATTGCCTAAAGGTCAGTCCTGGGACAGTTGGTTCATTTCCCAGGGGGTTAGCTAAGTAGGAAACTAGGAGTGAACTAGAAGCAAGAAATCAATTAGTACTTTTTCATTTATCTTGGAGATGAACTAGACTTACTTCATTTCTTTTTCTTAAAGCTTGCAGTGTGGAAATTTGCCAGGAGTTAACCCATTATAGCCTAGGTTTAACAAAAGGATCTAATGATTTTCTTTTATATTGTACCATAAATGAAAAGTGGCATGCAACACCTGCAGGGCACAGGTAAGTAGACAACATGCACCAATCAGAATTTGGCTAATGGGGCAAATACGGTTCCTACCCCAGATGGAACTATCAACCAGGGCAAGCAAAAAAGGCTGGTAGAGCAGCCTGGAATTACATGCAGAGCTGCCTTCTAGAAGGAAGGCAGGAGGGAAATACAAATAAAGCCAATAAACTTTTCCAAGTTAGATGAACTGACCTAACATAAGGATGAAAATCCAGCCTCCTTTATGGGATTACTAACAAAAGTAGTTCCAAAGTATACCAGTTTGGACCTTAAATCAGCAGAAGAGAGAATTGAACTTAATGCTTATTGTATGAACCAATTAGCTCCTGATATTTGCAGGAAACTCCTGTGTAAAGCACTGAAACCCCAAACGAGCTACTGACCTTAGCCACTTTGGTGTTCAACAACCACGACCTGCAGGAGGCAAGTAAAGAATTCCAAAAGACTAAATTAGGAGCTGTTATTGCTGCCAGTCACTATGGTCCAGCATGAGACAAGCAAGGGAGGCAAATGTCCTCTGGTAATAGGAAAAGTCTGGCAAAATGTGTTTTTGCTGTGGCAAACCGGGCCATCTGAGAAGAGTGTCACCAGAGGGGGCCTAACGTGGATGACAGAGGAGGTGAAGTATTACCCCATCCCACCTGCTTCCACTGTGGTGCCCAGGACACCAGATTCCAAGAAAGCAGTCAGGGAAATGATGATGAACAAAACTCAACTTTGAATTAACAGGGACCAGGCTGTCCAGACAAGAGGAGCCATGAATGGGTCACAGTGAATGTCTCCAGTAAACTTGTCACATTAGAACAATATTTTTCAATTTTGAAAAGCCTTTGGCAATTACCTGTCTCCTCTTGGTCTGTGGTTAGCACCGACAGGCAACACCCTCAGGTATTTAAATTCTCCTTTGCTTGATAGATAGGACACTGGGGATTCCACCCAATTAACGTGGACTGCAGTCCCCTAGGGATTCTGAGACAATCCTAGAATTTTGAGAAATGTTCTACGTAAAGTTCTCAGAGAGCTGAACTTGCCTCCTCTAACTGCCCTTATTCAGTATCTAGATAACTTACTAATCTGTAGACGTTCATATAAATGCATCTTTTAAAAACACTAGACAAATATTAAATTTCCTTAAGAAGGAAGGGTTACAGTCTCAAAGGAAAAAGCTCAGTTGTACAAACCTGAAGTTACTTACTTTGGTTTTATTCTTTCCCCTAGTGAGAGGAGCCTCTCACAACAGCAAGTCAGGACAATTGTTCCCTCACTAGCCCCTCTACAAAGAACAACTCAGGGAGTTCTTGGGAATGACAGGGTACTTTTGAATATGGATTCCCTCCTATGGAGAACTAGCTCAACCTGTAAAGTTTTAAAAAGGGAAGAGACAGAGATCCTAATATAGAGTCAGGAACAAAGAAAAACTTTCCAAACCTTAAAACTGACTCTTTTATATACACTTGCCTCGACAATACCTGACTTAAAGAAACCTTACTATATCCTTTCATTGGGCCTACAGTTGTGATTATCCTTTTCTTGGCCTTCATGCCCTGCCTGTTCAACCTCATTGTTAAATTTATGTCTTCCAGACTCCAGCATTTCCACATTAAGATGATAGTGATGCAAAGATTCCAACAAATACTGATAGAGCCTATTAACCCAACAGCTGGAAACTCCCGTCCCCCAAAGCCCCTTGAGAGTAGGGAATCTGAGGGAAATCCCTGACAGGTAGGTGCCCTTTCACTTCCTCCTCTTAGCAGGAAGTAAGTAAGAGTGGTCTTTGCCCATTTTCCCTTCAAGACTTCAGGACCAGATCTCCTTAGGAGAGAATGAGAAGGGACACGAAGAAAGGGGTTTCAAGAGGGGCAGGAGGAAAACTTGAGTTGCTAAACCAGAAAGTCCAGGGGTTCCATAAGAATATCTGTATAAAGTAACCTAGGTAACCACTGACCAATAGAAAGAGACCATCTATGACCAATAGGAAAGGCTTGGAGGCCCAGAAAGGCCAATGAAAGACATGTAACCAGTATCAAAGGAAGAATTTATACTCCCACAGGGCCTTTGCTCTCCATCTCTCTCACCTTTTTGCTTCATGAGAGGAACCTACTTCCAACTCTCCTTGGAAGTGCTCTAAATTTTCTCTTTGTTCTTCCTAAATAAAATTTCTCTTTGTTCCCCCGGAACTTGTGTAGGTTACTTTTCCTTTCTATCCTCACTGCCTGTGCAGCTCCAGTTTTATTTCCAATTTCTACTCTTGTTTTTGATTATCACCGTGCCTCACTTGAACTTTCTAGCTCATCTGAGTAATTGAACCAAGTCATCTGAGTTCTGGACCCCTGATCCCCAACAAGGATGTTTCAAGCATAATGGAAAGACATTTTGTCAATTAGAGTTGTCATTACTGGTGCCAGCACTTGGTAAAGCAAAGGCCATGGATCAAGTTTTGCTGATACAAGAAATGCACAAGGACTAGCATATAGTAAGTGCTCAACAAATGCTTCATAAATTAATGCATTCACTGCCCCATGAATTTCTTATTTAAACCAGTGTGATTGTGAAAGATATCAAAAGTAGCATTATAAATAGATTAAATAAGAATAGGTGAGTCTACAAAACACTCATTCTAAAAGACAATATGGGTACAACTAAACTTGTTGGAATGTCTTAAAAATGACAGATCTTCACTTTGTATAATATATAAACACCTCTAAGATCCCTAAGTTGAAATGACAAATCCACTCTAATGATCTTCTCACCATTCCTGGACAAAATTAGTCATTGCCAACACTTTACCAGCAAAGGACTTTGTATTTACCTTTCTTATATCATTTGTCATTTATTTGGGAAGGTATCTGTTTTTCTCTTGTTAAATCCTTGAGGTCCGGGGCAATATCTTTTCTTTCCTCCTCTAACCTTCTCCCAATGTTATGCATAAGTCTGTTTGACTAGGTAGTCACTGACATTGTGGCTGATCCCTGCTGTGAATTGTACCAGAAGCACTTATAGTAATTTGGCATTTCTCTTGACTATCAATCAATGTTAAGGTTCTGCTATCATTTATTCAGGAACTAAAATTGTATGCTTATTTAAAGACAAAAATCCAATTACACCTGCATATTTTATATCTGATTCTTTACCTCATTAGCGCATGGATCTTACATCTTCTTATTTAGGCAGGGAGGAGTAGTCATATGCATGTTCAGTTTTCTTTCTTTCTGTTCTTCAAGATTCATTTGTTTAAAAAAAAAACAAAATCTTTGTCTATCTCTCTGTCTTTCTCTGTCTCCCTAAATCCATCCAGGTATTTAAGCAGAGACTGCTACCATTTTGCACAGGATCATTATATGGTCTTCAACATTTTTTAAAAATTTTTAAAGTGTTTTATTTATTTATTTTTATCTTTTTTGCAGTTGTTGGCCAGGGACGGATTTGAAACCACCACCTCCAGTATACAGGGCTGGCTGGCTTCCTCCTCCTTTGAGCTGCAGGCGCTGCCCTACTCTTCATTTTTAATGCATTCGATCTATTCTTTTAGGTAATCAACTTGGATAAATTTACATAATATGCATTTTGACAGTGCAACTGATTGATATAAGTCCAGGAATGATTAATTTGTGTATATTTTTAAGAGTAGGTCACCTTTCATTTTGCAAAGCCCATTTCACCATTGCCAGGTTTAGTTTCTTGATCTTCTAAAGTAGGAAATTTGGGTCTTGTTTTTTAATTCTGAAACTCTATATATCTCTTTTGTATTTCTCTTTCTTTATAGAATTAATGAAAAAACTCATTATACTCCTTCAAAGACACATTGTCATTGCTAAAGTTGAAGGAATTTAGGCTCTGGAATAAATATATTTGAGGCAGCCTTCAGGCGGTAGGTCTTGATGATACACAATATTATGGTGCAATTTTTTTTTTTTTT
>NW_003852637.1:212343-214300 GCF_000181295.1 Otolemur garnettii | reverse complement strand
CACCTTAGGTGTATGTGGCTGGCGCCTTAGCCGCTTGAGCCACAGGTGCCGAGCCATGCAATTTTTATAGTAGGAAGAATAGTGTCAGTGGTAGCTGCCAGCCATCCATAGGTCTCAAGCATCATTTCCTTTTTTCCCCTCATTTCTTACCTGAGTTTTCATAGAAGACTCCATGCATGTGTGTGTTTAGATTTGGTAGCCTTAGAGAATACACATAATTTGGGGGTTCCCTTCATCTGTTATTTAGTTTTCTAGATTGCCTCACATTTTAGTAGCTATGGTTAGGCAGAAAATCTGTTAGAGTTAAAGCTAAAAACAGTGGGAAATTCATCCCCAGGTGAATGTCTTCTTCATGTTTTAGAGTCTCTCTGGAATATACTTGCTGTGCTGCTGTTGGCTTTCTAGAATCCACAAGTAGTTTTTTAAGATGGGTCTGGTAGGAGTTTATTTGGCCATGTTAGAAAAACTTCCCTAGAATTTTTGAAGTACCATTCATTAAATATCAAAGGAGAACAGCAATTTTTACTTTGCAATTGCTTTCAAAAACACTTGTTTACCCTACGTTACATAAGTAACTCAGCTTTACTTTTCCATTGTAAGTGATAAATATAGTAAATGAAATTGAATAAATAGCAATTCGGTTAATAAGGGCAAAATTCAAGGAGATGATTAGGGAAGCTTCTCAAATCTAACATAATCTGGAGCAATCTTCTGGAAGATCAAACAATTAAAGACTGAATATTAGAATTCATGAAATCTGATCAAATGTTGGCATTGGACAGGATCTCAGAAGTCATTCAGTTTTATGCTGAAACTATAATAGAATTCCTTCCAGGGCCTTTAATGAGATGGTCACTATAAGAGTATATGGGAGCAGCTGGTTAAAGTTGTTGAACCATCACATAAATAAGTCTTCTCACACTAAAGGACTCTGCAATGTTTCTATTTTATTTTTAAATTTCCAATTCCTAGGCTAGGTTTGCCATAGTACTACCTACATTTTGTACTGTATAGTTTCCATACTCATAGAATCAAATAATTGGGACATTTTTCATGAATAATGTCTCAATGATATAACAGAAACTAGCAAGATTCTCTCTTTTTTGAAAGGATAAGTTACAAGGAAGCGAATTGCCTCAATTCTGTAATGATAAAAAAAGAAAACCAATTTTGGGTCACTTTAGTTTGTTTTGTAATACATGAGAGGTCAACTCGAAAGAATTTCTAAGACATGAAAGTAATTTTTAAATGTATTTAAGTAATGTGAAAAGCATATCTAAAAGGCTAAGAATTATACAAGTTCTGACTATATACCAAAATCATAGTGTTCAGAAAGCATTAGAACCTTTATTTTTGAATTCTAAAACCAACTTAAAAGAACATTTGAATAAACATCAAAATGTTCAAGCCTCTGCCCAAACTCATTAATTCTCATTTAAAAGAATTATAAACATTAGATTAGCACAATAATCATTAAAACACTAAATGCAAATAAACATGTGAAAAGATAATTCAAATGCCCTTACCACTTATGCCATACATTGCTCCCGAGAACAAATATGCAGAGTAAATTACTCCAGCAGGGAACAGCACAGTATACTGAGGATAAGGACTGAATCTAATCTGATTCCTAATACGATAAGTTTCTAAAGAGAAACTTGATGTTGTAGCCATATATTCCCTAAAGATCAGTGAGGCACTGACATTTTATAACAGCACAAAATTAAAAAATAATCTGCCTTCTTAGTGCATGATCTTCAGTAAATCACTACTGCGGCCCCCACTCCTACTACCACCAAAATCAAACCCTGTGAAGATAAAAATGAAGCATAAAAGCAGTTAACCTAAAAACAATGCAACATTCTTTCTGTACAATCATGAGATAAATGTGGAAGATCCAGTACTTTAAAAACACCAATGTAGGGAATGACGGCTATGTTTGTAATCCTTTTTTTTT
>NW_003852637.1:190894-211579 GCF_000181295.1 Otolemur garnettii | reverse complement strand
AAAAAAAAAAAGAAAGTGCATGTATAACCCCCGCTGCTATATTATTTTCTAGAGCCAGGTTTTAGTTTGTTTGTTAGTTTTTTACCTCAAACGAGCTGGTTTTTACTCCCTTTTAACGTGTAAAAATTCATGCCTTGCCTTCTCTCCCCTTTCCCTCAACCTCTCCCTTGCTTCTTTTTCCTCTCAGCATGCAGGATTGCCCTAGTACTGGCTATCCATAAATAACAAAAAAATCAAATTACTTTGTAAGTCTTTCTCTCCTGCACTGCTGTACTTCGTTCAGTCCTTTTAAAGAGAGCCAAGTTATGGTACTTAGAAGTACAAAGTACTTCTCCCTTAATTTTCGGCATGTTATAATTGGTGTTTTGCCCATGTCACATTTTATCTAAATGACTCACGCCAAGACTAGCAATTAGTACTCACATTATTCACTCTTTTTACCTGCTGGGCACTTCTGTATTCTTTAAGCTTCAAGCACACTTTTTTCTCATTGATACTCTTCCCCTTCCTTCCTGGTTTGGCTATTTATCCTCACCTTTCCTGTAGACTCTTCTTTCAATACTTCTGTATTGAATACAACTTACTGTTTTCTGAGACTCTGTCCCTTAATCTTCCCTGTCACTCTACCTGTTTACATTGTCTTTACTCAAGTACACGGGCTAACAGAGTCTGCAGTGCCTGGGATATTCCTAGTAAGAGTGGCAGAGGGAAGAGAAGATGGAAAAGTTGTTTTAACTCTTAAATGTTTCTGTCCCAAAGAAGCATAAATCCCTTCCTCTTAATTTTGTTTGCCAAAGCAAGTATCATGTTCAAGATTAACTTCAGAGTGTCTGTCAAAGTAATCCTATACTGTGCACAAAAAGAAGAAACCGGAATATCTGAGAATATTTTCAATGACCATTACAGCCTCTGAGTAATTTCATCCATCAAGTGAAGGTTTCAATTAGCAAGTAAATGGACTGATGGAAATTTTTTGGTCATGGAGAATTAGCTGACTTCAATTGCACTTCAACAGTTTGTTCAAGGTTGCATTGGTACACCATGTTTCATCACCACTGATAACAATGCCCAATACATCATCTTGCCTCTCCAAAAGGTCTTGGCAAACTTCAATTCTTCTTTGCTTTTGTCCATTGATGAGCTCCTTTGGGACCATTTTTGAACACACCTTTCTCATGCGTAGATTTTTAGTTCAGATTTTCCTATTTCTTTATCAATGTTTACTTGGTCCGCTATGCTTGTCCCAGTCAGTCAAATGATTTTGACACCCAATTAGATAAATTTTTGCAATGTTTTAATCAGTTCTGCTGGTTACTGGCTGACCTGCCCGCTCTTCATCAGTGAGGCTTTCTCTCCCTTCAGAAAAACACTTAAACTATTTGTCATTTCTTCACGGCATTATTCCCCTAAACTTGGACTAATATGTCCCTGATTTCATTTCCACTCTTGTCAAGTTTAACAAGAAATGTAGTGTTTGCTTATTGCTTTAATTCAAGCTCTGACATTCTTGGACAGAACACAGAATCATGCAACAATAATGAAAGCTACTCAGCATGACACTGCCTCAGGTAGACACAAACACAGCTGTGAGACAGGGACATACCAAGGCTAAGAAACCTAACCTAGCTGTTCGTACAGTGTTGCCAACATAAACACACAATGGAAAGTTTGCAAACTTAGTCGTCAGACCTCATGTACAACTTCTCACTAGAAATCTCTCCTTGGCTATTAAGACCTTGAATTCAGCCCATCACATTTGAACTTATTACTAAAATTTATTTTCAAGAATAAAAGTCAGATACTTGGGGGCTGTTTCTGTTTTATTTCTTCTCACATATCAATGGTAACTGAGTCTAATTCAAATAATAATCTTAACATTGCCAGAGTCTATCCTTTTCTTCTCTGTTCAGAATATTGTTTCCTAATGTAATTTCCATATTGCAGCAATAGTCTTTTCTTGTGATCTTCCTGCAGTCATTCAAACTCTCTCTCCCTGGCTATCCTTGTCACTGCTGCCAAAATTATGTATTTATAATCACATATTTAAAATTATTTTAAAATACTTTTTGCTCCTCATTAACTTTAGGCAAATGTCCAAACTTATATCCCATTAGCCTTTCAATTGTATGAAATCTGATTATCCTGATAACTTCATCTTTATTTACTTCCCTTAATTCATCATATGACCATGTGACTTGGTTTCATGTTAAAGAAAAGCTTACAATGAGATAAAGGAAAAGTGAAAGTAAAAGACACCTTCACAGAGAACAAAAAAAGAGAGATGGAAAGAAGTCAAACTTAAGTTTGATGTTGAACCTGGGGAGCCTGATAGTCCCCAGCAGGGCATTCTAACTCTCTCTTCTTGCTCAGACATTGTCTTTGCTTGGAAAGACTGTTGACTGAAAGATTGGCAGAGGGAGTTTTGTCTCTAGAGAAAAACAAATAGCTTGTGGAAGGAGTGGGTTCTTTAATTCAGACTAGGAATTCATATCCAACCCTGACATTTAGATTATTTATCCTTTGATGAAAAATTGTCTATGTTGGTAATATCAGAATTATTATGTGAACAGTAATAACATTTCTCATGGCAATGACCAGCTGAGTGGGGTCATATAGCACATAGTGCTTGCCCCTTCCAAGGCTATGGGAAATACCATATTCTTTATGAACATGATGCAGGATCAGGATGGAAATCATTGGCAGATATAATGATTGGCAGTCTCTGAGTTTTCTCAAAGATCTAATGCTACAGATTCAAGGAGAAAAAAATAAAAGGAAACCAGTGAGAGTTGTCTTTGAGATAAAGAAAAGAAAATAATAAGATGGACTGTCTAGATGAGGGCTAAGTTTACAGAAAATGGGGACAGAGGTGGTTTTTGTAGTAGTAACCATTTTCCCTCTTTATTTCCTTGTCCCAAACTCATTTCTTTTTCTCACTATGTATCATGTAATTTAAGAATAAAGAAGCATAATTCCTGTCATCAGCTATAGTCTTTCAGATGTGCTTTTTGTTTCTAACTAAGGGGATTAGGCAACGGTGAATTTTTCCTAAGTTACTTGTACAACATAAGTGAAGAAAAAGTAGACATTTTCCTTCACTGCCTAACATTTATAAGCAGAAAGATGAATTAGCAGAATGACAGGTGTTGGAAAATGACAAAAGGAAACAGACTACTTGTGGGAATCCAATTACTGAGTTTTCAGGTAGATTCCAAGCATAAATAAAGTAAAACAATTAATCTTTTACTTCTGCCATCTGTAAATCTGCCAAGTATTTCATGCTCAATCGCATCAATGAGTTCAATGGAAAGACGGGCTGGCCCAATTCATCCTCTACTCTGTAACTTCAAAGCCACCATATTTGACAGCTGCAATCATCTATAGTGTCTGTATGCCAGTTCAGGAGGTCAGATGGCTTATATCCTGAAAAAACACTCATAATTACGTGGAAAGGAGGTAGAATACTTTAACATTCATCAGAAAGAAAGAGGGAGAGTCTCACCTCAAGTAATAAGCACTGAAACCTGGCTAATTTCTTGGTGGGAAGGCATAAGTTGGAGACAGGAAAGCACGAATTGGAAAAAAATTGTTTTCTGCTGTTTCTGTTTCAGAGATCAGTAAGAGTAATGATTTTTCATCACCATTTTGACATTTAAAAAAAATAAGTAAAATGAAAGAGAAATCAGAGTGAACTATCATTTATGGTAGATACCACTAAATTTCTATTTTTTTCTTCATCTTTTAACACATGACTGAAAAGTCTGAATAGGCACTGAAATATGAAAGAAACCCTAGGACTATTATAACCACATCATAATAAATTAACCGAGGAGAATTTGGTTGTAGACCCATGGCTCTGCTCCTATCCTAAAGCTAGAATGTATCTAAGGATTTTCAGTCTATTGCTAAAATGAGCATTTGGTGTTTTCTTTTGTCCTGGGACCTGACACAAATCTTCCTCCTTGTACATAGTTTTCTCTGCTATGCAGCTGACCCCACTAAGTAATGGTCTACGTTTGACCATTGACAGATTTCCTAACTCTGAATTTATAAGGAGATGTATACGTAGAAAATCTCATGAAAACTATCAGGTTTCCTCTCATTTAATTAGAAGAAAAAATGTTTTTTTCTAACACATCATTATTTCCTTTCAACATCTACAAGTCAAATTTGAAAAGAACCTTCTTGTTAGCCTGGTCTTCCTCTAGATGGTCACTTAGCATGTTTATTTCTTTTTAGGACATCCCTCTTTTGAATGATTTAGCAGTTAATCATAAGTCTTGTCATGACATTTGCAGGCAATTGGATTTTTGTTTGATTCTTTTTTCTTTCTTTCTTTCTTTCTTTTTTGCAGTTTTTGGCAGGGGCTGGGTTTGAACCCACTACCTCCGGTATATGGGGCCAGCGCCCTACTCCTTTGAGCCACAGACGCCGCCCTTTGTTTGATTTTTAATGAAGCCCTGCATTTTGATTTTCTTCTCCATTTTTGACCTGTGGTGATAACCTATTTGAAAATCACAATGAGCTAAAGGGAGGGGAGGTGGAGAGAGAGAGATGAAACCTCTGGGGTCATTCCAGTTTATTCTAATTTTTAACTATATTCTCAGCAGTTGTATCCTCCACATCTCTGTGAAATAGCTAAAATCTGAATGCTGCCTGGATATAAGAAAACATGAATTGATTCTGGCCTCTTAGAAATTCCAAGCCCTGTGGAGCTCTCAGTGTTTTCATCTCTTTAAAAATGTTTCTACTTTGATTATTTTTTTCCTTTAGAATTAAGCCTTGTAGTTAATTGCTGATAACATCCCTTTTTACTTAGTTCTATATTGAGCAATCAAGTCTGCTTTCTTCTCTCTATATCTAGCTTCCAAAAATCATGGCTATTTTGAGGATTTTTTTACCCTTGGTTAGCTAGCTTCCTAGGATTAAATATCCACCCCAAAACATAATGCAATCTGATTTTTTTTTTTTAATTTCTTTCAAACATGTGTTCTCCAAGTTTTGTAATTATGATTTTGGAGGATGAGTTACCTTGTTTAAATCGCCCAAGACATTTTTTCTCAGGCATTTACACATTTCAGATGCTCTCTAAGATAGTCTGGACATAGACACAGTGGTAGTTGTAGCCTCTGCTGGACTGCAGCTAGCTCTGTCCATCTTTGTATCTTTATAACACTCTACCTGAGCCTAAAATATTTTGTTTTATAAAATGAAAACGAAAATTGAGTATTGATTCTAGAAGCTACAAAAAATACGCAAACTTGGGATCAGAGTCATATTTATCTGCTGGTATGGCCCAGTGATAACTTGATAGTTGTTACCTTGGGGCTCTGAGGCATAAAAATGGATTGGGAAATGATGAAGAGGGCATATGGGGTCTGGCTATGATGTCAATGAGCAATGTAGTTAAAGCATTGGCAAATTCTAGATGGGTTTGGATAAAAGTGGCTGACATTTTTATTTTTTGGTGGCACAGTTACTATGGCTAGTGAAAATCATAGCTATAATCATTTTTGCATTATTTAGTATTGATATTTTTGACTTAAGAAACCATTACCATACTCAGGATGATGAACATATTCATTCAGTTGGCATTAATAATTGTTTTTCAATCTGAAATGTTCATTTCTTAAACATTTTATTTTTTGTGATAGTTGTAAATTCTGGACTTATGATTAATAATAGAGAGAGATCCTTTATAAATTTTACTCAGTTTACCTAAATGGTACCATGTTTTAAAACATAATTACTTTTTAAAATTGACAAAAATTGTACATATTTGTCATGTGCAACATGATATTTTGAAATATGCATATATCATGGACTGGTTAAATCAAGAAGAGTGGCTTTTTCTTAAAAAGCATGCAGAACCACTGGGCAAGAATCACTTTCAGACTACATTTAAAATTCCCTTCCCCATTGTTCCTTGTTGTCCAATACACATAGAAGCCAATGCCAAGGCACCAGCCTTTGAGAAAAGAAAACCTTTACTGTGAATCAGCTGGTATGGCGACAAGAGGAAACACTCAAATCTGCCTCTTTGACCTGGAAGCTGTGTCTGGTTTTACAAGCATAGGGTAATGAACCATAATCTGACTGGGTGTTGTAATGGCGTGATGCCAGAAGGCATGCTTTGAGGGGACCATGCTAGATCTAATTGCATCCTGGATCCTGCCCCTTGATGTTGTCTTCTTAATTCAGTCTCCTCTTGTGGGTCCAACTACTTAGGTTTCACTTGTGATTTCATGCTTGGTTTATCTGGCATGCTCAGTTTATATGACTTTCAATCTGGGGTCCATGGCAGCTGATAAAAACTCACAACTTTGCTTCATAAAAATCGAGCCAGATTGGTTTGGCACACCATCTTAAACCTACTATTTTCAGCCTACCTTCCTTGTGTCTCCCCAGAATGGCTAGAGTAAAACCCCAAACCTCAGAGGGAACATTCAATTCTATTAGAGAATTGAACAGGGGAAAAAATCCTATATATTTTTCAAATAAGTATGAAAATACTCATTCAAAGAATTTCTAGCTCTTTAACGTAAAAGCAGCAGGACCTCAGAGAGATGAGAATACCATAGCAAACATTGAATAAAGCAAATACAAACACATCCATTGCCTAGCTCCTTTGCAGTCTTCAGCTAGGTTAAGCAATCTTGAAAAAAAAATTACTATTTTAGTTTTGCTGTGATGCTGTGGGCATTTTTTTAAACATATTATAAAGAATGATATACATGTTATTTATCATTATTATTTTCACAGTAGCTATCAGGTGATAGATATTGGGAATTCTAAGGGTAGACAGACTTACCAAGTTAGCTGTTGGTCCCTGCTTCTCTTTTTAAACCATTTACCCATTGTGTAGGGATCATTTTCTGATCCTTGCCGGATGTCATTGTATTTGAATCACATTTGTACAAAAATTAAAATAAAGTGTGTCTTTTTTGATATTGCTACTCTTGTAGTTTCTGTGTTTGAAAAGGATCCAAATCCATGAGCTAAATTAATTAACATTTAAATAGTAGACTCTTAAGGATCAGTGAAAAGATGTCAGATGGATTTCTCTGCAAACCACCCAATGTAAGCATACATCACAAAATTTAACTGTTAGGTAGACAATTCTTGAAGTTGGTAGAAAGGTCAGATGAAATTGTTAATAGAAATTATGTATTTTTTCTTTTTAGATGCCAGGATTTATTAAATGAGAATATTTACTCATGATTGAATAGTATGATTTCTAGATGTTTTCTCTTAAAAAAGGGCTGGCCCTAGAATGCCCTTAAGATAAATATTGTCCAAATTATCATTCCTTAATAAAAGCAATGAAGTTTTTTCAAAAGGAATACGTCACTGCTTTTACTTAGGAATGATAATCCATTCAGGAGTCCAAAGCAACATTCGAGTTCTTAATTTATTGCTTTGAAATCACTTAAATATGGTATAGTTGATGTGCATATCCTCTTTGGTTTTGGAGCTGTGCTCCCAGAATCCCTGGGCCAGGACTGATACCAGTCTATGATGTGTTAGGAACCAGAACACAGAAGTCCACCTCCCCTCCTCCATCATCCAGTGAAAAATTGTATTGTGCAAAAATATCGTCTTCCATGAAATTTAGGAACCAGGCTACACAGTAGGAAGTGAACAGCAGGTGATAGAGGGAAGCAGCTTCATTCATTTTATAGAGGTCAGTGGATCCCCAAGGTTGGCAACACCTCCTGAACTCCGCCTACACCACCCCCCATCCTCCCATCCCCCTATCTCCCAACGTCCCGTCTGTGGAAAAACTGTCTTCCATGAAACAGGTCCCTGTATCTGGTGCCAAAAACTTCAGGGATTTCTGTTTTAGAGCACTGTTCCTATGGGCTTTGGCAAGGAAATCAATTCCGTTAAAACTAAATTCATAGAGATAAACACACCAACTACTATTTTTGATAAACTTTAGTTTTTAGAATAGCTTTAGAATCAAAGCAAAATTAAGAAAAAGGTAGAGATTTCACATTTATCTTCTACCCTAAATGTGCACAGCCTTCTTCATGATCAACACCCTCCCACAGAGTGGTATGTTTGTTACAACTGATAAACCTACGCTGACATGTCTTTACCACTCAGAGTGTACAGTGCGCAGGTCACAAAAGGGTGAACAGTGGTGTCTGTGCTGTGGCATTGGACAAATGTATAATGATCCAACATTATAGTAGCATAACATACTCCATTGCCCTAAATACCCTTCCAAAAATTCACTCTTCCCTCCCCTGAATCTTGGCAACCACTGATCTTTTTTCTTTGTCTACATTTGAAAATATTTCTGAAGCCAGCACAGTTGCTTCAGAAGCTTCCTGAACTCAGGAAGTTTGGGACCAGCCTGAGCAAAGAAAGACCCAGTATCTAAAAATAAGTGCATTGTGGCTGGCACCTACAGTCCCAGCTACTCGGGAGGCTGAGATAAAAGGATCGCGTGAGCCCTGAAAGAGGTTGAGGCTGCTGTGAGATATGGTGCCACAGCACTCAAGTCCAAGAGGACTGAGACTCTGTCTCAAAAGAAAAATAAATAATAAAATAAATAAATAAAAAGAAAATACAATATTATTTTAAAATAATATTTAAATATTAAACCGATAAATTTTATGTTTAATATAGTTATTGTGATTAATATTTTAAATCAATATGTTTAAGTAACATTTACATATTAAAATTATTTTTAATATAAGAACATAAAAATTAAGCATCTTCAAATTGGAGGCTTAAAGCTTACAAACTATCTCATTGTTAAAGTTATTCATGCCTCTGAAAACTTTAATTCATTGTTACTGTTCTTTGAAGAAAAGTTTCTAAATTTAGAATAAATCTTTATAAACAAATCTTTCAAAGTCAAATATAAAAAGAAAATATGGGTGAAAGATCCATATTATGTGAAAACATTCTTGATATGCTTTCAAGATATTACACATTTTCTATTTTGTTACACTTTTAGGAGTTTTTCAACAAACTTGTGGTCCTGGAGCCATACCTGTAGACATGTCCCTTTACCAGCTGTCAGACTTTGTCAGTTAAAGGCTCTTGGATACACATTTTGGGGGGCACTAGCCCCAGAAAGGCACTCCCCTCCGATTTCAGCCTTCTCTCCTTATTGTTCAGCATAAGGGCCCAGCAGCCTGCACAAGCCAGCTCTATCCACAAACTTAGTTCTGAAGACCATTGTTGGTCATGCCAGTCGTGTTCTCAGGCAGCTGTCTCTGTGTAGCAACTTCATCTCCAACCCTCTGACACATTTCTCCACTCACACGCTCGGTATTTCTGTAGTAGCCTTGCCCTCTTCAAAGAGACTTGACCTAACCCTTGGGGAAGCCCTTCTTTCTTTCTAAGTCTTCTGCTCTTTGTCTTTCCATTGCCCAAACCCCCAACTTAGTGGTAAGAGCTGATTTTTTTTCACTTGCAAATTCTCGACCTGTTCAAGTCCACTATAAATCTTTTAATCTAATCATTAACCACATTGTAGAGTTAACAATTTTATATTAAATTTTCCTATTCAACTTAATGGTATGTTTTTTGTCTCTTCTCTGAACCTTGACTAATATAGTGATTCTATTTTTGATACAGGTTATTACCATTTGATAGAAAAAGTAAAATTGTCCTTCTTCTACATTAAAGAAATTATATAATCATTAATTATCTTAACAAATAGGAAATACACTAACAAGCTACTGAAAACCACTCAGAAAACACCCATTTTTCCATTTTATGATAGACTAATGCTATTACTAACATATTTCTGTGGATAGATAGATAGGTAGATTTAAGATTACTATAATATATTTTATTTCTATAGCTCAGGAATAATATAATTTTAAAAAAGTGACTTCCTATGAGATGATAATATTCGCTATTCTCAAGTACCTATAAATTATATAGCTATTAGTGAATAAAGTGATTACAAATTATTATAATATATGGTGGGGTAAGATAAAAAGAATCTGAGAGTGGGAGACTTGGTTTTATCATATGATAGCAAGAATCATAATGCTTAGCTCCAAGCTATTTCTAAGTAATTATGATAGTAGGTATTAATACAGCTAGAGGAGCCTGGAATATAGTAAGCAATAAAAACACTGAATGACATGTAGAGAGAAGATCCTTAGACATCCCAAGTCACCTTATTAGTAAGTGGCAGAACCACGATTGCAGCCTGTGTATGTCTAACTTCAAAGTCCGTACTCTTGTTAACCCAGTAAGGAGGGTTTGGAAATAGAGAGTAGATTAGAAAGAGACACCTGGGAAGCAGATAATGTTGATGAAAACATTCTCCTCCTCACCAAATCTGAGTTATTCTGGTGCGTTTTTGTGTATATCTTAGGTAAATGTAAGCTGTGTTGTTGTGCAGTGATTTAAAAACACCTGGTACACCATTCCTTTGCTGTCAATCACCACTCTCTTCCCTTACCAGCCCAGAAGCAGCAAGAATTCTTCCAAACCTGTGGCTGGAAACCAGTGCTTTCAGAGCAGAATTGAATTCCAGAATGAAACACATTTGCCATTCCTGCTAGATACTGACAGGATCTGTAGAACTTTCGATGTAACCAGAAAGGCTAGGGGCTAGGGAGGTGAGTAAAATATGCAAGAGAAATGAAGGATTAAATTACCATTCTACCAAGGATTCATAAGACAAGCAGGAGAAGGGATTGGCAGAAACTATGAAGCAAAGAGAGGCAACACAGCCAACATTTGGAACTGAGTAATGACTTCGTGACCTGGCTAGAGTCAGAAAAGCAAGCGCTGAGAGCCAGATATGGGTGCTGGTACCAGGAAGCTTGGTAATTATTAATAATTGAAAGGCAAATAAGGATCATATAGAAGAGCAGATATGTGACTCCACAACAGAGTAATAGAAAGAACTTGTAACCCTATTGTAATATACACACAAAAATGAAAATTAATACACAATAAAAACTTTTTCAGATGAAGAGGTGAAGCCATAAGATACATCTCATGGAGCTAGTAACAAAAAGAACAAAACCTCAGAGCAATGTGCTCCTGGGCTTATGTTGGATGAAGTTGATGGTTGTAGGTTATTACTTACAGACACCTAAGATGAGATTAACATAGGCTGGTGTCAAGATTTTTTTTTTGTTTTGTATATAAGTAGTGAAGATTTCAAATTGAGGCAAGAGACTAAGAATCATGAAGGGAGACACAATCACAAATAGGTGGCACTATTGGAAAAATATGTGCCCACTGCCACAGGGAGATGGACAGTGTGGGTCATTCAGCAAGGCCATACATGTGGGTGCTGGGTCCCTGACTCTGTTTAGGCATTTGCATGTATAACTTTTTATCACCCTTACCCAAAGTTACAAAAAAGTACCTTCCATCTATTTGAAAATATAATATTCTCAGTAATTGATAGTTTAAAAAACAGAATAAATAATAGTAATTACAAATAATTTAGTACTAACAAGAAGGCAAATGTAGGAAAGTTTACAGAATGTAACTAAAGTAGCACTTAGGAGGAAGAGCCTTTGATGTTTCTATCACAGCAGAAGAAAATCTGATAATCATTAAATATCCAAGTCAGGAATTCAGATAAAAAGAATATAACAAAACAATTACATCATAATGTTGAAATATGCACCTATCCTTTTTAGAGCATGTTTTAATTCACACAGCAAAATGGAAATAAAAGGGAAACATTTTAAAAGAAAAGCATGCACATTTTTGACTTGATGTAATTGTTCAAATAGAAAACTCAAGATAATTTATGAGGCTTGGTGCCCATAGCCAAGTGGTTAGGGCTCGAACCACATACACCAGGGCTGGCAGGTTTGAAAGTGACCTGGGTCTGCTAACAATGACAACTACAACAACAAAAAAATAGCCAGGTGTTGTGGCAGGCACCTATAGTTCCAGCTACTTGGGAGGCTGAGGCAAGAGAATTGCTTAAACCCAAGAGTTTGAGATTGTGAGACTCCATCTCAAAAAAAAGGATAATCTATGAGCACTGGAACCAATTAGCATCAGTAGCTAATAACAAACCTGATTAAGTTTGTTACATAAAATTAATTAGACCCTCTGTGTCTTATATCACATTTAAGAAATCAGAAAATGTATTTTTAAAATGGAATTTAATAAATGGGCAAAATATATGGATCAAAAATGTGAAAGATCTCTCTGGAGAAAATGTGTAAATCTCTAATGTAAGTAATGATAGAAAGATCCAAAGAGAGTTGTTCACAGATGAGGGTAGTCCCTAATAGGAAAATCCAAGTCCCTAATAGAAAGATCCAAATAGAGCTGTTGTTCACAGATGAGGGTAGTCCCTAATAGGAAATAGAGTTGTTCACAGATGAGGTTAGTCCCTAATAGGAAAATCAGTAATGTTTCCAAGTTGTAATACATTTTCCACAAACTACCAATAATGTTTTCCACAAAAGTTAAATTATTGAATGAAATATCACAGGTAGAAAAAGAAGTTCTTGAATATTTTGGCAAGTTTTGAAGAACAAGTAGATGAGGGAGATGATCCACATCTAAAGATATTCATTCTGCAAATATTTATTGAAGATATGTCATATACTGGATATTTTCTTAAATGATTAGACTATGTCAGTGGACAAAGGTGATGAAGATATGGACATCACAGAGACGGCATTCCACTTGGGAAGATTATAAGGTAATAATTAATTTAGGTAGTGTAGTATTTTTTAAAATTAGACATTTGACGAAAGGGTAAGAATATAGTGGTGTTAAACATATATGAAAATTGTTAGGTAATAGAGGGAATACTATAAAGTGGTAAGTAAATATTTATTAAACAATTTATTCACACAGGAAAATAAAATAAGAACTTTATTTTCCATTAAAATAAATTATTGGCAGATTCAAGATCTAAATGAGAAAGACTAAGTTTTATGCTTTTGCAAAAATAAATGCCATAGATAATTTTTACACATTGGATTAGAGAAGGATTTATTAAACAATACAAGTAAGTATAAACCAAAGAAGAAAAATGTTGACCCATCTCACAAAACAAAAACTAACAAACACCTCAAGGTATCAATATACACCATAAGTGAAATGAAAATGTAAACCACAGAGTAGATTCTTTGCCACACCTATAACAAGCACAGAGTAGGTGTCCAGAATATCAAAGGAACTATGAAAAAGCAATCAGTAAAAGGCAAACATTTCAACAGAAAAAGATAAAGAAAATTAATAAGCATTTCATGGACATAAACACACAAATGTCTACTAAACACTTGAACAGATGCTTATTTTAATAGCTACCCATTAAATACAAACAAAAACAATGAGTCATTATTTTAAACCCATCAGATTGGGGAAAATTAAAAAGCTGATACTAAACATTGCCGAGAATAAAAAAAAAGTTCTCATCACAGAAGTTGGCAATTGGGTAAATTGTTGCATCCAATTTGAAGAGCAGTATGGCAGGCTAGAGGAAGACAGAAGTAGAAAACAAGCAGTGAACTCCTGAGAGGCTTCCCTTTTTGGTTGTGTACCTTTCAGGATCTCTCATGTCAGTACATGATGAGACAGAGACAAAAATATTCATTACAGTATTATTTGAATAGGAGTAAAATATAAGAAACCCCAAACATCAATAGATAGAAGAAAAAATTGTAACATGTTTACATAATAAAATATTGTCTAGTAGCTTGTGAACTAAAACTTCACCTATCAACATTGATAAATTGTTAAACATCATATTTAACCAGTACAGCAGGGTGTCCAACACAAAGTGGCAGAATCTTTCAAAGTTTAAGCATGCAAAGAAGAATATATTTTTTATGAATATTTACTTGTATGACCATAATCTAAACCCTTGGGCACTGCATAGAAGGACCATAGTCATATTTTCTCTGCATGTGGAAAGAAAAAAATGGGACTGATGGAGGCCACTTAAGATTTGCAAACTTTTTTAGTGTTTTACTTCATCAAAAATTAAGAAGCAAATATGGCAAAATAAAATTTGATAAACCTAGATGTGTATCAAAAATATTTTTTTTCTCAAAATACATTCAAAATTTTGATGTTACCTTTTTAAAAAACAAAATTACAGAGAAGCCTTGGACTAGGATGAATTTCAATTTCTTGAATACCCTAGCTAAAAGTTAGCCATTCAGCCTGAATGGCCCAGCCAGCCCACATTTCAGAAGAGATTAGAAAATATATTTTAGAGGAAAATTAGAGAAGCCTCCAGCATCTCCTAAGATCTTTTCCCTAAATGATGATAAGTAACTTTAAATACATGAATGGCTTCTAGGTGTTATCTATGATTAAAGGGGAAAGTTTCTATTAAAGGAGAAATCCGAGCTATTTCCAGCAACGCAAGAAAAGGACAGAAAGAAGAGGACAATTACTAACGATTGCCTGAGTGCCACTCAGGGCGACATGCACTCTGCTCTGCTCATTGCTTTTTATTTGGCTAGCCACGGGAATTTCTTCCCCACGTTGAACATCTGATGGCAGCAACAAGAATGCTAGAACTAAGGACGGACAGTAGAAACAAAATCCCTGACGTACAATTTCTTGCAGATTTCTTGCTGAGGCTCAGCAACTTCAGCTTTTTTGAACTATACATTAATGAAAGGAAAAATAAACAAGGAAACCAAATGGGGCAAGGAATCAGGAAACAATGACGTTTCCTTCTCTGACCTAGGAACCAGAATATCTAGAATCTCATTCTGTTTATTCCATTAAAGAATTGTTTCATGTTGTTTGGTTTTTCAGACAAATCACCCTTTCTGTGCATCACTTTCCTCCATTGTAATATAAGGCATTGAATTCATGTTAGCTACTTCCCTTTAAAGGCCTGTGTTCTCTAAAATTTGAAATCTATATTTGAAGATTATCATGTTCCTGACATGAATTGCAGAGGAATGGATTAATAGCATTCCTAACCCATGTCCCCAAGATGATAAGCTCCTTGTTGTTCAAGTCTGGTACTTTCTTAGACAACACAGCCATATTACACTGTCCTTGACACTGGGCATGGTATAGGTTTCCCACTGTCATTGATTAATTCACTGATCCTCCTAATGAGGCAAGATCCCCAGGACAACTCTGTTCCCTAACACTGGCAGTGAGCCAGAGTGGTTAAGGATGTCTGCTGCTACTTAAGTCAGTAACTGTAAAAGAATGTGGTATTTAAATAAAACAGTCTCATTGACATCAATGGCAACTAAGACATTTCTGATGCACCAGTGATCTTCTGGCAATTGCAGAAATGTGACACAGTCAGGAAGTCTCTTCTGGGTATATATTTTATGAGAATTGGTTCTGTTTGTGTAGTTACTGACTCGGTCTCAGGACTAACACTTGATAAGAGAGGTACTCTGAGGACAGGTACTACTCTTCTGTGTTTTCCAATCTATTGAAATGAATGGTACATATGTGTTGAAAGGTTTAATAACACAGTAAAATTTGCATCTAATGGCTCTCTGGTCAAATTATAGATTTCAGAGTTCCCTAAAATAGGATCCATCAGACTTCTATCTGTGAAGCCTCTCCGTGGTCCCTTTTCAAGTCTAGACTGTGTAAATAATCTGTCGCCCTGGCGCATGGGCTCACTAATAGATTTGTTTAAGGAGGTCCCAGATGTGGCTGGTTCCTTAGTTTTGTGTGTGAGTGATTATCTGTGCTTTACTACAGCTAAACACTTTTTTCACACTAAGCTGCACAATAATCACTGCAAACTGGGGAGCAGTAATTTCGATAAATAAAAGTAATACTAACAGAGACCAAAAAATGCTGTGTTAACAGTTCACTGATCATTTAATGGAAACCACATCCATTAAATGTCTTCATACTGTGACAAGGAATCTTTTTTCACTGAAAATAAGGCCAAACACATCAGTAAGGGGGGAAAAGCCACTACAAAATCAAAATAACAAACAGCTGGGATCAGCTGATAGTCCATCTGGCTATGTATCATTATAATAGTCAAAATATATTTGGCCCTTCTTATTGTTTTCCAGGCTGTGTTTTTAGTGCTTAAGATCTGTGTTCTCAGTGACCACTCACAACACCACCATGAAAAAGAAACTATTGCTATCACTGTTATAGAAGATCTGTTTGGAAAATATCTATGTAATATGAAAAACAGAGACATCAGAATACATATTAATAAAGGCTGGATACTGTCTGGACAGTGCTGGTATATGAAGCTCCTTGGAATGGTCAAGGAATTTGACCAGGTTACACAGATAGTAAATTATAGAAAAGGGATTAAAGCCCAGACGACTTGGGTTAAAAGCCAATAATCTCAGTATGGTTCCTAAGGAAGATTTTTGGTTGTTATGAATCTGACAAATTCCTGATAACTGGAATCTACAAAGAACACAAATTAATCAACAAAAAAATATTAACTCCATTGCCTTGTGGACAAGAGACTTAACAGAAACTTCTCTGAAGATGACAGATGAATGGCTGACAAACACATGAAAAAATACTCATAATCTTTAATCATCAGAGAAAGGCAATTCGAAACCACCCTCAAATATCACCTAACCCCACCCCAGTGAGATTATCCCACATTGCAAAGTGGGATAGTGTTGTTATGATAGTAAAACTTGAACTAGGCTATAGGAATAGAAATCTCTGCAGTTATTGAATTTGAAAAAGATATTTGTGAATATGTGATCAGCAGAAAGAAAGTGACATTTTCCTTCACCTATACTTAATTGTTGATCAGGCAAAAGTGGGAACTTTTCAAATCTGCAGATGCTGGCATGGATGTGGAGACAAGGGGATGCTTCTGCACTGCTGGGGAGATTGCAAACTAATACAACTTTTATGGAAAGGTGTATGGAGAATTCTCAAAGAACTAAAAGTTCACCTTCCATTTGATCCCACAATCCCATTATTAGGTAGAGATTTACCCAGAAGAATAAAAATCATTTTACCACAAAGACATTTGCAGCAAAATGTTTATTGCAGCTCAGTTCATGGTTGCCAAGTTGTGGAAGCAACCCAAATGCCCATCAATCCATGAATGGATTAACAAACTGTGGTATATATATATACCATGGAATAGTATTCAGCCATAAGAAAACATGCAGACTTTAAATCTTTTGTGTTTACCTGGATGGAGATGACATGCATTCTTCTTGGTAAAGTATCTCAAAAATGGGAAAAAAAATCAACATATGCAATACTAATATGAAACAAATATATAAATAATTACACGCCCATATGAATGATAAGACACAAACACAGTCTATCAAGGGGAAGGGTGAGGAGGGAGAGGGGACGTGAGAGGGGACAGGATGTTTGCCAGAAAGTGGGAAGGCAGTTGGCAGGATCTCACCTAATGTACACAGAGCGAGGGTGTTCCCCACTCCCCCAGGTGAAGGGCTCTTCTACAACTTGAACTTTACCTTAGAAGTGAGAACAATGTAACCTGAAAAATTAATTTTCATATTAATTTGAAATTTAAAAAAATTTGTCAGTAATAAAGGTAATATTTGGGACTCTAGAAAAATAATAGAAAGTAACATTTATTTCTCTTGAATAAAAAAATTTCTACTCACAAATTAAAACAAAAATTCTTTGAGAACAAAATTATGTTATGTATTTGCTAATCTATTTATATCTAATGAAATACTACTGTGAAAATGCTGAGAGGACGAAACCCAGGTAGAAGTCTTTACTTTTTGACATGTGTGTCATAGTTACATCTGGTTTCACGTGACACAGCCCTTCAAGCTCCCTACCTGACTTGCACTGAATCTGCAAATTCACAGATTAAGTAATTGAAAATAAGTGGGCAAAATGATAGATGATGTTTTAAAATATTCTCAACCCAGAAGTTTCCCCACCATTGGGAAACTTCCCAACACTGCCTCTGGAATTAAAGTCCTTTCCTAGACGTTTTCTATTTTCTCTTTTCTATCCTCCTTGAGAGAACACATGCGTAGCATATATTGAAAAGGTTCTCTACTTTAATGTGAATCTTAGGGCAAAAATATTGCAAGGTGTCCTTCTTTTATACACAGGTTGTGGCAATAAAATTGTTACAAACTTCATTCTAGAGACAGCTTTCCTCATTTATAAATGGGAGTAATGTTCTTGAGCCAGGCAGTGCAAGACTATGTAACCTTTAATGTCTTCTGAGGTTTTTCACTAATGGTACAATCTATTTAAAAGTCATCTTTTGTAGCATCCAATAGAAAATATATTCTTTGCAGGCAGAGGATTTTGGTAAGGTCAGAGGCAGAGTTTCAAACTTTGGCATCCAAGTTTCTTTTTGCCACAGAAAAAGAATTCATAGGTCCAACCCTTTGTTTTAGACTTGAATGGTTCTCAAAATAAGCCAGATTTGCATTTTCTAGCTTGTAATTTTTTTCCCCTAAAGGATTTCTGTGAATGGAATCCCCTTTCCCTATTTATACTCCAAGAAGTTTCAACAGGACTATAATAACTCTGAAGTTACATATATGTTTCTGGGAAAAGAGTCCATAGTTTAAGATGACAATTTTTATCAGAGTGGATTAAAGACCTAATCTCCTGAAAGTCTCATGACCAATATGATTTGAGAAATGATTAATATGCTCATAGGAGCATAAGACAAGGAGGTATGTAGAGTATTTTGTATAAGTAATTTCATTTTATACAATGTCTATACTGACAGTATTGCTAGGAAACAATAAATATCCACGAGATACTCCCCGCTATTTTCCAAAATTATGTTCTATGGAGCACTTACTGTTACTCAAGATGTTTTATATGTTCTGTCTCTCTATCTTTCTCTCTCTCTCTCTCTCTCTCTCACACACACACACACACACACACATACAATTCTATAATAAGATCAATAGGGTGAATGGCCTACTATTTCACCATTTAGAGATTTACAGCTAAAGTCCTGAAAGCCATGTGCAGTGGAAACCAATTTAACTATTTAACTTAACTTTCCCTAATGTATTTGGTCCATATAGTAATTTTCTGGCTGAAATCATTGGAAAGATTCTTTTTTCAGCTAGAATGACATAGGAGGAATTGTAATATATATTTTCGTATATATATTTCATTTTAAAGTTATTACATAGTCCAAACGTTTTCTTTACTGTTGTTATGGTAGTAAAATTTGAACTAAGCAACAGGAATAGAAATCTCTGCAGTTATTGAATTTGAAAGATGTTTGTGAACATACGATCAGCAGAAAGACAATGCCATTCTCCTTCACCTATACTTAATTGTTGATCAGGCAGAAGTGGGAACTTCTCAAAATGCTGCTCTCTGCAACAGCTGTGCAATGTTTCATTACAATTAAATCATTTCTAAAAAGGGTCCTTAGAAAAATCACGTAACTCCCACTTGAATATTTCCATAGTTCAAATCCACTGTGATGAATGGTGTGCTTGTAGATTCTTTTATTCCTTACCTATTTTGTACAGGATAACAAAATTCATCCATCAGCACAAAATTATGAGCAAACTAGGCTGAAGAAAATGAAACCTTTAAAATCCTTACATTGTAGGTGTTAGAGGCCTCCCAGCACATTTTTACTACAATTTTTTTTTGCATATATCTATACTCAGAAGGATTTTAGAAAAGCTAAACTGTCTCATAAAACCTTGCTGCCTGTTTCTCTACTCGCTTCACATGTGGGGGAAAAGCTTCCCTTCACACCCTGCCCTGAATCTGTTCCATCTGAATGGATAATTATTCAGCTGTAGCCAGCAGCTGCTGCCTAATGCAGTGTCTAAACCTAATGCAGATTCCTAAGAGACCCACAAAGTCATTTAAGAATCTGGCTGGCTGGAGACGTGAAAGCTGCTCAGAAGACGGGAGTGTACGTGGGCAGCACGATGTCTCTCCCTCACTCACAGCCATGCCCTGATGCACCTCGCTATTTTGGTATTCAGAGGAAGCCTGCTTATCTTGGCTTTCAGCATCAATTATGGAGAATGGAAGCAGGCCACACTTTTGTTCCAATTCCTTCTTGTGGGTCAAAGAGTATTTAGCACAGTAATATTCAGTTGATCTATCCTTTAGAATAGTCATCATATTTTTTCTTGAATAAAGTCATCAATGGACTGTAAAGCTTATTATAAACAGACCTGTCCTGATTGAAGAAAGCCTTGGACATTGAAACCAATCTCTTCCCCTTCCCTTATATATACATTTGTTAACTATCTGTGAGTTTTATCAGAATAGAGAGTCTGTCTCATTCGAGCATTAATCCCCAGTGTTTGGGACATTTCCAGAAACACAACAGAATTTAAATAAATATTCTCTGAATCTGAAATGAATACTATTAGGAAAGATTTAGATTTTCCATGGATGGAATTCCAAAATGCTGAAAAAGAAAAATAGTTTAGAAACTAAACATCTAGGAAATTTCGTTTAATGAAAACAAAACTCTATTATATTCTTTCATAAGTAGAATTGCTTGCTTGGGGAATATGGCAAGATTAAAATTTATATGATATATGTTAACTAAATTGTTTTGATTTGATCAACTTTGTGGCACTTCTTTTATAGGACAAAGCTGAATTTCCTAAGGAACTGGAACACAGAAATCTAATATGGTTTAACTGAATAGTTTCTAGATGATAATTTTTCACACAGTTCTTCCAGTGACACTAAATTTTTCACTATTGCTAGGGCAGGTATCCTCAAACTACAGCCTGCGGGCCACATGCAGCCCACCTAGGACATTTATCCAAC
>NW_003852637.1:188825-190852 GCF_000181295.1 Otolemur garnettii | reverse complement strand
ACTCGTCCCGGGGCCTGCAGTCTGGCCCTCCAATGGTCTGAGGGACAGTGAATTGGCTCCCTGTTTAAAAAGTTTGAGGACCCCTGTGCTAGAGTGTACCAGTTAATCTTAACATCTTACTCACTTTTCATGTTATATACCCTCCTCTTGATGCTTTTGACTTCTTTACTTGGTAAACAATGACCTTTTGTTAAGATTTAAGTTTCACCTGGATAAGAGACCCCTTTCTCCACTGGACAATTTGATGTTCGTTATTATGCTCATTATTATCATCTCTGTGATAAAAAAAATGATCACGATAGTAAGGTGAGGTTGTTAAAAATCACACACCTGACCACTGGCAGTAATAGAATACTTATCATGTGCTGGTACTACTGTGAACCCTGAATGCAAAAGCTATGAATCTTGTAAAATAACTGTAATTATTATCCCCAAATTATGGACAAGGAGAACAGGGGACAGATAATTAATAAACCCCACTGGTTAAAGAACTAGTAAATGCAGAGCCAAAATTTGAACCAAGATTAACCTTGGAACCGTGATTCTAACCATGGTTATGTAATACTATTCCCAATTATAACAACTTAATAAGGTCTATAGCAGCTATCTATTTATAGGTCCTCTTTGAATAAAAGGTAAACTCTTCACGTGTAGGGAACATGTGTGTCTGCTCCCAGTGCTTAGCATAATGCTACCACAGAATTAGTATTCACCAGAAGTATTCAATAAATTAATGTTGAATAATGAATAATAAAAATAATTAGACCAACTCTTAATGGGTTAATAATAAATTTATTTTACTTTGGAGATATCATGAGAATGGCATTTGCTAAAATGTAACTTCATGAATTCTAAGAAATATGCTGATGTTACATAGTCTATGATACCTTGGAATTTGTACTTTGATATCTTAAGAGATACATGCTTTCAATGCTTTTTAAGTTCTTCAAGCACTTTTGTTTTATAAAAACAAAGTTTACTAACCTAGGTTTGTTCCTTCACTGGTGCCTGGTGTCTGAAGAACTACTGGTCCCTCAACATCTCCCCTGGTATTTGTAGGGAGACATAAGCTTATACATTTTTAAACATCAAAAGAATATTTTTCGTGATCTCTTTGCTATATTTTATTATTTAACTGAGGAAGTTTGACTCAATTCGCCACATAGCAATACATGACAAAGGTGTAAAAAGCATTTGAATTATTAAACCCATGGCAAAAAGACACACTGACATCTTTGCCTATTTAGTGTCCCTTATAGCCACTGATAACTTGTGTATTTCTTCTTTGACTATGACTAATTGGCCTAGCATAGTTGGCAATAATCTTCATAAGACTTGCAGGGAGCTGCATAATGTTATTGATTTGCAGTAATAGAAATTGGTTGCCAAAATGAATAGATAGCCCAAATTTTTATAAGAGAAAAGGAGGAGTATAATTTGCCATATAAAAGTGTATTTATGTATACCCATTTTCTAAGTGAAGATGTATGTATTAGTTTGGTGAATACTAAAATTGTCTGCAAATATTTACATCCTCAGTAATGTTCTCTGCTCCATTAATGTTGACCTTTGGCCAAAAATTATATACAAACTAACAGAATTTTACTTCCAAGGAAAGGTATTACTAGTTTCTGCCAACTCTCACCTTCTTTTTTTCATCAGAAGGAAATCACATGTTAATAATTGCACCTTCAGAGTTTCATGAGGTGAGATTTGCAGAAGACTGAAAGCTAATGTCCTAGAGCACAGCCTCAGCTCACAACCACATAGGTAAGTCCTCCAAATTAGACAAAGAGTTTTTGCTTTAAAGCAACTGAAATTTTGGGAATATTTGTTACATTATCATAATAAGAGCTAAATGGTAAGTGGGAATAGCAAAACAAAGCAACCAAGATTTAGATCTCTGAAAATCATGATGCTACAAATACCAAAATTGTTAGAAGCAGATATCTAATAACTACATATGAAAAGTGTAAGTAAATAGGGCAAAGTCATTGAAATGTAAAAAAAGAAAAAAGAAAAAAGCT
>NW_003852637.1:179632-188721 GCF_000181295.1 Otolemur garnettii | reverse complement strand
TAACTCTCGGAAGCAAAGACAATACCCGCATACAGTATAATACCCTGAAATACAGTCATCAGTTTTGTTGAACTTACAACAGACTTGCAGTGAAAGCATGTTTGGCCAATAAAAAGTGATGCATTTCTTTTCATACACATTAGGTAGGAGCTAGCTAGCTGATATGTTTATAAAATTTATTGGAAAATCCTTTTGAAAATGGATTTCTTTTCATTTCTTTTCATACACATTAGGTAGGAGCTAGCTAGCTGATATGTTTATAAAATTTATTGGAAAATCCTTTTGAAAATGTCAAAATGGTTTTCATAAAATTCAAGCTTTAAGCTAACAGTTACTAAATATGCTAAAGATCATAACAACAGAGCTGTTGAGAGATACTTCAGAGTTCCTACGATGGCGAGTGTAGAGGCAATGGGAATAAAAGTTTCCTGGATGGGAAAACAGAAGGCCATGTGAGGGAAATGCCCAAAGTAGCTCAAAGAGAAGACCTGGTTCTGGGCCAGCATTAAACTGAGATCTTTGCTTCAATCTAGACGATGCAAGAAGAGGGCAAAGGATTGGACAAGACAAAAAATTGATGATTTCTCAGGGACACCTAAATTGTGCTTTAACTTAACAAAGAGAGAAGGATTGAGCATGAGGACACAAACAAAACTTGCCCCCAAACTTCCTATGAGAATCAAGGTTTGGAATTTTACTCTTATGCTGTCAGTCTTCAAAAGACTTACCTAAGCTGTCCCAAATCACCAACATGGATGAGGTCCCACTCATATTTGACATGCCAGTCAACAGAATTTTGGACATTGAAGAAAAAAAATTACAGCTGTGAAATTAGTGGATTTGAGAAAGCACATTTTGGTGTTGATTAGGCTGTTGCACAGATGAGACAAAGCTACCACCTATGATCATCTTTAAAAGAAAGACATAGAAGGTTTTATAGATATTGGTTTGGGGAAATAATTTATGAAGAAGATCTCAAAAACCATCACAGCAAACACAAAAAATATATAAGTGGGACCTGATCAAATTTTAAAGTTTTTACAGTCAAAGACACAGTCAATAGAGCAACTAGGCAGCCCACAAAAAGGGAGAAAATATTTTCCTGCTATACATCTGATAAAGAGCTGATAAACAGAATTTACAAAGAATTCTAGCAAATTAGCAAGAAAAAAATCAAACAACTGCATTTAAAAATGGGAAAGTAACATGAACAGAAAATTTCAAGGGAAGATAGTCTAATGGTCAGTAAATACATGAAAACATGCTCACCAACTATAATAATTAGGGAAATGCAAATCAAAACCACAGTGAAATATTACCTAATTCCAGTGAGAATGGAGCATATCAAAAACTCTCAAAACAACAAGTGCTGGTGTAGAGAGAAAAGAACACTCATATGCTATTAGTGGAACTGCCAACTTGTACAACCTTCATGGAAAGTAATATGGAGATACCTCAATAAGCTAGAAGTAGACTTACCATTGGATCCAGGAATCCCACTACAGATGATTTACCCAAAGAGAAAAAAGAACATTTTATCATAAAGGCACTTTCACTTAAACGTTTATAGCAGCACAATTCACAATTGCAAGGATGTGGAAACAACCCAAATGCTCATCAATATATAAATGCATTAATAAAATGTGGCATTTGTATACAATGGAGTACTACTCAGCCATTAAAACAAAATGGTGATCTATCTTTTGTAACAACCTGGATGGACCTGTAAATCATTATTCCAAGTGAAATATTTTAAGAATGGAAGAACAAACCCCACATACACTCAATACTGAATTAGAACTAGTTGATCAACACTTATGTACAATAGAGAAGTAAAACTCAATAGGAATCAAGTAGGTGAAAGGAGGAAAGAGGGAGAGAGAGTTCATTCACATGTAATAGGAATAATGCACATCTTCCAGGGGAAGGACACATTTATAACTTTGACCTGAAATGCACAAACCAACTACCATATGTAACCAAAATGTGTACCCCTATAATATTTTAAAAACTAAAAAAAGAATACAAGAAAAGAAAAGAAAACATATCTGAAAGAAAGGATTCCAAATGGAGTTATCAGCCACATGCATGAAAAAGGATGGAAGAATTAAAAAGGCATGAACATCTGTTTTAACACGGTCTAGATATGAAGACCTGTAAGAACACCTAACAACAACAGAAACAATAAAAGTAGCTTTGTTTATTTGTAATCACTTCAAAGTCCATGTTACACAAAGTGCAAAAACAATCATAGCAGACTTGAAAACCTAACTTGCTATGACACGTGTTGGGCTAACCAACCATCACCTCTTGATGTGTCAGCAAACAAGGCCTTTATGGCTATACTGAAGAAAGAGTGGATGTTGTGAATGCAGTCAGCTGGTAATGATTTAACAACCTATAGGCAGAATCAAGAAAGCATCCAAGATTGTAATTGGATCCTAAGATCATGGAATAGTGTCAAGAAGGAAATGGTTGTGAAATCACTTTAAAAAGTTAGCATCTTTGATGCCATGGATAAAACTGAGGACAATTAAATTTACTGGGATGAGGAGAGTGACTCTTCAGAAGATACTGGTGATGTAGACATTGAAGAAGATATTTCTGATATTGACAATGACAAAGAGCTCTTGGCCTACTATGATACAGAAAATTGTAAATGTGTTTCTAGTAGATACAATTTCCTGTATCTTTTATATGTTCTTATGTTTTATAATTGTTACATAAAATTCACTGTCCCATAATATCTTAAAAAATAAACATTAAAATTCCTTCATAATACAAAAAAAACTTAAATAGAAAACTAAAAATTTAAATTAAAACGTAATTTTTTTTTTCTTGAAAGTTTGGGACCAAAACATAGGTGTGCATTATCCATGGGAGCACATTACACACAGCAAAATATGGTAGTTGTTGTCAAACAAGCAGTGAAAGTGACAGTGGACTAGACAAAGATGAGTAGAGAATTAGTCAACAAAAAGTTTCATTTGACAAAATTTTTAAAGAGGTACAAATTTTAATCTACAAAAGAGAAGTGGAGAGACAAACAGGACTGAATGAGATGCTTGACAGACATTCAACGAGAGTCCTAGCAAAAGAAAATAGGAGATTCCTGAAATATATGTGAAGAGATAATGTCTATTAATTTTCTAAGCTTGTGAAAGGATGGATCTACAAACTAGGAAGCATGATATGTCCTAAACAATATAAGTAAAAATTTTATAGGTCTCTAAATGTACCATAATAAACCAATGTAGCAAGCAGGAAAAAAGTAATTAAAAGCAACCAGACTCCTTATAAATTAAGAAGTCGGTAGAAAGCGTAATTCTTACTTCTTGCAAGCAGAACTAGAAACCAGAAGACCATGGAGTAATATCTGTAAACATTTAATCAAAAAGATTGTCAAATGAAAATGTAATCTATTCAGTTTTTCAGGCATGTAAAACAAATATATTAACAGGTGCATGAAGCATTTTACACAGGAGATATGAATTAAGGAGACGTTTACTCATTGGTGTACTTCAGGAAGTGGAAAACTGATCTGAGAAGCATCTAAGATGTGAGGATGTGAGTACACACACAAAGGGTCGACAACCATTTAAGTTGAACGAATATATCAAAAATCATGCAGATTTATAAAGTTGATTGGTGCTTTGAAGAGTTAAGATACTGCATATCACACAGCTAGGTGTCTCCTGGATATACAAATGCACACAGTCTACAGTAAAGGAAATTCAGGTTAGTGTTAGTATATTTCTAGTGAGTAAAAAGTGAAAAACTAGGAAAAATATAAAATAAATAGTAAAATCTAAGAAATGTTTTAAAAGGCAAAAGAGAAATATACTGAATTAAACTAGGGTAGTATAAAAATTCTCAGAAGTTAATAATATTAGTACAATCAGAAAAAAAAAAAGATTCTCAAGTGGATGTTTTAAAAAAATCTAGCCATATGCTGATTTCAAGGTAGCAAAATAACAATGAATTAAGGAAAGTAAAAATGAGAAGAAGATAAACTGGGAAAAAAATCTACCCAAAAAGTCCACTTGATTAAATTTATCAATATCAGACAAAATTCAAGGTATAAGACAATACTAGGAAGAGTAAATCATTAAATAATAATGTAAGATTATTTCTGAGGGGGAAAAACACTCTAATATATGCAACTTAGTAAAGTTAGATGGCTATGCTTAGCCAAATAGTTAAAACTTCAAAAACTTCAGCTCTAAAAACTTCGGCTATGATTATTACTACTTAGTGAGAAATAATCCAAATGTCTAAGTATAGGACATCTGGAATATAAATGATTATGGTATAGTGTAGATCAATGAGACAGTAGAAAATCTAGAATCAGACCCTCTTACAAAGATGACTTTAGTATTTGATAAATGCAGTATGACAGAGTAGTGGAAGAAGTATTTGGAGTAATAACATTAGAATGACAAAAGATCACTTTTTTGACTAAAAAGCTATAAGAATGAAAACACACACAAAAATAATGTCTCTAGTGAGCAAATACTAAAAATAGCACTTTTATGCATATCTAAGATGGGTAGAAAATGGGTACAAATTTCTAGAAAACAATTTGGCCATAGTAGCCTGCAGTCTAGTGATTTAATAACATACACCCTGTGAATAACATTTGTGTGATTAAAAGATGTGAAAGAATTACTTTGAATGGAACCTTAACAAAAAAAAGGCTAAATAAAGCAATAATTCAGTAAATATTTCTTTATCAGCAATTTTTTTATGACTAGTACAACATATTTTCTGAAAATGTAAAAAATGTATGAGAAAAAGAAATCACTCATACTGACAATAAATATCCAAATATGAAGCCAAAGATAAGGACTGATTTAAATTTTGTGAAACCCTAGACAGACGTAGCCATGGATATAACCCAGACAATTGATAACAACTGGGACCAAATTTCAAGTGAGAGTAATAACTTCTAAGTGAAGAAGTTCATAGTTTTCTTTTTTCCTTACATTTTAATTTCTCTTCACTTGGTATTTGTATATGAAGAAAAATAATTATATTTAAAGATGTTGTTTTTACAGTATTATATATAGTTTAAAATCAAAAGAGTAGCCTTAGGCCAGGCATGGTGGTTCATGCCTGTAATCCTAGCACTTTGGGAGGCTGAGGTGGGTGGATTGCCTGAGCTCACAGGTTCGAGATCAGTCTGAGCAAGAGCGAGACCCCGTTTCTAAAAATACCTTGATGTTGTGGTAGATACTTGTAACCCCAGCTACTCAGGAGACTGAAGCAAGAGAATCACTTGAGCCCAAGAATTTGAGGTTACTGTGAGCTGTGATGCCAAGACACTCTACCAAGAGAGACAAAGTTAGATTCTTTCTATAAAATAAAATAGTAACCTTAAAAAATTACTTAATAAACTTTAGTAACTTCTACTAAATATTTTTGCATCAAATTATAATACAGGTATCTACTTGAATGTGTACTGTGTTTTTCTCTGATATTTTATTCAGTAGCTGCCTGATACTGAGAATTTATAGTTCTGCACAACACAGATCTTTATAGGCTGATAAAAAAGAAAATGCAGTTGAAATCTGAATACTTGAATTGCACTCTCTTACTTGATATTTAGCTCTAATCATAAACACTTTCTATGCGAAGTCTCATCCTTGAAGAAAAAAAGTATCTGGCAGCTCATTTTTTTTCAATAAATAAGAAATTGTTTCTTAAGAATTCAAGATGATTAAAGATTGTTTAGTGTTTCCCAGATCATCAGAACATCATACGAAAATCATTGCAGCCATCTGTTCTCAATCACAAGAGACATGAGAGAACAGTTAGTAAAGATACATTGAACACCCCAGGCTGTAACAAGAAAAGACATTTACATAGAGGACTCTGTGCATGGACCTAAAGCCAATGTATTTTTAGCATTTTCATATCTTCCCCCATACTCTTTGTGTTGATTATTTCTTGTGCTGTGTTAATATACAAGCCTCAAATATCAGTATCTTACGGTAGCCCAGTTATTTCTCCTTCTTATAACATCTCAAAAATGAAATCTTCAGCTGGGTCTTTACACCAAGACCCAAGAGTAAAGCAATTCCTCTCCTGGATGCTGCAGGTATTGTGGTAAAGGAACAAGAATGAGTTGGGAAACCAAGAGCTGACTCTTGAAGTTTCCACTCAGAAATTGACATTTAGTCTCTCTGCCCACCTCCCATTTACCCCATGAAGGCAAATGGCCCAAGCTCAAAAGCAGTAGCAGTGAGAGAGAAGATCTAATCTTTCCCCAGGAGGGTGTACTACAAGTCACTGGGCCAGGCATGGTTTTGAAGAAGCAGGGAACGATTCTCCCCTAAAAAGAAGCAACTGATATTGTGAATAACATTGCAATCTGCCACCCATCTGAAAGTCTGAATCTTTACTAACAGTATTCATTCAAGATTCAAAGATTGTTTACTTAAAACCCATTATGTTCCTGGCAATGTGTATAATACTAGAGATTAAGATCTGAATGAGACAGAAAAGTTTCTGTTCTGATAAAACTCAATGGATAGTCAACATACAAATATAAATATGTCATACCATCAGCTTGCTTTCAGAGTCATGGCCCAGAGCAATGGTTGGCAAATATTTCCTTGAAGAGCCCAGGAGTAGATACTTTAGGGGCTTTGTGGGCCATATGACCTCTGCTGAAATTATTTCACTCTGATGTAGAACTCAAGCAGCAATACATACATAGATAAACAACATAGCTGTTCTAATGAGACTAAGCTTATTAAAACAGGCAGCTGATCTGGGGGTCATGGTTTGCCAACCCCTGGAATAGAGAATAACTGAGGGTATGGGCTTCTTAGAAAGGATTGTCAGGAAAGGCCTCTCAAAGGCTGTGAGTGTGCTGAGAACTGAATGTTAAGGGGCCAGGTATTTAAACATCTGGGAGCAGAGTATGTAACAAAGGGTGCATCATGCTCGAAGGGGTGGAAAAGAGTTTGCAGTTATGAGCTAAGAGAAGTATAGACTATAGAAAGTTTTATAGACTATGTAAAGAGTTTGGATTTTTTTCCCAGGTGGAGTTGATAGTCCCTGAAATCTTTGAATGGCAGGGTGGCATAAATGGATTGATTCTGAGGAGTGAGCTTCTGTTTGGAGAAGGAATTGAGGGGGTGACAGTAGAAGCAGGAAAGTTATTGGAGTTACTCAGGAGAAAAGCAATGGTTTGGTCTAGCAGTGGAGATGGAAAGAATTGATCACGTTCAGCATATTTTGAACTTGGCACTGGTTGAATAAACTGAATATGTAGGAAAGAGAATAGATGAATGAAATTTTACATTTGGGGGTTTAATCATACGGGTTGGGATGACCTCTTTCGGTTTGGTCTACCACAAAATAAATTTAAAAGTTGGGTATCTGAATACATTAAACAAAAAGAGCACTTACTTTAAAATGCAATTACTATATATCCCGTGATTTCTGTAATTATCCTTGATTTTTACATTCTTAGTAAAGATTAAATGTGTCTAGCCAATAGCAAGATACGCTCAATTAAGAGACCTGACAATTAAACTAGTTTTAGCTGAGTGAGGTCTCTTTAATCAGCAAAGTTTAGCTTTCTAAGTTGAGAATAGAGTAGGTTCCCAAGACAGATAAAACCATATTTTTTTAAAGTGTATTGCAATTAACATGCATGTAGATGTACTCTAAAACAAAACTTAGTTTTTGTCATCTTTTTTCTAAAAAGCAGGCATGTGTGCATTTATTCACAAGATTATTCATAAAATACATTGAAAATGCTGTGAATACAGTGATGCAAAAAATTAGTACTGGGAGGATCAGACAATGTTTAAGTAAATGAGTAAGGCAATGTGTTTAAATTGTGATGGACATTTACTGATCACTTAATATGTCTCCTCATTTTATGCCTCTATATATGCTGCTTCTTTCAAATTGATTATAGCTTTTCTAAATGAATTTGCTTTATATATTCTATTATTTATGACATATATACATATATACTGCATTAGATTATAGTAAAAATGGTAAAGCTAAAATCAGGAAAATATTGTCACATGTTCACACTTCCTCAAATGGAGAAAGATCATTGGCCCTGACTGACAAGACTATTTCACTGAAAAACTTCATGTAACAGATTCAAGACTAGAAAAATACATGGTACACAAAATATATATGCTCAAGTCGATTTGATTTTATTAATGTCATATTGTCAGAGTTAGTGAATTTGTTTTCCCATTTTAATAGCAGTTTTGTACGGAGAATAGTTAATGAGACAATTTTTTTCCACTGGAGTGACCACCATATCAATTTAATAATTTATCTCCAAAGTACTTTGCTCTCACAATTATTGAACAAGGATGTGACAGGCAAACAAATGCTATAATTATTTTCATTAAAATGATCAAATGATAGTGTTTAAAAATGAAAAGAAGCCGTAATAATCAGGAGTTTCTGGTTATGAATAGAAAACCTTTCACAGAGCAGAATATTTTTTCTATTACAGGTAAAGGGAGTCAAATGGAGACTACTGAGAAGGCTGAAATCTGAACTGGGACAAATGGGATTGAACAGAATAAAAGCAGAAACCTCAGGCCATCTCCTGAATGGACATTCAATCAGTCAGTAAATATGAAATTCAAATGAATAATATCTAAAATCTGACCTTTTATTTCTCCACTTATTTCTTACTGCCTCTTGCTCAGCCTATCAACATACATTCGTTTACTTTTTTTGGTTTACACTGCATCTAAAAAATAAATTATAGTCTCTTCTTTTCTCGAAAACAAGACATACAATGTCAATATTCTGTGGGGGAACATTCCACTTCCTCTTCAATCTATTAGCATGAGAAAATTCCCTGAAAGCTCACACTATCTACTAGTTAATTGTAACAACATTAGAAGAAAGTGAAATATAAATCAACATAATGGAAAAATATTGATCTGCTCATAAGTAGCTTACATATCTATGTATTTGTATCACATAACCTAAAACAAAGAAAACTTACATGGGAAGCAATTGAGCTAAACAAAATTACCCAGAAGTCATTTGAACATTTAGAATCTTTTACATTATATTTTAAATTCTTTCCTTTT
>NW_003852637.1:156593-179132 GCF_000181295.1 Otolemur garnettii | reverse complement strand
TAATTCCCTTCCTGCTTTTTTCACTCTATACAATATCCAGGTTCTTCTCACTTTTTAATATTTAGATATTCAACTAGTTCATTAAATTATTCTCTTTAATCTAAGAATTTTTCTTAGAATATAACTGAAGAAAATATTGGAACTTGAGTTACCCAATGTGTGATGAGTCTGCAATAGTAACAGATATCATCATTTGTAACGTCTCTTTAATATTGTTAGTTCTTTCTATATTCATTAATAAGCTATCAAACAATTTAAGACAGAAACATTCCAAGTCTTTTCTTCCTTTCGGAAAATAGAATTTTTATTTTCTCTCCTTAAATATTACTAAATACATAGCCTAGTTCCTCTCCATAGAAAACATATTTATTTTTGTATACTTTGTTCTTGTATTGTATGGTTTTAGTTTGGAATAAATCTCATGAATTAAGAGGACTAATGTGTCAATATTTGATTAAGTAATTCTGATAAAGCAGAGAATAGTTATGGAGTGATTATTTTCAACCAAGTTCTTTGCATATATAAGTTCACTTAATCCTCGTAAAACTTGTCCTGGCAATTATTCTCTGCATTTTGTTACCGAAGAAACTGATCTGAAATTCAAAAACCAAAATATGAACCTTGGAGATACTACTACCTTCTCTAAGCTATTAGAACACAGTAATTTTGTATATTGTCAATGTGAATAAAGATGATATCTTTTTGATATGCTACTTTTCACGTCATCTAGAAATGAGTTCTGTTTCCAGAAGAGCTCAGTAAATGAAAAATTAATTTCCAGCATTTATGTTTCTACTTTCACATCTATCATATATTTCCATAGAATTGTTCTCTCGCTAAAGAAATTATCTATTCATTCAGTCAGCAATTATTTCTGGAACATCTATAAAGTGGAACAACTCAGGATAATGAAGTGAACAAGACAGATATTGTCCTTGCACAGAATGAGCTTCCACTCAATTGAGAATAACATACCAATACACAAGTTATTTAACTGTGATAATTGTTGTGAACAAAGTAACAGAAAGCACTATCAGAACATATTCGGTGGGACCTGAATTACTTCAGACATACAAAGAAGGCTGAGGAAACAGGTGAGACTATTTGTGCAGAGATAAGGAATCAAGAGTTCCAAGCCCGTCAGGTCTTCCACAATTTTAAAGATAAAATGATCACGTCAACTAATGTCCACTGAATCTGGACAGAAACTTAGAAGTAATTAATTGGACTTATAATTGATGGAAAGTGAAAGGAGAGGTAGAGATTGGGAGATGTTAAGAAAGACTTGTAGGTTAGGTTATGATACCACGATGGTGGTGTTTCTCATTCAGTAATGGCAACTGAAATCAATGGTTTCTGGTGTTTGTGTTCAAGTGCCCAGCCTTTCAGGGACACATCAATTCTGTTGTGGTGTTGCTGTGACTGCTCAGGACTGGGTAATGGCCATAACTGAAACCAATGGCCATAGCTTACCACTATGGAGAAGCCATTTGCTTTTGCAGGTAAAATACTCACCGCTAGATTTCTTTCCTGGTATAAGAACCCTTTGCATTTCCATCAGTGGCTTTTCATATTTTCATGTTGTGTTGTTCAAAACACCTACTGTTAAGCTACTCTGCTTCAGTGCAATTGCTAAACTTTTTTCTCTCCTCTTATCCAGTAGCTGAAGTGACCATAGTATTATCTCTTCTGAATCCTGTAGACACCTACTGTGGGTAAGGCCACCCGCCACTGCTAGTTGCCAAATTATATTAAGATAAGTAGCAAGTGTGAGAAATATTTAGATAATGCTACCTACAAGATAAATATTGCTTAAAGGGGCACAAACAGACACATTAGAAACATTTGAAATCGTGTCTTTCTTGGATTCAATTTTCCTTAACATCTTAAGAATTTGATTCCTATGGTAACTGTTATCCTGTATAACACACACACAGATAAATTAAGAACTTTAAATATTTTATTTTATTTCCTCACTTAACCACATTTTTATTTTCAGGAAGAGGACTGTAGTTCTTTCCCAATTTAAAGCATGGAAAATAAAAAAAAAGCAGAAGTCTATACTGACAAGGAGATAACGATGAGATTCCTGGTAAGCTCTGCGTCACTTTCTGACATGTTTTTGATGACAGACAATGTGCACAAAGGTCATTGAAATTGGATGGTGATATTTGGGTATTCCTGGTAAATTGGTTCTCAGTGGCACTACGCACTTGTAATTGAACACACAAATTTATAATAATCCATGGTTTTTAGAATTATGTAGTATAATTAGAAACAAACTGAGACCCAAACTGATCATAAAAGAATGACAGACTAAAGTTTTCTTTTCAGGGCCTTCAGATATTTCTAAAGGAAAGTGTGATACCATAGGATTTTATACGTTTAATAGTCAAACTTGTTTTTTGGAGAAGATTCTACAGAACCACAAAGAAAATTTTTCATCAAGTAATAAGAAAATTTGGAAAGTTACACATTTTATTCTGTGTCACTCCATTTGGAGAGAAAAAGTATATGGACAAGTCCATTTTCAAAAGATATCTTCTAAATAAAAAGGCATATTGAGTTCTTAGTTTCAGGATGTTTCTTCTGCAATTCTTCAAACACAAGCCTCAATAATAATATAAAAATGATTAACTTGCTAAAAGGGAAATTTTTCTTGTCTACAGCTATAAGGTGGAAAGTGTCGTGAATAATAATCTTAAGATACAAGATTGTAAATGCTTCAATTATTTTTGATAATTAGTAAGATTTTACATAAGATGATTTTTAACTATTTCCTATTTCAGTAACTGAAAAGTTATACTATTCTTTTAAAAATGAACTTACCGAAAACTATTTTAAAATGTTTCATTAGATACCAAACAATGCCATGTACATTTTACTTTAATTTTAACATGTTCTCCTGAATGTCCCAATAAAAGGTGATTAAAGTTATGACTAAAGAAACAGCAGTAGAATAGATGCTGCACATCCTGACATGGGGAATGATTACTTTATTTTCTAGATCAGGAATCTTCAAACTATGGTCCGCGGGCCACATGCAGCCCGCCTAGGACATTTATCTGGCCCGCCAGGTGTTTTTGCCGCCTCTGCCTGTCCTGCTTAGCAGCTGACTTGTCCCGGGGCTGTAGTCTGACCCTCCAATGGTCTGAGCGACAGTGAACTGGCGCCCTGTTTAAAAAGTTTGAGGACCCCTAGATTATGTGGTTAAATCATCTTCTTTAGGGTAAAAAAAAAAAAAAAAATGTCAGCTGTATCAAGCATGTGGAGGTAGACTCGCTACAGGAAAGAGCTTTTCCAAATCCAATTCCACTGCTTTTCAACTCTTCCCGCTAAGCCCTCCCGCCATTCTTCAGGTCATAGAGGAGCAGCTCTCCTTTTTGTTTTCACCAGTTCTGTGCAGTCAACTTTTCAAAAAACATGGCTGCAGTTTAATGCCAGGCCTTGCAAGAAAAGTCACTTTCTTTTGCCTCTTAATTAAAAAGTTGACTGACTCTAAACACAGGAAAAAATTAGAGGGCTTAGGAGACCTTCCCAAACACCTTTGTAATCCAGCAGGAAGTATTTGGGGGATAATATGACACTGCATGCAAAATAAGAAAAAACGGGCCGGGTTAAACTTTGGGCTTTGTCCTCTGCTCACTAGTTGGCACGGGATCAGATGACATAATCTGGATCTCTGAAACTCTGTCTGCATAAAAGAAAAATTTAGATATATTTTAAGCACATAATAAATCCTATGTATCTGAAAGCAAATGTTGAAATTGGTTCTTCAGTCCTGGTTAGAGTGTTGAATGAACATTGTGCAAATACAAAGAAATTGATAGAGTGGCATAGTGCTGCCGATTGAGAAGTCGTCTCAGATGGCATAACGACAGCTGGGGAGGTTTAGATAAGGAAAAATGAAATGTCAGGATTCTTGTCTTGGAGGTTTGTTGTCTGCTGGCATATGTTTCTGTTGAAGGTGTGGGAAGCCCTGCTCTAATCCAATTGTTGAAAAGGGCTGGTTTTAAAAAATACATAATTTTCTTCTTACTATGATAGAGAAAAGGTTCCTATTTAAAACTGTGAGACAACAAAGAATCGTTAGGTTATATATATATTCTTTTTTTTTTTTTTTTTTTGTTTAGTTTAGAAAATTAGAGAAGGGAACTATTTACATAGTGCTGGAAGTGAAAGGCAATTTATGAAAATCTATGCAAGGCTATTTTAATACTGGGGGAAAATAACACTTAAAAATATTTCAAAACCCAAATAGTCCTACCTAGGCTATGCGAAAATCTCATTGTGATGCTGCTTTTATTGAAGCTTTTCAAAGACAGCTGCGGATGAACGCTACTACGCTGCCCCCTGGTGATTAGGCAGGGAGGAGGGATTTGAGTGAAAGCGTCTGATAGAAGTCTGTTCATGAGAATTAAACAATGCTGAATTTCTGTAATTTATCCTAAATTCCTAATAACAGGAAGCTATATTGTAACACGTTATGAATTCTTGAAGAGCATGTTCTTGGTAAACTTTACTTTGATTTCCATCAAATGTGTGTTTTCACCATTTTGTATCTACTTGTAGCTAAATCCTTTCTTTATTTATTTTAGTGTGGGTAAAGTAAATGAGCAAACGCTTTGCAGAAGTTCGGGAGTTAGTGACCCATCCCTGGAAATGAGAGAGGAAAAAAAATGACATGACCTAAATTTATTCTATTTCAAATGGTGCATTTGATGTTAGCAATTTTGACTTGCACTGTCAAACGACCCATTCTGTTCAGAATTACTCATTGATTTTATAGGACTGTCTTTTCCTTTTAAAAATGATTTTGCCTGGAAGAGAATGGCCTCGGCAATTTAAAGTTGGATGCTGAGGCAACAAATACAAAGGAAAAAGGAAACAAAAGATGTGAGCCTTCCATGAAGTTGCATGTTTGTTTTATATTATCTTTTTACTCTGGCTTGAGAACTGTAGATGATGCTGGTGTGAGATTTGTAAACAATTCTAACAAGGAAATATATATGTTGAGACAACAAAATTGTTAGACTACTCATTTTATGAACAGATTTATTTATCTAGTCACAGGTATGAAAATGAAGTTGAATATTGACATTTATTTCCCTGTCCATTTGAATCTACAGGAATGAGGGATGGAACAGACCTTGCGGGAACCCACGTGGCAAACCCAGGCTGGAGCAACTCAGCTGTTCTCAACCCAGCCAAAACAACTTCAGGAATTCAAGAACTGCAAGATGGGAAGTTTGGGGAGTCTTTTTATCTATACAAAATATTCTTAGTGTCTATGATACATTAAGGAAAATAATTAACTACCTAATGTAGAGTTCCAGATGAGTTACAGTATCCACTTTTCAAACCACTATTCAAAATGCCAGATCATATAACTTTTTGTTAAAAGATAAATTATAATTTATTAATTTATGAGGTAAATTAATAACCTTTCAAGGATGCATGATCAAAAAAACTACATCACTAGTGAACTTTCATCTGGTTATATATGCAGGCATGTCAAATAGATGTCTTCTCCATAGATCATTTGTAGTTTCACTCTATTCATAAGAGCACAGACATATCCTTTTGGTTAGTATGGAGGGTGAGAGGTTGCCAGTAAGTCTATGTAGCCAAGGTTATAAAATGCTAGAGGAGACAAATCATGAAAACAGATGCTTGTGGGGTAGCGGATTCGCTATGGAAGTTATGTTTATAATGCTCATATCCTGGAAAAACAATTTGCTATCCATCCATTTTCTCCACTGATATTTTAATTCTGCATGTTTTCCCATTAGTTTATTAACGTAGCCAGGCTAACACGTTAAAATGTGTTAACACGTGGCCAGGTTAAAATTGGAGAACTAATGTTTTTGAGCTGAGATTTATTCGTTTTACTTCAGGGTGAAAAGAAAAAGACCCAATAATATGACAAATCCTGAAGGAAGAGTATTTGACCAAACAGAGAAAGAGAGTATTTTTCTTATAATGGACAATCACATTTAAAGGACTGTGGGCAGTCTTTGGAAGGACAATGAGAGATGCATGATTTATGCCCTCCTCAAACTAGGGCATACCGGCTCCCAGTGCTCCCTCAACCTCGCATTCACAATTGAAGACTGGAATTTTGGCAGACCAATTTTAGGAGCACTGAGAAAGTGACAGGGAAGTTAGAAAGGAAGTAAAGAGAAGAAATCTCACTATCTTCTTCCCCGCATTACAAACTGTCAGTGAAGTACACAGCAGATATCGGCACTAATCAACCTTGGCTTGGCTGAAATTTCTAAAAGGATGATCTAAAAAAGGAGAGATTTTCAGTTTCGAATATGAAGGCTGAAAGAATGTGATTCATTACTATGAAATCACGACGAGCAACTTGTCCACTAAATTTCAGAATAAGCATCTTGTCCGTGGTCAGAGGTACCTTACAGCACACCAAGCACTTAAATATTCTTTATCTTACTTTCTTTTTTACCATTTCTGGGAGCCATGTAGTATTCTCGCTGTAGACCTGATGAAATAGGATCTTGGGAGATCTCACAATTCAATTTGAAATCAGCCCTTTTTGAAATTCTTTGCAACTGCCTCAGTGGAGAGTTTTTTACCACAAATAGATGCCGTAACTTAAATTTATTGCACTGAGAAACCATTCTAGGCACAAAGGAATTAATTCAACAGGGTTTGTAGATAATAGAGCTCTATGGTATGTAGCATTATTACAATTGTTCAGTTAAATTCCTATTTTGAGATTTAAAATGTGGGAAGCAAAGAATTCCCACATTAAAACGTATGTGTTAAAAACACTAATAGGACACATAACTTTTAGTCTCTGTATTTTATGTCCTTATAAATGCTATAGTAACTACTATTCCAAGTCATGAAAAAATTACAATATATTATTGTCTTCTAAAGAAAAGGAATCTGATTCTAATTAACAAAAGTCATAATTGTAAGACAAACTTTCAGAACATCATTACCTTAGAAATATTTAAAATATTTTGAAGAAGTTAAAGAATAATATTGGCTCTCTCTAAAACATCTTACATATTGTTGAATAAAGAATAAGAATCATCGTTTTTTTTCTTTTTTTTTGAGACAGAGTCTTACACTGTCACTCTCAGTGGAGTGCCATGGCATCATAGCTCATAGTACTCTTGGGGTCAAGCGATTCTCTTGCCTCAGCCTCCCAAGTAGCTGGGACTACAGTCCCTACCATAATGCCCAGCTAGTTTTTCTATCTTTAGTAGAGACAGGGTCTCATTCTTGCTTAGCCTGATCTTGAAGTTGTGAGTTCAAGCAATCCACCCACCTTGGCCTCCCAGAGTGCTAGGATTACAGGTGTGAGCCACTGTGCCCTGCCCATTTGATTTCTTTCTTCCATATTATTATAGAATCCACATTAAAGAAAACCCATTCATACAATCATATTGTTCAAACTTTGCCTTGTACTATATTAATAAGTTTGATTTTTAATTTTCCTTAGATTATATATACTTTATTTTAGAAGATGTAAATAAGATTTTAAATAGAGAATTAACTCTTAAGGTCAATTGTTACAGTAAAGAATCCACATTATTCTTGCATTTCTTTTTCAGCTACTTTTTTGGGAGGAGGGATTAAAATGAAGGTACATACAATTAGGTTATATTATATATGTTTGTAAGGTAAAGTTCAAAGTCTGAATTATAGGTTAGTCCTTCACCCAGGAAGTGTGCCATTTACCCCTACAATGCATCCAATATTGGGAATTTACCAAGCGCTCTTCTCCTCTCACCTTGTTGAATTTAACTGTGTATTTCTTTTGTGAAAGCCTGTAGTGGTTGATCTACTATCCTATTGAAGTACATAGGATGTTTGCTTTCCCATTCTTGATATACTTTACTTAGGATAATGTTCTCTAAATCTTTTGATGGAATATACTTTTAGTTACTTTTAACTGATAATCTTCATTAGGTGTGTAACTATTCCTCAAAGTAAATAGAACCATTTATAAGTGACTAGTAAATAAGTAATAGATTCAAGCTTTCCAACTTCTTCTCAACAGGCAAGTTGTTCTCTTGCCTTAAATTTTGTACTCATGAACATATATAGTGAGAAACAGGAAAACAATTGCTTGAACAAAGATTATGATATGTTTTGTAAACTCCTTTTACATGCGTTCTCTAAATATTTAGTTATAGAAGAAAGTGGAAGATTTCATATAATTGAAAGAGCAGAGTATAAGTTGTATAAGCTTTTGGGTTATACACATTTTTTCCATCACATACATAAAGTAAAAAGAAATATTATAATGTTTTCTGCTTCAAATGGACACATTTCATTGACATTTCAGAAATAATTAAAAATATGCTGATAAATACTAAAGCTTGGAATAAAATAACAAATAAACTAGAATGGTAGAGGAATAACAAACCAGAATGAGTTCCTCCCTGTATTTCTTTCCCTATCCCTGTCACTTATAAAAATGTAACCTAGAATAGTAACAATATTAAGTATCTCCTCCCGCCTTTCCCCCCTTTCTTAGATGTGACACCAAAAGCATAAACATTAAATAAAAAAAAAAAAAAGAAATCTGACTACATCAAGGTTAAAAACTTTGTGCTAACAGACACAATCAAGAAAATAAAAACACTACAGAATGAGACAAAATAATTGGAAATTATATAATCTATAAAGGCTTACTATCTAGCATTCACAAGGATGTGGAAAATTGGAACTTTTGTACACTGTAGATAAAAATATACAAAGGTTCAGTCACTGTGGTAAGGTTAATCGTTTCTCTAAAAGTTAATCAAAGAATCACACATGATTGTAACATCTCACTCTTAGCTGTATACTCAAACAACTGAATACAGATGGTCAGTTGCTTACACTTGTATTTTATATTTACAGTAGAACTATTCACACTAACCAAAGGATGGAAATGGCCCAAATGTCCAAAAATGGATGAATGAATAAACAAATTATGATTATTAACATATAGTTGGCCCTCCATATGGGTGGGTCCCACATCTGTGTAATCAATTGAGGATCAAAATATGGATGGGGGGATCCCACAATGTTTCAATAAAGCAAAATTTGAATTTGCCATACACTAAGTACTACAGTGAATACATAAAATGTTCTATGGTATTTTATTCAATAACATAAGTAATCTAGTGATGATTTAAAGGGGATGGGATGATATACATAGGTCATATATAAAAATACTATGCGATTTTATACTAAGAGACTTGAGCAATCATAGATATTTTATATGAGGGGTAGGTCCAGAACCAATCCCGCACAGATACCAAGAGATACTCAGGGTGTATATGTGTGTGTGTGTTATTCAGCCAAAAGAAATCTATAGAGATATACATGAGAAGGAATTGGAGAGAAACTGCTTGATGGATAAATGGTTTTACTTTGGAATGTTGAAAATTTTTAATTTTCTAAAAAATACATTTTGCATCTACACAGAGGTAAGACAACATTAAACATCTCTGAGAAAGTGAGTCACAGCTTCCTTCTTCTCTCCAACCTAATGCATTCCCAAGGCATTGGTTGACACCTGAAACCCACCACTATCAGAAGAGGGAGAACAAACTAGATAAGGATGATGCCATGAGGGCAGCAGTTTTGGACCACTCGCCTTCTCAGTGTAGCAATAATGCTTGACGTCGGAATATCCATTCTCTACCTTAAAACCATTTATCTGCTTTGAAATAGGCAAACTGAATTTTACCCCAATATTCATTTTTAATTGTTAGGATATATATTAAGTCTAAATTTGGCATAAGTACTTAAAACTTTAGTCTTTATAAATAGAGAGATCCCAGTAAAGATGAAAACAAAACTAAGATAATTTACAATGATTCTTAAGTAAGTTCAGTTAGAAATTGAGGAGACTAGAATACAGCTACATCCATCCCTCCTCACTTTTGGTATTCTCATTCTCTATTTTTGAAAGTGTGATTTTCAGGGTTTTACCTCAGTAGGCAGTGTCCACCATTTAAGTGGCTTTTTATCATTGTGTGAAACCCCAGGTGTTCTCCGCCTTTATTCTATTAAGTGACAGGCATGCAGCAGATAGCTTAGTAGGAATTGTAATAGAACATATATGACATGTCATGTTCTACAGATCATTAAAGCAACGATGGTTCCTGGAGAGTCATGTTAATAAGTAACAGCTACACCTGCACTGGAGGCATTGCCCCAGATCAGTTCCTTTATGGCCAAACTTGACATATTACAAAGCAGTGTGCTTAGACTCATAAATCAACTGAGACATTTAGGAACCAGACATTCCTAAATTCTCTAACCCGAGACAGACATTTAGGTACACATGTGCAGAAAATGGCACTATTTCCTGTCTTGGAATTATTTTCAATCTAATGGTACCGTTTCTTACACTATGGGCTAACTAACCCTATAAGCTAACTAAAAATCTTAGACATTTCAACCAAATGTTTTATTTTTCTACAATATACCCTATTTTACTTCATAATGTTATGTATAATTTGGGAGCAAATATCACCTTTGCACTGCCCCCAGGCAGGTCACCCTCCCCTTTCAATAAACCTGGCTTGAACGTCCCTGCTGTGGCCTCATCTCTGGGAGACACTGCCTACACCTTTCATACACAAAATATCTTCACGTGATATTCTGTGTACATTGGTAAAATATTTTTCTAGAAGTATATACAAGAAAATAGTTTTAGAGTTGCTACTTTAGAAACGCTATAGAGGTTTTGTGTTTAACATTTACATTTAAACATAGGTATGATTTACTATTATTTCGATTTTATTTTATTTTTAAATATGTTGAAAGATCTATCGGAATGGCAGATACATTTCTAAATTTAAAAGGAAACAAAAAATATTCTAAAAATAAAGAGAAAGTGAATACCAATTCTTTTGTTAATGTCTAATTTAATCTCTCAAGATATTACATAAGTGTATATATGCTTTAGATGAGATAGAAGGAAATTTATATGTGTATATTGTATACCATAAATACATATCATTTTTATTTATCAAGAATTTTTTAAACAAAGAGAAAACGTATGTAAAACCCTTGTCACGGTATCGAGACTATGGTGAGCCCTAAATAAATGTTTTGCCACAGCAGTAACAATAAATAAATAAATAATTGATGCTCAATAAGTAAACCAATTGGTTAATTAACTGATTATATACATTCAATAATATTATTTCTATATTCATTTATTAAGCTAGTATGCACGGTGTTCTAAGAAGTATTTTAAGTATAATAAATTTAGACTTACCAACAAACCTGAGGTGAGTGCTAGTATATCCCTTTTTTTTGCAAGAAAATTAAAGCCTAGAGAAGCACAAATTGTCAGAGGCCATGTAGTCGGAAATCAGTGGAATGAGGAACACATCGCCCACAGCAGTCTATTCCTTCATAGCCCAAGCTCTTTGAATCTTCTGTTTATAATAAAGCACCACCAGTGTAGTCTCTATTTTTCAAAGTTAAAATGATAGTAATTAAAATAAACACTAAGGTCAAATTGTTTTAGTGTGAGAAAAAAACAATTATTTAAAATATATAAAAAATAGTCTCTACACATATAAATAAAAAAGAATTTATTAAATATGCAATATAAATGACTTCTGGGTTAAAAAACAGTTTATAACAGTTTATATTTAAATGTGTGCCATACTTTATCAGTATCCTAACTATTCCTCAGTCTCCATGCTATATTAGTGGATTTAGTAGAATTACATATTTTAATTTATTTTAAGTAGGTTTCATCAATAACAATTTGCCTTTACCAAAATGATCCATTGCAATGAAGAAAAATTTAAATGTAGGAAGAAGACAGTGTATTAAGTCTTTCTATTTCTAATTAATTGTAAGAAAATTTTAAATAAGTTTACAGCTCCTTTGTATAAAAAATAAGTCATATTATGCTATAGCACATTTTCTACAATCAAGTTAATAGTTTTAATTTGACTGTAAACATTAGTTATATGTGCAAGCTTAAGATGTATGCTTTTCTTGGGTGCCTGTGGCTCAGTAGGTAGGGCATTGGCCCCATATACCAATGGTGGCAGGTTCAAACCTGGTCCCAGCCAGTCTGTGACCAAAAAAATAGCCGGTCAGAGTGGTGGGTGCCTGTAGTCCCAGCTACTTGGGAGGCTGAGGCAGGAGAATTGGCTAAGCCCAGGAGTTGGAAGTTGTTGTGAGCTTTGTGACTCCACAGCACTCTACCATGGGTGATGAAGTGAAACTCTGTCGCTACAAAAAAAAAAAAAAAAAAAAATTTTTTTCCAAACTCTAGTCATTTTTGTGAATGTTAAATAATAAAGAAAGAAAACTTAGTCAACAAATATTTAATCATTACCTAGGGAAATAAAGAAAATATATTTTAAAGTTTGGTTATAAAATATTATTGAATATTATAAAGATCCAATAAGATTGCAAATCTGTTTCATAGTCTACTTTCTATAAGGCATTTGCTCTTTTAAAATATAGGGTACTAATATATTAATATATTTTAACATACTACAAAAAAGATGGCTTAAAATAGAAATAAGATTTTGTGTGTGCATGTGTGTGTTTATAATAACTACAGCATACATGATTTTTCCAAGGTGAGAAGGTTACCTTGAAAAAACAAAGTGTATATCTCATGTTATATTTGGGGGGAAAAAAACATTTATTTATTTATTTTTATTGTTGGGGATTCATTGACAGTACAAAGAAGGAAGTTATATTGATTGCATTTGTTAGGTAAAGGTCCTCTTATAATTGTGTCCTGCCACCAAAATGTGTGTCACACACTGTGACCCCCTCACTACTTTTCTCCTTCCCTCTCTCTGCTCTCCCCTTCACCTCCCCCCACTGTGTATTGTCCTTATATCAGAATTGAGTACATAGGATTCTTGCTTCTCCATTCTTCTGATGCTTTACTAAGAAGAATGTGTTCTGCTTCCAACCAGGTTAATACAAAAGATGTAAAGTTTCCATCTGTTTTGATGGCTGAATAGTATTCCATGGTATACATATACCACAGCTTGTTAATCCATTCCTGGATTAGTGGACATTTAGGCTGTTTCCACATTTTGATGATTGTAAATTGAGCTGTGATTAACAGTCTAGTGCAAGATTCTTATGGTAAAAGGATTTTTTTCTTCTGGGTAACTGCTCAGTAAATGGGATTGCAGGATCAAATCGGAGGTCTAGTTTGAATTCTGTGAGGGTTCTCCATATATCCTTCCAAAAATATTGTATTAGTTTGCAGTCCCACCAGCAGTGTAAAAGTGTTCCCTTCACTCCACATCCATGCCAGCATCTGCAGTTTTGAAATTTTGTGATGTGGGCCATTCTCACTGGGGTTAGATGATATCTCAGGGTGGTTTTGATTTGCCTTTCTCTAATAATTAGGGATGATGAGCATTTTTCATATGTTTGTTAGCCATTTGTCTGTCTTGTTTGGAGAAGATTCTATTCATCTCTCTTACTCAGTGATGTAAGAGATTGTTGGCTCTTTTTATGTTGATTAATTTGAGTTCTCTGTAGATCCTAGTTATCAAGCTTTTGTTTATTCAAAATATACAAATATCTTTTCCCATTCTAGAAGTTGTCTGTTTGCTTTTGTTATTGTCTCCTTAGCTGTACAGAAGCTTTTCAGTTTAAGTCCCATTTGTTCATTTTTGTTATTGTTGTAATTGCCATTCAAGTCTTCTTCATAAAGTCTTTCTCCAGGCCAATATCTTCAAGTGTTTTTCCCATACTTTGAGGATTTTTATTGTTTCCTGCCTAAAATGTAGGTCTTTTATCATTATTGAATCAATTTTAGTGTATGGAGAAAGGTGCAGGTCCAGTTTCAGTTTTTTACATATAGATATCCAGTTCTCCCAGCACTATTTATTGAATAGGGAATCTTTCCCTCAGTGTACGTTCTTATTTTGTTCATCAAATATTAGGTGTCTGTAAAATGTTAGTCTCATCTCCTGGCTTTCATTTGGCTTTCCAGATGTCTACATCTCTATTTTTGTGACAATACCATGCTGTTTTGACCACTATTGCTTTGTAATACATCCTAAAGTCTGGTAAGCTGATGCCCCCAGCTTTGGTTGGTTTTTTTGTTTTTTTGTTTTTTTTTTTGAGACAGAGTCTTAAGCTATTGCATTGTGTACAGTGCTGTGGTGTCACAGCTCACAGTAACCTCCAACTCTTGGGCTTAAGCAATTCTCTTGCCTTAGCCTCCCAAGTAGCTGAGACTACAGGCACCTGCCACAGCACCTGGCCATTTTTTGTTTGCATTTGTCATTGTTGTTTTGGCAGGCCTGGTCTGGATCTGAACTTGCTACCTCTGGTGTATGTGGCTGGCAACTTAGCCACTTGAGCTATAGCCACCAAGCCGCAGCTTTGTTTTTATTACAAAGAATTACCCTGGCTATATGGTTTTTTTTGTTTGTTTGTTTGTTTCCATACAAAATGAAGAATTATTTTTTACAAGTCTTGAAAGTATGATGTTGGTATTTTAATAGAGATGGCATTGAATCTGTAGATTGGTTTGGGAAGTATAGGCATTTTAACAATGTTGATTCTTACCAGCCATAAATATGGTATGCTCTTTTATTTTTTAATATCTTCTGTTATTTCTTTTCTTAGCATTTCATAATTTTCTTTATAGAAGTCTTTCACCTCTTTTGTTAGGTATATTCCTATGTATTTCATTTTCTTTAATGATACTATGAAGGGGATTGTGTCTTTGATTAGCTTCTTATCTTGGCTGTTATTGGCATATACAAAGGCTACTTACTGGTGGACATTAATTTTATACCCTGAGACATCCTGTATTTTTGATGACTTCCAAGAGTCTTATAGTTGAATCTTTAGGGTTTTCTAAGAATAAGATCATATTGTCAACAAGTGGGAGAGTTTGACCTCCTCTGCTCCCATTTGGATGCCCTTTATTTCCTTCTCTGGCTTGTATTGCCTAGAACTTCCAGCACTATGTTGAATGGTTGTGGTGATAGAGGACAACTTTGTCTCATTCTAGTTTTAAGTGGAGATGCTTTCAGTTTTACTCCATTTAGTAAAATATTAGCTGTGGGTTTGTTGTAGTTGGCTTTGATCAGTTTAAGAAATGTGCCACTTATACTCTTCAGTGTTCTAATTAGAAAAGAATGCTTGATTTTACTGAATACTTTTTCTGCATCTATTGAGAGGATCATATGGTCTTTGTTTTTGCTCCTTTTGATATGGTGAATTATGTTTATGGACTTGTGTGTGTTAAACCAGCCTTGCATCCTTGGGATGAAACCTACTTGATCACAATGTATGACTTTTTTGATGATAAACTGTAATTGATTGGCTAGGATTTTGTTGAGAATTTTTGTATCTATATTCATTAGTGAAATTGGTCTGAAGTTCTCCTTTTTAGTTGGGTCTTTTCCTGGCTTTGGTATCAGGGTGATGTTTGCTTTGTAGAATGCACTGGGGAAGATTCCTTCCTCCTGAATTTTTTAAAATAATTTCTGCAGTATGGGAATAAACTTTTCTTTGAATGTTTGATAGAATCCTAGTGTGAAACCACCCAGACCAGGGAATTTTTTTGTTGGGACATTTTTTGTTTCTTTGATCTCAGTGCTTGGAATTGGTCTGTTCGGGAAGTCTGTTTCTTCCTCACTAAGTCTAGGGAGCAGTTGTGATTTCAAAAAGCCTTTAGAAAGTGTATTGAAAGTATTAAATATTGTCAGAGTGATGAGGGCTAAATAAAATAATTGTTTTCTCCATATTTTGTTGATATGGTGACTGATATTGGTGATAAAACTATTTCAACTATTTGTACAAATGCTTAATATTTATTTTTCTTCTATAAGACTTTTAATATTTATATTTGGATATAGTAGGCCTAAATATGTTATATGTGTGGCTGTTTTTTTACAGGAAGAACAATTGGTAACTGAAGAAGACTATATTAAAAGATTTAGAAATTATGTAGAGTAGAACTAACTGCAATCCTAATAAGAGGATGAATAACGAACAATGACATGGCCAGTCAATAGTATTTATTGAGTGCCTGTCAGTTTCACTTAAAACAGGAGAGTCATTAGAAAAATCTGGTAATCATAAATAATGACACCAATGCATACATCCTATAGCAATAATTTACAAGTTAGTGCCTGCACAAAGTCATATAAATTTAAGGGTGATTTTTCTCATCTTTAATTCAGTTAAATGCATATATTATCCTTAATTAAAAATAACAATAAATTATAATAAAAAAGCAACTGTACTATTTGCATAAGATACTTAGAGGAGCAATAAATCTGTATATTTGCACATAAATGACACCATCTACATGTGTATTGACATATGCCATTCCCTGACTCTTTCATAGCATGTAAACAATTATAAATCTTTTATCAGATGACTAGTTGATTTAATTTTTTTATTTGCCACAATAGGTCAAACATTTAAACAACTCTTATTTAGTTCAAAACATTGACTTGCATTTGAAAAAAAGTTTTTATCTAAATTATTTCTAGAAAAACATCATGTTCTGTGTTAGTAATTGATAGTGTCTTACTTAAAATAATCTCTTGATTTGATTAAGTTGTTTGACAGTAGTGACCCACCTCATATTTATTATGACTATTCAAAGATTATGCACAAATGTATAAATGTATGTTGTAAGAAAGTATGAAGCCAAGTAGAGTTTCCTAGTATATCAAAATGCTAAAAGGAAAGTTTGGCCGCCTTGGTTTTGGTACACTTCTAAAGATCATGATTCCAACTACTTATGCTACTGAAAGGCAAGATCTCCAAAACAAGACTTGGTCAAAGATCACCTTTGTAATCCTTAACTGTGAACCCCAAAGAGGTTATAGAGTGAGAGAGAGAAGGTGACTATTTTGAGATGATTCTGGGAAGCTGATGAGGTGCTGGGATTGTTAACCTCTCCCATGCTCCCTTGGGGAAAAATTAGCTCATTTAACTTCTCCTTGAGTATAGGAAAATAAGACTCAGAAAGACCACTTGCATAATGAATGTGTTTACTCCCTACTTCTGGAGCATATTATGTGGGATGAACTTGTGTCTGAATCATGCCTGAAAAATTTATGTTGCCTATTTGGCTGACCTGATTATAGAGAGGTTTTAGATCCTTTTCTCTGGAAAGGAAAGGCCAGAAAAGAAAGAATATAGAACTATGCCATGGATGTAGTAAAATTTGGAAAATTAGATGTATTTGCATATATCAAGGACAGTTCAAGTGAAAGATCCCCAATAATTAGGTAGAGAATTATTTTTAGCATGCCTAGGAAAGGATGCATAAAATAAAGAGTTGAAATAAACATTTGTCAGGCCAGTAAAGTACCATGATCACCATGAGAGTAGCAGTCAACTTCTTCTCTGTAGAAGACTGAGAAAGCATAAAGAGGAGAAGAAATAGAAGTTCAAGGCAGAGGCAGAAGCAAAATTCCTCTCCTACTGCTGATAGCTAGCTGGAAGCATGGCTGAACTGAATGAAGTTAGGTTTTTGTAGTGATTGCTATAGGTATTAAAATATATATTTTCACTAATCACTAGATACTTCAGGTTAATTCTGGTGAAAATAGATACTTTCACCACTATAGCTCCATTTTTTCCCTTCCTTAGTACTATTATTGTTATTCACACGTGTATGTATGTGTATATATTGATTAAGCTTGTTAATTGATATTTGTTTCTCTCTGTTATTCAACTGGCTAATTTTTATAGATTTAACTTGAAATTCACTTGTTCTTTTTTCTAGACTGAGACAATATTCCTCTCCAACTGCTGCTTAATATTTATATTTAAAAATTTCTTTAAATATATTCTTTAGTGAATTTTACATTTGATTATATTTTTCAACGCTAAATTTCTCATTGTGTTCTTTGTTAGTTTCTATTTATTTATTGACATTCTTATATTTGAGCCATTGTCTTCAAAATGTTCTATAATTCTTTAAATACCAGGGTTGCCAAAAAATATATACACATTTTACATCCATGCATTACTTTTGGAAGTTGAATTGAGAGTAACAATGTGTAGTTTGACATTCACTAAAAAGACAGCATTAAGAAAATGAATGTTAGCATCACCATGCAATAGACACACATAGGATAGCCTTTTCTCTTAAAATGTGTATACATTTTTTGGCTACCTCTGTATATTCATAAAAGCTATTTTGAAATATTTGTCAGCTAAACCAATATCTGGGCCCACTTGGACTGGAGTCAGTTTCTGTTGCTTCCTTTATCTTTCTTCTAAGTATTGGGCTCAGTTTCCTCTTTTCCCCATTTCTCTTCAAGTTTTTTTATTTAAAAAATAAAAAATTCAGAGAAAATATTTTAGCAACTCTTAATTTTAGTATGTTTCTCCTGAGGGATTTTTTAAACTTGTCTAGATTTAAACTATATCTTCCTCATGGTGTATAGTCACTGATGGATCTGCTAATGTTTTATTTGAACTTTACTTTGTTTGATTAATTTCTTAGTGGTTGTACTTGTAACTGAATAAATAAATGATCAGCCAATTATCTGAACAGATATTTTTGTTAGAGATAGGCACTCATTTAGCCCATGAAGCAGTAATGTATTATTTGAAGTGGACTTGGGTTTATTATAAATGTATATTACAAACTCTAGAAAACACTCAAAAAGGTAAAAAAGGAAGTATAACTGTTATGCTATAAAAGGAGAGGAAATTGAATCATAAAAAAATGACCAATTAAAATCACAAAAGGCAGAAATAGAGTGAAGACAAAAATAGAAATAAAGAACCAAGTCAGTGAATAAAATACACTCTAGGTTGAAAAGAGCTAGACTCATATGTACCTGAGCTTTGAAAATGTGATAAATCTAGCATGATAGTTCAGTGGGGGGAAATTAGTGACTTTTCAATAAAAAACCTAGGTCATTGGACATGTATGTAGAAAATATGATACTGGATACCTACTTCATGAGGTAGGTAGTATTTGGAGGGCATGAATAGGTATAGATATTAATCCTGGTAATGGTAAATGGAAAATTTAAAACTTAGCTGAAGTTGATATGAATATAAGTATTAGTCAGATTAAGCTGCCATAACAAAATACCATAGATTTAGTAGCTTAAACAACAAATTTACTTCTCATAATTTTGCAAGCTAGTTCCAAATCAAAGTATAGGCCTATTTGGTTTCTAGTGAGGGCCCTTTTCTTGCCTTGCAAATACCTGTCTTCTTGCTGTGTCCCCACATGGTCAAAAGAAAGAGAGAGAGAGAAAATCTCTAGTTTCCTTCTGTAGGGGAATTAACCCCATTATGAGGGCTTCACTGTCATGAATCATCTAAACTTAGTTGACTACTAAAATCCCACCTCCAGCTAGCATGATGAGTGGTTACAGCTTCAAAATATGAATTTTGGATGGATTTAACATTCATTCAGTAACTATTTCATTAGATTAATAAAACCTTTATTATGATGTAAAATAGACATCATCCCTTAATCAAAAGGGTGTAACTTGACTATATTAAATGAAAAGTCTTTCCTAATCTAGTAGAGACAATGAAAACATAAAATTCGAATCCATCATATATTAAAATATGATCCAATCAATTAATACTTAAATAAACACAAATTAAACGCACAGTGAGACACCATTTCACACCCTAAAAATTAGCAATATTTAAATTGTCAGATATTGCCAATGTTTGCAAATAGTTGAAATAACAGCAATATTTTTTCTCTGCTGGTGCAAGTGTATATTGATAAAAATGTTTTAGAAATTGTTTTGACAAGTTCTAGCAGAGCTGAACATATTCTTGCTCTGTGAGTTGGGCACACCACTGTTAGGTAAGAATATTAAAGAAACTCTTGCACATGTACATCATGTGACATTGATGAACATGTTTGTAAAGCAATATTATTCTCCTAATAGAAAAGCAAACACAAACAAATAGAAAACTGGAGAAGAACTCAAATATCCATTTACAATATAATTGATAAGTTATAGTTTATTCTTGCTAGGAGAAATTATACAACAGTGCAATTGTATTAATGATAGGTATATGTATTTACAATGGATGGAACCTAAAATATAATATAGAAAGGAAAAATAAAGTTACTGAAGAGTATATAGTGTATGTTATAGTGTAACTTTATTTAGCACAGTAAATGTTAATAATGTAGTATTTGGAGGGCATGAATACGTGGTATATGCCCTCTAAAAGGGCAAAGGGTAATTTACAGAGAAGTTAGAACACTGGTTCCCTCTTGGTGGGCTGCTGCAGAAATTAAGTATTTTGCTTGGGTTTTGAATACACAGATGGTCTTTTTTGGTTTTCATAAACTCCCTGCAGTAGTTTTTATTATCTCATTTTCTATGTTTTCCTCTCTCTTTTTATTTCTTTCCTCACTTTCCCTTTTTTTTTGTCCTTCCTTTTCTTCACAGGAGATGTGATCTAATCTGTGAGGTGTGCTTTCATTACAAAGTCAGTTAGAAAATACCTTGAAAAAAACCAGATAAGTGGGAGTATAACTATTCCAGTTTGGGCCAAGTAAATTTCAGCAGTCCAGGGAATACCCAGGTAGAAAGGATGGCTAGTAAATTTATATGGCATGTCTGAGAAAAGACTAGGCACTATTAGCATAACTGAATATTTAAAATCATGAGAGTAGTCAGCAATTCTCAGGTTAAAGCAAGTGGAGTGAGAAAAATCATCGCTGAAAATGAAGGCTTGTGGAATCCTAACACTTCAAAGGGCAAATACAAGAAAATAAACTTGTAAAACAGGCTGGGCATACATTTATCCTTAAAGAATTAGAGGGACATAATGCAATAAAAGTCAACTGAGGAAACTGTTTAAACTAGGAGGAGATTATTAACAGTATAATTACTTCCCAGAATAAGTAAATGAAGAACTGAAATATGATTGTGGGGTCATATAATAAGCAACTCTAACAACCACCTTCATTGAGTCTGCTTCCCTCTGTCTTAGTCCTGGAGGGTGGGAGAATAGAGTGTAGAATTGAGTATTAACAATTATTGAGCCATCCACTCAACAATTATTTGTTAAAAACTAAGGTAATGAATACTCAGGAAACTCCAGGTTTTTAAAAAAGTTCTCTCCTTCATTGCTTTGCTTTTCTTCTTTAATGAATTGCTAAAAATTGGTGCATGTTAGGAAGAAAAATTAGGGTAAAAGAATAAAAAATTATAGAGTTAAATTTGCAACAGGTACCCAGACAAAACATTTTGGAGGAAGTGCCATTGATTAAGACCTGTGCAGTGTGAGTCCTAAGACTATATCTAAGGGAAGAAAATTCCAGAAGAGTAAATAAGGTTCAGATTTTCTGGGTTGGGGGTGTTTCAGACAGAAATGTGTGTGGTATATTCAAGGTATCACTTCCAGCCTAGCATGGCTGAAGTGGAGTAAGCCCCAGACACAGATAGGAGACTAAACTATGTGGGAGAAGATGTGAAATGGTAATTCAGAGAAGAAAGTGGGGACCTGGATTTGAACCCAGGTAGTTTGGCTCTACAATCTCCATATTTAACCTCTACCTGTTATTACCTCTCAACTTAGAAATGGTGCCTTCAGTTCTGTGAAGCATTTGCAAAGATTGGGACCTGTGTACTAACGGCAGGGTTGGTGTTTATAGGTCAGTAGAAACCCCAGTGTGGCCCTGAGGGACATTTTAGTCCATGTTAGAAGTTAAATTCTGACCATAGGCTCTGTTAGACCATCATGCTAGTCTTCCTTAGAGGTCAATTAAAAATTCTGAATAAAGAAAATGGAACATTTCTCAGATGAGATTATACCAATATGACAATAACAACTACTATGGATAAAAAATCATCATCATCATCTTATTAGTTACTTATGGAGGAAATGGCTATTTAGTTCATTAAAGCAAAGGCACATAAATTCTTACAAGTTCACTCATAAATTATGAAGTCTTATGCTAAGAAAGATGAACCAATTGGTATTGTATATTCGTTAGGGATAAGAACTGGGCTTCCGAGGGTTAGGCCTCACCAAGAACAGACCCAAACATCTCTTAGGCAAGTTAATAATAATCTTATACTAAAGTAAGTTAAAATAGGTCTAAGGCTAAGACTAACAAAAGGTTATAATTTAAATTTGATGAGGTAGGCTCATGCAAATACATATACAAGTCATGTTTATGGTTATTTAAGAAACCAAAAATAATGTGGAAAGGATATCAAGTTTTTAAACCATCTACACTATTTGAAACCAGTTTATATCCAGTTATCACTTGTGTTTTTTTCTCAGATTCACCTAATATACCGGAGGAAAATCTTTAAATCCAGGTCATAGCCCATATGTTGAAAACCTCCCTTCTAGTGTAATGGGATTAAGACATGGGGCTTTGGAGAGGTACATAGGATTAGGTGAGAATATGATGGTAGCCTTCATGACTGAGATTAGTGCCCTTACAAAAATCACTAGAGGATTTCTTTTTCCTGTCTGCTCTCCACCATGTCAGGACACAGTGAGAACTCAGTTGTCTACAGCCAGAAGAGAGCCCTCACAAGAATCGACCTGCTGGCA
>NW_003852637.1:153586-155725 GCF_000181295.1 Otolemur garnettii | reverse complement strand
AAAAAAAAAAATGACATGAATATATTTGAAAAAAACCTAAATTCCTTTTTTTTTCTTGTTATAGGTTAGTGGCAAAGAAGTCAAAAACATTTCTCCACACACTTTGAGGTTTCCTTTAAGATTATGTCATTTTCTTTGTCTATTTATTCATGGTAAAACAAAGACACAGGACATTACGTTCTATTTCTCGTAATTCTGTCCTTGTAACATTCAAAAAAGCATGAGAAAAATGCTCCTTTTTCTTCCAAATGGGTTCTTGTTTAATGCACATGTTTAATTATCTCAATGACTACCTTGGGCAACCTGACTTCTTCAACAGTAATAGGTCTTTTATGATATTATGTCCTCCCATTCATAAAGTTTTTTATCCTTTTATTTAGGGCATCAGCATTTTTAGGAAATATATTCTTGATGTGATGTATTCAGGCTTACTGTAGTGAGTGTAGTTGTCTGTGTGATACTATATTAGCTTAATTTGTGACACTGAAATTAAAATGAATATACCCCTTTTCCAAATTGCAAAAGAGATGAGTACCTAAAGGTAATGGATGCCCTTTTCTATGGCACTTCTCCAATGTAATCATTCACTTAAGAGGTAATCTATATATATGTGTGTGTTTCCATTCTTCTGGGAATTTTATGGTTTCAGAAGTTACACTTAAGTCTTCAATTTATTTTACAGTAATTTTTGGATGAGATATACAAGGATCCAATTTCATTGTTTTGCATGTGTATTTTCAGTTTTCCCACACCATTTCTTGAAGGGACTATCTTCTCCATACTGGTTATTCTTGGAGCCCTTGTCAAAGAATAGTTGTCTGTCTAGGAGTGAGTTTATTCTAGGGTCTCTATTTTGTTTCATTGGTCCACATTTCTATTATCATGCCAGTACCATACTGTTTTGAATACTGTAGTTTTGTAATATAGTTTGAAATTAAAGAGTGATATTCCTCTAACTTTGTTCTTTCTCAAATTGCCTTGTCTTCTACAGTTCCATATGAATTTTTGGATTGTCTTGTATATTTCTGTGAAAAATAACTGGAATTTTTGTAGAGATCATGTTGAATCTATAGATCACCTTGAGCAGTAGAAATATTTTAACAATATGTCTACAAATTTCTTTTCTTGTAATGTTCCTATCTGGCCATGATGTGGGGCAATGATCATCTCTTGGGGAAAATGGAGAAAGTTAATAAAGTGGTACAAATTTTTAGTTGTAAAGTGAACAAATTCTGAGAATCTAATATGCAGCATGAGAAGTGATGGTTGTGTTAATTAATTCAGTTGTGATAATAATTGCACAATATATGTGTATATCAAATTATTACATTATATATTTGAATATATAAATCTTTATTTGTCAATTAAATATTTTAAAATTTTAAAATGACTAAATAAAGTTTTAAAAATTCTTTTATTAATATGGAAAATAGTTGGATAAAATATTGCCAACCTGCTCCTTTAAAAGATAATACGATGGTCTAAGCTACTAATGTTTTTGTTAAACACCAAAATGTTACTATTTTCCTAAGTAGCAATCTTCGTATCACCATGTATTTCAACACATGAGATAAATATATGACCAACATCAAGATTTTTTTCACCTCTATTTATTATGGTGTGTACATTTAAGAAGAACCCTTTTGGAAGAAAGGGAAACATTTTCTCATGCTTTTTGGAATGTTACAAGGACAGAACTACACCTATGACTTGCCCATGAGAATTAGAACCTAAAGTCCTGTGTTTCTATTTTACCATCAATGCATATAAAAAGGATAATTGTGTAAGTTATTGATAGTCTAAATACTCTGATTTGATCATTATACAATGCATGTTTGTATTGAAATAAAACACACCCACAATAAATATTTATATCTATTATGTGTCCGTAAAAATGTATAATTGTGTGAATTTATAATTTAAAATATACTGTAAATTGAAATAATGAGCTAGGCAAGTATATATTGGAGTAAAAGGTTGCTGAGATCGTCAGAGAAATGCAAATCAAAACTACTTTGAGATATCATCTAACACCAGTAAGATTAGCCCATATCACAAAATCACAAAATCACAGATGCTGGCATGGTTGTGTAGAAAAGGGAACACTTCTGCACTGCTAGTGGGATTGCAAACTAATAC
>NW_003852637.1:150763-151939 GCF_000181295.1 Otolemur garnettii | reverse complement strand
TTTTTTTTTTTTTACATAGACCATGAATACATTCATGCATATGTAGGGTACAATGTGCTGATTTTTTTTTATACAATCTGATGTGGTTGCATTAAAACAATCAACATAGTTTTCACCTCATTTACTTGATTATTGTGCCAAAAATCTATGTTCTACACTTCACAGATTTGACTTATACTCCTGTCATATGCTCCATAGGTGTGGTCCCTCCTTTTATCCTCTCTCTGTTAAACATCCCCTCTCCCCTCCCTTCCCACTCCATTTCTCTCCTTCAAGATTTGGTAGAATTCTGATGTGAAGCCATCTGGTCCCAGACTCTTCTTTTTGAGGAGATTTCTTATAGTTGATTCCATTTCAGTACTTGATATAGGTCTGTTCAGCATTTCCAATTCTTTCTGATTAATCTAGGAAGTTGGTGTGCTTCCAAGAAGTGGTCAATTTCTTTCAGATTTTCATATTTCTGAGAATAAAGTTTTTTGTAGTATTCATTAAGGACTTTTTTAAATTTCTGAGCTATCTGTTGTGATTTTGCCTTTGTCATTTCTGATTGGTGATACTATGGACTTTAATTTTATATTATTGGTTAGGTTGGCCAAAGTTTATAAATTTTATTGAATTTTTTAAAAAACCAACTTTTTGATTCATTGATCTTTTGAATAATTCTTTTGTTTTCTATTTCATTTAATTTTGCTCTAATTTTAGTTATTTCTTTTCTTCTGCTGGGTTTGGGGTTGGAATATTCTTCCTTTTCCAGTTGTTTACAATGTCCTATTAGGTTATTGACTTCCTCTCTTTCCATTCTCTTGAGGAAGGCTTGCAACACTATAAATTTCCCTCTTAGCACTGCCTTTGCAGTATCCCACGGGTTCTGATAATGTGTGTCTTCAATTTTTTTTGTTCCAAAAATTTGGCAATTTCCTTCTTAATCATCTAACTCCCATAAGAGTGGCTCACATAACAAAATTCCAAAACTACAGATGTTGACGTGAATGTGGAGAAAAGGGAACACTTCTGTACTGCCGGTAGGAGTGCAAGCTAATACGTTGCTTTAAGAAAGAATTATGGAGCATACTCAGAGATCTAAAAGTAGACCTGCCATTTGATCCTGCAATTCCTCTACTAGATGTATATCCAAAAGACCAAAAATCACTTTATAACAAAGTTATTTGCACAAGA
>NW_003852637.1:145017-149342 GCF_000181295.1 Otolemur garnettii | reverse complement strand
TCACAGCAGCATAAGGAGTTACAAAGACAGAGCAGGGCTCACGGTTTTTATATGAGAGTTTTCTCTCTTTTCTAATTCTTCAGAATCCAGATTTTGTGGCCTTTAGATAAAATATAAGCTACCTCTGTTTCATTGAAAAATTGCATACAATTTATTACTATTCAGACAAAGTATCCCACAAGAAAAATAAGGTGTTTCCAGCATCACATTGGTTTGTATTTATATTAATTGCATGGCTCTGCCATTTTTGTTTGGCTATCTGAGTGGCTGAGTTGATGGTGCCCTGGGATTTTCATGTTTTTTAAATATTCTAGAAAAAAAGCAAGGCTTTTATTTTGGCTATTAGGATTTTTAATACATAATTAATTAATTAATTAGTGCTTAACCACAATGGTGATTTGACTTAAAATCAATTATGTATGAAGTAAAAATGTCTGGAAACTAAAGATAACCTTCATGCATACTTGATATTAAAGCAAGGTTACTGGTCCCTGTCAGTACTTTCAGCTCACTTCAGAGTCAGTAAGCATGAAAGGGCACCTGATCTAGCACAGGATTGCTACTTTTTATTTAATGCCTCTTGATTTTCTCATTAACTGTTAGGGGCAGGAAAGTCTCGATCTTTTCTGAAATTTCAGATAGGTCTAAGGCCAGATTCTATATAATGCCTATCTTGGCAGCCTCACTCACTAAACCTTATTTATTACCTATATAATGCTGAGCACAAATACACAGATAGAGGTACACATGGTCATGCAGGTAGAGAGAATAGGACTGCCTGTACTATTGAATTCAATGTTTTAGCGCAGCCTACCTCTAAGCTCTAACTACATTTTTTAAATTAAAAATTAAAAAAAAAATAAACTTCATCTTTTCATGCACCTGTGTTCTTTGTGCCCTCCTTATCCCAGGGGAACATCTGGACTCAGTATTTACAAATCATTATATTAGTGAATTGAAAGTCTAGGCAACCAGAGTAAGAATGATAAGATCCAATGAATCATTCATATCCGGGAGTCGAGCTGATTCATTTTGGAGCCATTGAAGTGGACACAAGGCTTTTCATAGAAAACCAGCATTAAATACCTTCCAGTTGTCAAACCAGATTGAACAAAAAAGGAAATTATCTGAGCATCATTTCAGAAAGTATCAAAAGAAATGCCAACCAAGAGGCAGTGGAGATTTTTGAGTTTGTAAACTGCATGATTTGTCATGCCAGAATTTTAACCATTTCATTTCTATAAGGTATACCAAAGGTGAAAACATTACAAATATTTCTTTCTTAGCTGACATTTAAATGGTATTTACAAGAAAATATAGGTTTTGCTTTTTTTAGAGAACAATAATCTCCTTAGAATTTACTTATGAATATGATCACCGAGGAATAAGTTAAAGTTTTAATGAAAGGAAACTGGAAGAACAAACAAGACTCTCCAAAAAACCAGCCCCAGATGCGTATGTCAGCCTCCCCAAAAGAACGCAGACTCTACAGGAAGAATCCTATGTCCTATATCCTACATGCTTGTAATCATGCCCTTGTGTAGTCTCCTTCTTTTAAATAAGGGTTATATCTAGTGTCTTGCTTCCAACCAAAAGAATATGGCAAAATGATGTGATATCACTTCCATACGCAGATTATAAAAGGTTGTGACTCGCCAGCTTGCTTGCTGTCTTTCTTGCTGAGACTGTTGTAACTTTCTTGCTCTCTCTTTCCTCCTCATCTTTTTCACTTCTCTTGAGTACGCTGCAGAGTTTTAAGTAGCAAAGAACTGAGGGAAGATTCTGCCCAAGAGTTAGCAAGGAAATAAGAATAGGCCCAGAAGGACTGAACCCTGCCAATAGCCTGTGAGAGAGCTTACATGTCCATCCTATTCTAGTTAAACTGGTGACTGCAGCTTTGACTGACAATTTAGTTATAGCCTATGGGGGACCCTGAAGAAGAGGACCCAGTTACATTGTCCTGGGATTCCTAACGCACAGACATCATGAGGTTATAAATGTGCATTTTTTAAATTTTTAGTTAGCAGTCATTTTTTATGCAACAATAGATAACTAATATATCCACTTAACCTACCCCGGGTTCCCCAGATTTCCAAGTTCTCAGCAGCTGCTATCTCACAACTGACACTAAAGTCAAATAGCTTGGTGACCATATAAATCTGTTGGTATAAATTCCACACTCATCCTACATTAGGGGGGTCAAGTCAAGTTATTTAGAAATAGATTCTAACCTGGGTTAAAGATTATCTTGTTCAAGTAATTGACTATAGGTGTCTTCTTGGAGAAGCACATAAAGGAGTGAGGAATGAAAATCAGGGAAGTAGAATAAGCAGAGCAAAGATGTGACTGCAGGTAAAGTCTGGAGAAAAGAGGTTTGAGCCTGATCTCACAGGAAAACTCTGGAGTAACTTCTTAGATTTGTCCTGTGCAAGGGCAAGAGAGGTGAACTCGCGCTCACAGCTGTTAGTCATCAGCTAGGAAAGGTGAGAAATCTGGTGGGATATGGCTTCTCAAGTGCTCTTTGTTCTTTGTGCTTCTGGGCAAACAACTCTCGTAATCCCCAGGGTTGTGTTATTGAGAGGAGGCTCAGATAAGGACTGCAAGAACAGTGCACTGAAGCTGGAGAAGGGGTGAGCAGAAATAGTGAAACACATTTTCAAGATCTTGATAAAACACCAGCAGAGTGCACTACCACATCCTATAAAAAATATCCAACTGAAACAGTTCCTCTACCTCTGCCCTGGAGCAAGCACACTTCACCACAGGATGCCAAAAGATGGGGATTGTGAGTATTCGCTGCTCTTCTCCTGGTGACTGCCAACCTATGTTTCCTTCAAGTCTTTAGACAAGACAGAAACCTTGCACAATGCCTTGAATTTCTAAGGAAGGTCTTTCTTTAACTTATACATGCAGTGTGCAGTTAAAAAAAAACAAACTTGATTCACATGTTTATAGGTGACAATTAAAATTTTCTAGTCACGAATTTATAGAATTAGAACTATCTGATGATGAGGTTGAAAAGAAAAAAAATAAATATTATGCTGTAGGAGGCCAAGATTCAGGGGGATTCTATAGCCCTGTGTATTGAAATTGCTCTCATTGTGTGAGAACCTGGCTGGGGTGGAGCACAGGTGCAGTGTAGTAGCAGGGCCCCTCCCCCTCTGGGCTGTGCCTTTGTCATTTTGAACAGCATGAATTCCTTTACTCAGAATTAGAAGCAGAAGATTCTATTTAGTCCTTTCTTTCAAATTATTATAATCATGACAATTAAAAGATATATGTTATCCTTCTTATTTCAAGTCTTGTATATTTGATCATTAGTCAAATATTAGACAAATTAGTCTTTTAGTTCCATAAAGGAATTTAGCCAAGTAAAAAAAATTCTCTAATAGGTACAAGTGATGTGTAAAATGATGAGTTAAACGTTTCTTCTGACCACAGACATGTGCATCTGGCTTTTTCATGTCCTCACAAATACTCAGGTCTCAAGATTCTAGAACCATGAAGAAGGAGCTTCTCCCAGCACTCTGGTCTCAGCATACAAAAATTAGAAACATTCAAAGCCAATGAATGACAAGAAACAACAAAGGAACTAACAGAACAAGTGATCTGAGGACGCTCTAGTGGGAGGTGTCTGTCTCATGGTTGCCTTCATCTAATGCCAATCTGCAGGTCGAGTCTGACACACAATAGAATCACAGATGTTGTCAAACTATCTTCAGCCTCTGCCTGTCCATCTGTCAAAAGAAGTCACCTCTGAGTACTGAGAGTGACTACATGATCTTGTCCCCACAACTGATGTCACTGAGGAAGACAATTTAAACGTTTTATAGATCAAAACTGACAATCATTCATTACTTGTTCGCTGGCAATAAAGTGTCAAGCAAGAAGAAGCAAAAGACCAAACTGCAAATGAGTAAGACATGAAATTCATTGGGGTCTTAGGATTCCAAGCTAAGAGATGCAGATACATCTACATGCCAAATCGTGTTGTGAAGAGAGAGACAGCAGAGGAGGGATTTAAAAGGAGGCTAAGGGTAATCATACACGTTGTTTTGAAAGAATTGTCACTGGAGACAGCTGCTTAGTATAACATGTGAGTCCAGAGTCCATTGGTGGTTACTACTCAGGAGTTATAGCCTTGGCAAAATTCAACTGTTTTTCAGAAAGTGGTGATCATTGCAGTTTGGCCAAGTTCAACGCTTCAAGGCACGTTCCTACTTAGTTTTTGTTTTTTTGCGAGATTACTGGTTGTGCACGCAGGTAGTTCTTAGAATGGCTTTCCAGCTGTATTGTAGAACTCTGAACTAAAGCAATGCAATTAT
>NW_003852637.1:135242-144997 GCF_000181295.1 Otolemur garnettii | reverse complement strand
GGGCTGGGGTGTTCTCTGACAGAGAATGAACCCCAGGGAACAAAATTATAAGGTCCTTTCCACAAAGAATTCAATGAAGTAAAGCTTTACAACTTATGACCTGCCAATATGACATTTGAAGCTTAAAGAATGATATTACAGATAGTGTTAACCCACCACCTTTCCTTACCTTTACCATGTATTGGTAAGTTTGAGTACATTTCTTTTCTTTCTTTTTTTCTTAATGTAACTCTATTTAAGATAAAGTTTATGAGTTTCACTGTTTCCTTTGTTCCCAGAAGAAGAGAAACAAAACAAAACAACCCTCAGAAGCAGACCTAAGAGCCCCATGTGCTGGGTGGGGGTTAAGGAATGATAAAGTTTAGAGCAAAGTTTACACATTGTGAAAGTCATTAATGTTAGGATTTCTGGGATAGCTTAAAGCTGTCCTCAGACTTCACATAAAGGCTAAGAATGTTTATTGTCCTTTTAAAAAGTCTTCTTTTTATTTTCTTTTATGTAATTTCAAATGAGAGACCTCTGATTATTTCTCAGGAGGCAGATTTTGGGGAAAAAGTCAACATGCATTGGTTTTTAATGGGGCTTCTCACCGGGAGTTTTGTACCTGGATAATGAATCAGATAAAAATTAGTTATTTCCTCATTATCAGCATCCCAAGCAGGCTTGACCTCAACTTGCCCTACCATTTCTGGAAAAGGCTCGGCTCATTATTTTGAAGGACCTGGTCAATTGTTATCTTACTGCAATCATTTCCTGACATCAGATTGTCACAAATCTTTAGAAGACACAGCTGATATTTTGAATATTAATGCTTGCTCAGCAATGTATCATTTAACTATAACCATGTATAAAATTTTCACTTTTTAAGACACACTAAGTATTATGTTTTGTTGTTCTATATATTATTTTATAATTGTGTTCTTCATATTGCAGAGTCTTTGGACTCATTCCCCAAATTGAAAGAACAGGATAGGGAATATAAAGAAAAGAATAATTTTATTATCATTGCAATAATATGCCATGGGGAAATGATTATTGATTTTGCTTACTACTAATTATCTCTGATACCAAGAGGGAATAAACTATTAATGCAGTTCTGGGTCGTCTACAGAAATCATGTGTATCTGTGGGAGATTATGGCTCTTGAGAAAACAGCCATCAGTAAGAACTGCCATACTGTTTTCATAATTATTATTCCTATTTTACTGGTTAGAAAATGGCCCACAAATCAAATTCCACAAGCCGAATTCCATTAGCATTATGTAACTGGAAAACTTTCACCACAAAAACCCCAAAACCCACAACATAAATTCATCATCTATTTAGGAATTGTAAATGTACACTGCATTAATATTTTGTATATATTTCCCATGTTTAATTATTTTTATTTCATTTGGAAACTATAATTCTGCATTATATCTGTAAGTGAAAAAATTAGGTATATCTTAATAATCCTATTTTTCTCTTAGTAAAATAATTCGTTTATTACTGGAAAATCTACATTTCTCTTACATAGCCTCTTTAAATTTCATCTTTTCTATATCACTATTAGTTTTTCTGTTTTATTCATAAAATTTTAACACTTTTCAACCTGAAAACTACTTTTAATCTTTAGTATTTTCATGTGAATGAAATTATCATCAGTATCAATGATTACTTGGTTAACATACTATTTTAAGACTTACAGATATTAAAATTTTATTTCAAATAAATTTAAAGGCATACTTTTATATAGCAGGAATCAATCATGATCTTAAGCAAATAATAATAAGAAGAATTAGAACTGTTTCTACCCTCAAGGAATTTAGGGTAAAACAGAATTTGCAATGTAGTTTGTTAAGTATAATAGCAAAGGTGTGTCTAATGGTGTCAACAACAGAAGGAAATGTAAGTTCTGCACAGCTAGAATCATTTGTGAATGCTTGGGGGAGTCACAAAGACTGGATGCAAAATACCAGAAAACATCATGCTGTAGATGATGGTTCAAGTATATTCTGGGTAGGTGGCAAAGACATGATGTGGGTTGGATGACCACCTAGTAGGGAATTGCAGACAGAATTTCATGGGGCCCTGAACTACTTTGATTATAAAGTACCCATCAGTCCCCGGATTCTTGGCTCATTACATCTGATCTATCTCCATGTAAACCAGTAAACCATACTTTTTTTGGGCATCAATACATCACAGCAACATCTAAGTCTGTGTGCTTATTAACTCAACTTGGAGATGATGGTAGTAGATAGTATGATCATGAAGATGATAGTAATTATGATGCAAGAAAAAAATTTTTTTGTTTCCATGACAAATATTATCATGCTAAAAATAAATCATCAGAGAAGTTCTAAGATAGTAATCATACATACAATACGAAATCTATTGTATAAAATTTTTTACTAATTGCATTATTAATAACACTTTGATCTGTTTTGATCACGTGATCCTTGGATTATAGTTTTGGAAACAGTAGCCTAAAGAAAATTAACCAAGACTGTAGGAGGCACCTATGAGAAATATCTTGGCGATAAGGGATTGGGGAAGAGATTTAACACATTTAACAACATTGGTCTCTCATTAAAGAGCATGAGAGCATGTAAGAACAAGTGACAAGAAGACTGACATGACTGCATAGCAGTTTCCACACCTGTGGTGTATACTTCTATACATAACTTCAGGAGAGGCTCCTCAGGGCTCCTCCTTTGGCTCTGCTTCTTGCTCAGAGGATGCCTGATCAGCTGACACTGCTGCTGAGAGACTGCTGCTGAGATACTTGCTTCTACTAATATTGACTGTGACTTCTAAGATGCTTTGGCACCTGAGACCTGAACAAGACCTATCCCAAGTAAGCTGGTGCAGCAGTCCGCATCCAGACAGTTGAGTGGGCCAGGGCTGGAGACCTAGTGTCCTGGCTCTGACAAGGCCCTGGGTTGGGGCCCAAGACATGGAGTCCCAGGCCCCACACAAGACTAACCAAAACAAACAAAAACAGGGGCAGCAATCTGTTGATCATATGATCTCTTTCTCTATAAGGTTTTCTCAAACATCTCCAGGCTTCTCTTTACTCCCACGTATCTGTAGTCCAGTGATTTTCAACCGGTGTACCACAGCACACTAGTATACTGTAAGAGTATCTTAGGTGTGCTGCAACGTTTTTTAAAGATCATTAATTAAATTATTTTTGAACAAAGTTCAAAGCACAATAAATATGCTTTTTCTTTACTTTTTTTTTTGATTGACATAATTTACATGTGCTGTGATAAAAAATAGTTGAAAAACACTGCTCTAGGGTTTGATTAGAATTGTTGCTTTTATCACATTGTATTATACTACTTTACACTTTCATATCTGCCTAACTATATAATTTCTTGAATCCAGGATTATCTTTGTAAATCTGGTTTCTATATGAATGCATTATAAGTACTTACTACACAATAAATGGCTATTGAAATTTCAATAATGATACATAATAATATGAAGACTTACAAGAAAGAGGAAAAAAATCGTTACATGAATGAGGAAAGTGAGTATATAAATGGCCTCAGAGGGATTAAATAGCTTTATTTTTACTGTTCTGGTGGGAGAAAAATTGCTGAAAATAATTTTTTGAACACCTTTGCTATGTTCCTTTATATAATGGTACATGGCATTTTAGTATGGTCAAGAAGTTTACAATCCAATTCTAGCTGCCTTTAGCAAAGTAAATGTCAATATCAAGATACCCATCAACTTTGCAAAATTATATCCTTGAAACTTCATTAATATAATTATGTGTGGAATGAATGAATAAAAATGTACCATTAGGTAAATGACTTGCTGGATTTATAGTGGATAATATCCCCAAAATGTGTGTAAAAGTGTTTTGCAAGAAAATAATACCTTAAACTCAGTATGATGCAAACTACTCAAAGAAATTGCAAATATTTATGTAAAGAGGATAACCACCAGCTAAATAAACTTTTGTTTAAATAAAATATTTTATACGTGCATTATGCTTAATGGCTAGAATATCTCTATAAAAGTGTGGACTAACTCCAGTACTGACCATAAGTAATATAGTTTTACTAGATAAGGGATAATTTACAGATTAGGGAGTCTCAGAAACAAAATGTAAAACATTCAAAGCCAAAGAAGTTCTCTTAGTCTGAAGTACTAAAATATTTTATGGATGTTGACAAATCAATGAATGAACTGTGAGAACTCAATAAAATTGTAACATATAATACTGCTAAAATTATCTCAGCACATTCTCAAATGTATATTTTCTCAACAAACTACATTACAACACAGTTAAAAACATTCCAATATGAAATATCTTAATAAATGATGATGATCCAGATATTTTCTTTTGTTTTCCAAAAATATTTCCTATATAATTGTGGAGTCAATTATTTTCCTACATAGTATAAAAAAGAAATTCAGGTAAAGAAAAGACTGAATATGTAAAAATTAATAGTGAGAATCTGATTTTCATCTTTGTTGGTGTCAAAGCACTATTATTGCAAAATTATCACTATAGTTACTTCAACCTAAAGATACAAAGAATGACATTTCCTTATAATGGAGCCAGCAATATGGCATAACATTGAGGATCAGGATTTTGCTAAGGACTTCTATTACTAATACATAAAGAGTGTGTACAATGTATACTCAAGAAGTGAAAGTTTTAGCTTGAGATAATGAAATAATTTTCACCCTTATTTTTGCTGTGGTGAAGTATAAAAAGTTTAAGGATTTTACATTAAAAGGAAAATTAAAAAATTTAAATAAATTCCAGAATAAGTTATATCTTCCAGATTCTTACTGTCTTTCATCTCTATTAATGTGCCCATATCTTTTTCACTTATATCTAATTATGAAAATTAATTTGAATATTAAAAAAAAACTTCAAATTCTTTATGTTTAGATTTTATTAAGAAAGAGTTATCTATTTTCTGTAATTATTGATATAAATTTTTGTGTAGGGAATTCTTATAAGCTAATATCAAACACAGAGCATCTGTCTATGTTTATACTGTCATGCGCAGCAAAATGATGTTTTGGTCAATGATGAGCTGCATAATACATTATACAGTATTATAATGTATTATAATAGTGTCTTTTCCTGTGCTTTTGCTATGGTTAGATATGTTTAAATACATACCCATTGTGTTACAATTGCTTACAGTATTTAGTTCAATAATATGTTGCCCAGGTTTATAGCATAAGAGCAATAGACTATACCACAGAGCCTAGGTATGTCATAGGTTGAACCTCTACCATCTAGGCTAGTGTAAGAACACTCATGTTCACACAACACAAAATCATCTGACAATGCATTTGTCAAAATGCATCTCTGTCATTAAATGAAGCATAACTGAATATTTTATATATATATATATATGTGTGTGTGAGTGTACACATACATAAGAATCTTAATTTTTACAATAAAGTGTTTTTATTTGTCAACAGGATTTAAAAAATATATCTAGCTTTCCACATGCATTTAATATATATCATTAGAGAAGATATTCATGATAGCTGACTGGAAACATTTAACACTTATTTTCTCCACAAAGAAGACTCAAAAGAGCAAGTGGATAGGTACATAAATAAAACATCTAAGAAATAACACTGGAATCCCACAGAAGGGTAACAGGAAACACCCACAAGAAAGAAAAAAAGGGAAGTGAGAAACTATCTCAGGAGGGATCAACCGGAAGCCTAGGGAGTCTCGGCAATGTGTGGAAAAGGTAAGTAAGAAATTTCCGGAAGTCCACATTCCCACCATGTATTCCTACAACCCTAAATCATGGGAGATCCCTCACAGGCTCAGAGAATAGCACCAGGAGCTACTTAGGAACAACACGAGGTCATTGCTCCAGAAAGTGAGTTCAGGCAGGATCTCAACTCCATTTTCAGTCCTAAGCAGTTGCATCATGAGGCCATTTCAGGAGCCCAGATCCTTTCAGACTGCATCTTTCCCTGGGGCCCAAACACTCCTACATCTCCACATTTCTGGAGTCCCACTGACATCCCCCCAGGTCCACCCAAGAGCTGCAATGGCTTGCCACAGTTGGGATCCAGTGGAGTGGCAGGGTTCCCCATACTCTGTTACACACAGGGTCCTGCACACTCTCAGGAACAGGCAATGAAACTCACCACAGAAGCTGCCCCCAGGGCAAAGGAAACCTAAGTAGGTGCTCCCCAGAACCTGAGTACTGCATACATGGGAGGGCTACCACAAACAGCAACCTCACCCTCCAGTAGTGGGGCTGCTACACATAGGCTCTGAGGACAGGCTTTCACCAAGGCCAAAGTAAGCATCATTGGGAGCACCATCATTTTCCACCAACAGCAAAGCTGCTGTTATGCATTTGCATATGTCCTGAGGACCAGATTTCCCCATTGTTGCCACTTCTATCACTACCACCAGGTACCAAAGCCTTTGCTCCCCAGAGCCTGAGGACCATCTGCATAGGACTGCAGTCACTGTCAGCAACTGTGCTCACTCCAGCAGCAGAGTGGCAGTGTACTAGTACAAGCCCTGACAATAGATTCCACTTGTGTGTTTTTGCTATTACTATAGCTGAAACACTTGGCTGAGTATGAGGATCACTCTGATCTGCTTACCAACACCTATCCTGGCACCACCTCTCCTCAGTACCAAGCACATTTCTGGGATTTGGGGGATTGTCTCACCCTTTCCACTGCAGCCAGCATCTGGACTCCTCCTGGATGCCTGAGGATGAGCCCACATAGGCTGGCGCTATCACCAGAACTGATAGCCACTCACTGACATCCTGACATCACCCAAAGACCTACAAACTAGCCCTTCAAGAGTATCACAGTTACTGCTAATACCAACACTCACAGCTTCAGAGTCCAAGGGTTGTTCTACCATTTTACTGTCATCACCTATACTACACACACTACCCAGGGAACTAATGATCTGCCCACCCACTTGGCTCACTGCTGTTACTGCCAGCACTTAGTCAAGCCATCTGGATGCCCAAGAATTGCCCCATGTGAACCTGCTAACATTGGTGTCTATATATGCAGACCATGTGTCCAAGGACAAGAATGCTCAGGTCATAGCTGGAACCCCTGGGGCTTGAGGAGTGACACATCCCTGTTTCCAGAAAAAAGTCTCATCACAGCATCCACTACTAACTAAAGACTAAGCCACTGAGGAAATCACAGATACTATTGACACTGTTTACAGCCAATGATTACTTTGGCTACAGGCTACACTAATACATGCATCCAGAATCAAAGCAAAAGTATCTTACCTAAACAAGACCTTAGACACATCTGCAGGAAATAGTCTTCCCTTGTGAGAACCCCAAAATTTGGAAAAATCAATTGTTACACTAGATGTGCAGCTAGTATTGTAAGTCACAAGAAACATGAAAACAAATAAACAAATATAAACTTCCAATGAAACACCATAATTCCCTAGCAACAGATTCCAGTGAAAAAGAAACTTATGAAACCTCAGAAGAAGAATTCAAAATAATGACATTAAAGAAACTCAATAAGGTGAAAGAGAAATAATACAAATTAATCAGAAAAAATAATTCTGGATATGAATGAGAAATTCACAAGAGAAAGAGACAGCATAAAAGAAGAACAACATATAAATTCTGGAACTTAAGACTTCATGAATAAAATTAAAAAAAAATCTTGTGAAAGCTTCAACAATGGATAAGAGCAAGTAACAAAAGAATTTTATAATTTAAAGACAGCTCTTTTGAAATAACCCAGTCAGGAAAAAAGGCAAAAAAATAATTAACAAAGTCTATGCAGCACATAGGACACAATAATATGAACCAAATATATGAATTTTGCATGTTCTAGAGGAAAGGTACCTATGTCATAAACACCCAATAGCAGAGCATTCAGATATAATACAGATAAGATGCCTATGTCATAAACACCTAATAGCAGAGCACTCAGATATAATATATAAAGCAAATATCACTAGATCTAAAGATAGGGATAGATTTCAGTAAATTATTAGCTGAGGATTTCAATATGCCACTCTTGGCATTAGACAGGAAATTAAAAAGAAAGCATGGGATTTAAAATGCACCTTCAACCAAATGAATCTAACAGACGACTACAGAACAGTTTATCAAATACCTTCAGAGTATAAGTTCTTCTCATCAACATATGAAACCTTCTCCAGGACAGGCCATATGTTAGGCCACAAAACAAGTCTCAAAAATTTTTTAAAAATTAAAACTATACCAAATATCTTCTCAGACCAACAACAGCATGGTGGCAGTGAAATGAAACCGGAAATCAGGAACAAGAAGATCTTTGGAAACAATGACAATACATTCTAATTAAAAAATATGCTCATGAATAACCATGTAGTCTTTGAAGAGATTAAGAAAGTAATAAAAAAATCTTTAAACAAATGAAAATAAAAACACAACACATCAAAACCTATGGGAGACAGTAAAAGCAGAGATAAGAGAGAGGTTTATAGCAATAAATGCCTACATTAGAAAAGTAAAACAATTTCAAGTAAAAATATTATAATGTTGCACTTGAAGGAACTAGAAGAGCAATAACAGATAAAACCCAAAATTGGTAGAAGGAAAGAAATAGTAAAAATCAGAATAGAAATAAAAAATTATAATTAGGGTGGCACCTGTGGATCAAAGGAGTAGGGTGCTAGCCCCATATGGTGGATGTGGTGGGTTCAAAGCCAGCCCCAGCCAAAAACTGAAAAAAAAAAAATTATAACTAAAAAAATACAAATCATCAGTGAAATGAAAAGTTCTTATTTTGAAAAGATAAGCAAAATTTATAGACCACTAGCTAGATTGAACAAGTAAATTTCCGGAAAAATACAACCTACCAAGTCTGAATCAGGAAGAAATAAAAAACTCAATAGACCAATAATAAATAACTAGATTCAATAGTAATATAAATTCTCCCAACAAAGAAAAGACCAGGACTAGATAGCCTAATTGCTTAATTCTATCAAACTTACAAAGAACAATTAACACCAATTCTCCTTAAAAGTTTTCTAAAGATGACAGAGGAGAACGTTTTCCTAAATCATTTTATAAAGAACCAAACAATATGTACCTTTCTTTGTAATTCACTGTCTTTTGTCTTTGAGATACCAGGTTAATAAAGCTTGAATGTGACACCATGAGTGAATCATCAGTGTATATTTCAATTGAGCTGTTTTTGGTTTTGAGCAGCTCAAATTATATCATATGATAATGTTGGCCCTGTACTATTATACATTGTTCTACAAGGCATTAGAGGACAATTGCAGATGATTAGGATACTTACTGAAAATAACTCATTTTGTGGTGATGGCTATTTGGCATGCCTTCTTTATAAGATTCAGTTCCCTTACCTTACCATGAATTGTATGAGAATTGGCAAATTCAAATGCTACTTTCACTGCTCTGAGAACCTGCTTGCTGTTTTGAAAGGCTCCAGGAACCACGGCTATAGTTCCTTGTCTTCTGCTGCTACCATTGTACGAAAGGAAAGAACCCAGAAGTTTATTCACTTTTTAAAATTAAATACTGTATCTTAAATACGGTTTTTAGAGGAAATGCAGACAAACATTTTTTTCTTAATTTTCAATTTTGAACTAGAATTTGCCGGGTTTTTTTGGGACGAGCCTAGTTTTCCCATGTTGTTTAATCTATTTCATGAATCTCACTCTCTTTTTAAGCTTATTTTGCATACTTGCTCTTTGTTTCACTTGAAATTCTACTTTGAGTATTTTTCACCTACTGAGGAGA
>NW_003852637.1:132701-134090 GCF_000181295.1 Otolemur garnettii | reverse complement strand
ATTTGAATACATAAATTGGGGATTCTATAGAAATCAGAATACATAAGTAGACAGAAGATGAGATATTAATATAAGGATTAGTATATAAAGTAGGCGATATTAAAGTTATGAAATATATAGTGATAAATAAGAAGAAAATTATATTTAATTATTAGGATGAGAAAAAGACAGAAAAAGAGATAATCATTACTTAGTATGTGTTTCTTCTCTTACACAACTATTTCTATTTAAATTTTATAAAAGCCTATGACTCACATAAACTGACCTTTTAAATCTCAATATTTTCATGTGTTGCTAAATAGCTAAAGAAAGAATAATTATTTTATGTCACTGTTTTGGCTAAAGCAGAAGTGGAGAGATGAATTTTATAGAATTCTAGCATAAAAGTAAAGTAAGCAGTTGTCATCATAATATATTTCTCTAAGGTTTCCATGAATGCAATATCTTTTGTTGAGAGATCCACATGAATTATTTCTGTTAAAATTATTCACTTGTGCTAAGTAATTATTTTCAAGATGCTTTTATGTAAATGTGGATGTCTTCCTTCTTTAGTCTGTAAGATGTGATGAACAGTTTTGTATGGTTAAAAGAGAATATTGAAATAAAATCCTGAGAGAATGTAGCATATGACAGATATTTGATAAAAGAGAACAAGAAAAACACATCATTTTACTGATATTCTTTGTTTAGAGAATCCTATTGAATTAGACAAGTGATTGGTGAATTCTAAACTAATATGATGAATGATGACAAACAGTATAGCAATTAAGAGTGGTTAAGAGCCCGATGGCCTTGTTTCAAATTCTAGTGTTATTATTGCTAGTAAGGTGATCATGAACAAATAGCCAAACCTATCCATGCTTAATCCATGAAATCAGGACTATAATAGTATCTACCTCTCAGGACAATTAGAAAAGTAAGAGGAATAAAAAGAATTTTGCCTGTAGAACATATAACAAAGTACCTTTCTGAGCAAATGATGGTTTGTATTATTAGTAAAATTAGAATAAAGGGATAACTATGACTACAAACAAAATGGAAACCTATAGAAAACATTCATACCATATGTTAAATTAAAATATTGAGTGAATTACTGAGAAAAATTTACATCAGACTAGCAAGTAATACATGTCAAAGACTAGAACTTCATAATACCTTACCTACACAAAGTGACCAACACTAATAAATGGAGTGGCTTTTAAAAAGGTGACATTTCTATGATCAGGCAAACCTTTGAAATTAATAAGGTAACATAAAGAAAGGAGAAATAAAAATATAATTAGTAAACAGGCTATATATTTTTAAAATTAATTTATTGTTTTACGAATCATCAACAAAAAGCCTATATCCTTCTCCTAAATGAAGAACTATATGAAATAAAATTACGTT
>NW_003852637.1:130413-131560 GCF_000181295.1 Otolemur garnettii | reverse complement strand
CTGGGCCATAGTGCTGTGCAAGCCACCGTTGACATGGGAGGCACTGATGTTGCTGTTCCTGTCATTTTCAGTCCCTCATTCAGCTTCAACAGGGACCCGTCAGACATAAAGATCAAATAGCAGAATAAGCCTCTAATCATGAGTCACTGCAGCACAGGGGCACCACTAGGCCCACTGCATGTCGTGACAGGGCTTGTCAAAGAAAACACTGATATTAACAAACATATCAGTAAAGTATTTTTGATACATTATTCACCATATACCTTCACAGGAGACTAGTAAGGACAGGCAAAGGTAAATACTGAGTTGAAAACAAAATGAAGATTATCTTAAAAATATTTGTGAAAGTGATAGCCACCCTCCCACGGGTCCTCCTGAAAAGTCCTTATTGCTAAAGCATGGGCAACATGGTGGGCATATTGCACGGCAAGTCCCCTCCTAAATGAAGACACACTGTCTTGTTTGTCTGTCCTGAGAGTCATCTGTTACTTTTTTGTGTACTCTGTTTTGTTTCCCTTCCCCGTCTCCTGGTTATCAGGTCGGCTGCAAAGCAATACAAGAAATAAAGCTAAAGAGCAAGCTGACTGGCAGCAATTCTTCAAGCAGTAAAAGTGGATGAAGTGCAGAAAACAGCGCAAATCCTTACACGGACTTCAAGCCTCATGACAATGGATCTTCCCTAAAACTTCCGGAAAGGCAACACGCTGCATTTAATTGTTCATTAGAGAATGGTTTTAGGATGACTACCATCAATAGCCGCAGAAACAATTCAGACCTTGGAAGTGGTGTGGTCAGCTAGAAATTTTTGTCACGACCCCTGCATCGTGTCAGAGGCCAACCAAAAATAGCCAGGAGGGCTAAGAACTTACAAAGTCTGCCATTGAAAATGACCTGTGTTTCAATAACATGCCTCCCTAAAACAGCAGACATGATCATTTTAATATATATTGAATTGTTATGGAAAAAATCCTTTAAATAAGAAACAATATCTTAAAGTTAAAATAATGTGACTACCTAATGAGGAAAAGACAAAACTACACACTATTTAGGTTGAACTACATAAAATTGCTGATATCTGAGTGGTTTTTACCTAGAAAAATGTCATTTCATATGGTTTTTATCTCATGTTAAAATATATTCTATCTGA
>NW_003852637.1:124783-126247 GCF_000181295.1 Otolemur garnettii | reverse complement strand
TTCTTTAATGTCTTTCATAATGCATTGCAATTTTCACTGTATATAGGTCTCACACATATTTTTTAAAATTGTTCCTTAGTATTTCATGTTTATTGATGGCATTTATAAATGGCATTTAAAAAAATCCATTTTTCCAACTATTTCTTGCAGGTATGTATAAATATAGTTAATTTTTAAAATTTTCCTTATAAACTGTAACAGCTAAATTTACATATTGCCTATTGTTATAGATTCTTAAGCATTTTATACATACTAATAATGGCAGGTGTATTTCTTTCTTTTCTCTGTGTGTTCATTTATCTAGCCTTGTACAGTATTTATAATGTGTCCTCTTTTATTCCAGATATTGATACTTTTGGTTTTTCTTTTTAAAATGGAATAGTTTAAATATTTTTGTCAGACATTTAAACTCTGTATATATTATGCATATAGGTTTCAAAATACATTGATATTAAATGCCTAATTATAAAATAGTTAAAAATTGCAAAAATAAACACATTTTATATTTACTCGCATCTTTGGCACTCCTTATTTTCTTGCGTTTCCTTAATATTCTATCCAGAGTTATTGACCTTCAGGCTATAACATTTTTTATGCTAGTTCAGGTAGTATGTTACTGCCAGCAATACATTTTTGCATCTTTTGTCAGTAAATATCATTATTTTGCCTTCATTTTTCAAAGTTATTTATAATAGATATGGAATTCTAGGGTGACAGATAATTTTTATGTCAATTTAGCAATTCATCATGTCATTTTATTGCCTTGTTTACAGCATTCATGATGGAAAGTCTATAATATTCTTCTCTTTGTTTCTTTTCCTGTTATGTGTCTTCTTTATGGCCAAATTAAGATTATATATTTACCAATGGCTTTCAGCAGTTTGATTATGATGCACCTTGGTGTTGTCCCAGGCATGTTTGTCTCATTTGAGTTCCATTGAGTCTATTGGATTTCTGAGTTCATAGTTTTCGCAAATTTGGAAAGCTTTTAGGAATCTTTTCTTCAAATACTTTTTTGTTTTCATTCTTTAGGGTCACGAATCACACAGGCATTGGACTATTTGATACCATCATAAAGTACATTCAAGCTCTGCTCATTGTTTTCATGTTTAAAAAAAATCATTTTGTTTTTCAGTTAGGATAATTTCTCTTTACCTGGTAGCACGTTTATCGATCTTTTGCCTTGGTATTGCCCTATCTGTTCTGAGGTAGTGCCCTTTTTTTCTTTTCAGATATTTAATTTTTCCAGTTGATGAAATTCTGTACTTTATAGAACTTTTCCACTCATTATGTCGCTGTTTCCCTTTAACCTCTTCAACATGTTAGAGAGAAGCTGATTCCATCATGAGGGTTCCATTCTTATGATCAAATTACCTCTCAAAGGCCCCAGCTACTAATGCCATCCCATCAAAGGTTAGGGTTTTAACATATGAACTGGGGGAGGAGACACAAGTGTGCAGCTTG
>NW_003852637.1:121780-123209 GCF_000181295.1 Otolemur garnettii | reverse complement strand
CCACATATACACATATTTGGTGAGCTTTCTATTCAGGTCCTCAGGACACTTTTTAAAAATCAAGTAATTTGTTTCCTTTTTCAATTTTAAGAATTCTTTGCATATTTTGGGTGATGCCCTTTATCTGATATGAGTCAAAAATATATCCTGCCAAATAAAGAATTATCCTTCTTTTTACTCCCTTGACAGTGTCTTTCTTAGAGCAAACATTTTTCATTTCAATAGTTTAGGTTATCAGTTCTTTCACAGATCATGCTTTGGTGTTGCATCTAAAATGTCACTGCCAAAAACCACATCAACTGAATTTTCTCTTATGTTATCTTCTAGGAATTTTATAGTTTTGTGTTTTACATCTAGATATGTGATTGACGTTGAATTAATTTTTGTACATGGTACGTCTAAGGTTTATATTGAGATTCAGACTTTTAGATGTGGATATCCGTTGTTCCAGCACTACTTGCTGAAAAGGCTGTATTTTCTCTATTGTGTTGCATCTGCTTCATTGTCAAAGAGTCACCAATAATATTTATGATGCCTATTTGGGGGCAGGATTTTATTTCTCATCAATTTTATTCAGTTGTCTAGTTGTTTATGAGGAAGGGCTATTTCATTTCCAGTAGATCATTATTGCCAAAAGAGGAAGTCCTGGAGAATAATTTTTGAATGACAGATTTATTTGATCTCAGTATGGCTTTAAAAAGATGTATAAGTTAAAAGAAGAATTAGGGAAGCAAAAACAAGAAGAGAAAAATTGCGGAATTTGAAAAAATGTTGGTGACTGACAATAAGAATCAAGTTAAAGTAACTGAGGACATTCCATAATTCTTTATTTGGCATGACTAATTAAACATGCCCTGTGTTTGGCTCTTCCTGTTTTCATGTACTGGCTCAGATTTATTCTTTGTTAATGATATTAGGAGATAATTTAATGAGCTATTAGGTGGTATAGCTATTTTAATCAGCATTAAATAGCAGCAGAGGTACTGTGCCCTATTTGATTGGTATTTTGCTCCTGGAATGAAGTGGTGAATTAAGGGCTATTAATAATAATGTTTCCAGTATTTGCAATGCCAGTAATAATGATAACATCATTTGGGAAGCAAGATAGATTCTTCAAATTGATTTTATATATAATATTAATCTGTTAGAGTTACCATGACAAAATACCACAGGCTGGGTGGCTTAAACAACAGAAATTTATTTTCTTATGATACTTGAGCCTAGAAGATTAAGATCAACATGAACTTAAGTTTAGTTTCTGGTAAGGCTTCTTTTCTTAGGCTACCATCTTACTGGGTCCTCACATGGCTTGTTCTGTATATATGTAAAGGATCATGGGGAGAGCACATGCCATGCACTCTCTGGCATGTTTTTTCCTTCTCTTAAGAACACCAGTCCTGACCAGAAGTGGAGGCTCATGCCTGTAATC
>NW_003852637.1:115177-120629 GCF_000181295.1 Otolemur garnettii | reverse complement strand
ACCATGGAATACTATTCAACCATTAAAAAAGATGGAGACTTTACATCTTTGGTATTAACCTGGATCAAGAGGGAACACATTCTTCTTAGTAAAGCATCACAAGAATGGAGAAGTAAGAATCCAATGTACTCAATTGTAATATGTAGGCAGTAGATCAGCAGTTCTCAACCTGTGGGTCATGACCCACAGAAACTGTATTAAAGGGCTGCAGCATTAGGAAGGTTGAGAACTACTGCAGTAGATGATTTAATACAAGGTAGGGGGTAAGGGAATGAGGGATTGGCATAAGGGAAGAGGGAGGGAGATGGGGGTCACCATGTATGGCACATCTGTTAGGGGTGAGACACAGTTATAAGAGAGATTTTACCTAACAAACGCAATCAGTGTGACCAAAGTCTTTGTATCCTTGATGAATCCCAAATAATAATTTTTTAAAAAGGAATAGAACTTTAATTTTTCTGAGATACCACATCATTCAAACCCAAGCCATTATATTTTTCTTCCTTCCTTAATCATATCACACTTCTTTCTCTCTTCCTGAACATAATATCCTAAATTATATGATAATAATTTCCTTGATTTTCTCCATAAATATGTAAGCCTAAATAATATACTAGTTAATGTTGTCTATACTTAATTTGTATAGTTGGAATAATACTGTGTATATTTTCCTGATACGTTGTTCTATGTATAACATCCTTTTAAAGTTCATTCTATTCACCCCATGTAACTGTAGTCATTCATTTCTAATGCTATAGAATATTGCTTATATACATAAAGTTATTATTTATAACTTTATGATAAAATTTGAGTTGATTTTGTTATTACTCCTAAAATGGATATGCTCCTGATATATGTGAAAGGTTTCTGCTAGGTTACAAACCTAGCAGTTAGATTGTTGGAAACCAGTGATACACATGTGCAAATTTATAATCAGTGTCAAATTATTTTCAATATAGTAACCAATTTCCACCAGCAGTCTATTAAGTCCAATATATAAAATCAAGTCTTTCTGACACTCCAATCATATCTATCTTGAAATTTCTCTTTCCGTATATTTTAATGCTTTTCATATGTCCAATTACTGGGCTACATTCAGGACCACTTATTCATATCTGTCTTTGAATTCTCTTGTGCTCTCTTCACTTGGATTAAATATGCTGAGTGACTCTGCCTATTGAATTTCTATTTCCCACTATACATACATATAAATGTATTCTCACTCTTGAAGTTTTATTTAATTTATTAAATCCTTCTTGAAATCGGCTTCCTCTTTCACTTTTTCAGATCACTGTTCCTCAATTTTATTATCAAAAGCCTTTGTATGACTATTTTATATGTTTTTATTGGGCTTTAATTTTGCTCTAAAATAGCCCTTAGTTTTAAATAATTAGGCTGTTTTTATTTTATTTGCCTTTTTGTTTTTAATATGAGCCCATGAAGCAATTTTGTATAATACTATTTTCTCTTTGCTAAGCTTCTTTTGTTGCTGCTAAATATAATATTTTGTCAAATATCTCTTCTCATTTTCCCTTAAGAATTTTATTATTATTCAGTGGTTCATTATATAAAATATTGTTTATCACATTTGGTTCTGACTTTAAATGCTTTTTAAAAAATCTTAATCTCCTTTAAATTATTAGTTTCAATATGGTTAAATTCAGAATCTGTAAATCATTTCCTACATTCCTGCTACTGTGTTAAAGAGTTTCTAGGCATTACTTCATTGGAAACAAACACTCTTTCCAACTGTGTCATTTTTCCCCATAGGATTTATCTAGAAACTATGCAATGTAGTGCTTTTCTAACAGTATCCAACACTGATAAAGCTTTAAAAGATTTATCATATAAATAAATGTGACATATTGTGAGGCAGGCATATGCCCTGCATATAACACCATCTGAGTAACCAAACATGACACGATGTGATGCTGAATTACATATGCTCCTTTTTTGAGAAGAGGAAACTATTGCCAATGAGGGTAACTATCATAGGTATATATTTAACAAGAGGATAAACATCAGTTGATTGTGAAAGAAAAAGTAGAAAGTCAAAAATGACAGATTTCTTGGGTGGATAAGATAGTTACTTGCTTTTCTCTCTGTCTTTTAGATACAGTAAAACCTTCTGGCACAGTGGCTCACACTTTTAATCCTAGCACTCTGGGAGGCTGAGGCTGGTAGAGTACTTGAGTTCAGGAGTTTGAGACCAGTCTGAGCAAGAGTGAGACCTCGTCTGTACTAAAAATAGAAAAACTAGCCTCTACTAAGAACAGAAAAAATAGCTTTTGTGTTGTGTCAAGCTCCTAGACATGAGAGCTATGACAGTAACAGAAGCTCAAAATCTAGTTTAATTGCATTACTTATGCATGAATCATGTTTGCTAGCTTGTTTATTTACTCATTCATTCATTCATTCACTACTGTGCATCCCATCCATAGAAGTAGTATACTCCAATCAGGCCAAAAAATAGAAGACATCCTGGAGTATATATTCTAACTCTCATAAAATGCTATACTTTTAAGTCTGTTTGTTAAAAACTCATGAAATAATATTTCTTCCATACTTTCCCATTTCATTTGATTAATGGCCTCATTAGTATGACAAGTAATTTATAGTATCAGTTATGCTCAAATGCATAACTTAATATCTTCATGCTTATATTACATATTAATATAGTGGGGTGAAAATGACATACATCTAAGCTAAAACTTTTATTAAAATCACAATTATAACCATTTTTAAAACAAAGGTAGTAAGAAACAGTCTTGTCTATTATGGTATGTCACATTACCATAAAAGTTGTCCTAGTATACAATGAGGCAAGGAAATTACTTATTAAAATTCTTAAAATCACCTTCATGATTTTCAAATGCATGTTCACTTCAAACATTAATATCTCTGTCTTAAAACTTTCCATATTTTCCCTTTTGTCCAAATTACTTCTGACAAAGGAGGTGAGTTACTCATTAAAGCCAAATTTTTCAATACCCTGATCAGACTTAATTTAGATAACATCAAACCTGGGATAATTATCAAATGCTAGCCGAGAAAATATCTTACATATGGTAAGTAGCTAGTTTAATAAAAGTCTGAGAATTAAAATAATTTTAAGAATAAACCTATTTAGATACTTTAACATATTAGGCTATTTCTACAGAAAATGTATATGTTAATAAATATATTTAGGGTTTTATTTGCACATGTAGGTCATATTTTAGAACTGTGCATCATATTTGGACAGTTATTATAAGATTTAGCCTCTGATCTCCATTAGAGTTTCCTGGGCTGAAATAGAAGACATTTTGCATGTCAGTACTAGACTATTGTATCATGACCATGACATGTTTGTATATTGCCAGCCAATGCTATCTATTCTTGGCACCAATGCATAAAATAAATCTTCACCTTCAGAAACTCTAAAATGCCTTATACAGCTTCTCTTTTAAAAATACTACCATTGCTTCTCATAAAATAAGCCTCCTTGTAAAACCTAAATGTTTCACCAACAATAGACTTCTTGCCAAATATTGTGTAATCAGAAAAAGTAATTGACTTCACTAGCAATGCAATGAGCCTTAGATGAGCTGTATTTTATAAAAACATATGAAGTTCTGTCTTATAAATACATAACTATACTTTACCATGTAAAGTTTGTTGAAGAAGTGCCTTTATTTTGATTAATTGCAAAGAACTATTTTGATATTCAAATTGAAGATATCCAATATTTAGAAATTGAATTTTGCTCCATCTTAAACTTTTAGAGATGCCATCATTTTGCTCTGACTGCACAATTAGATGTGATCAAATCTATTGTGGATTCCCACTCCTTTAAGACTCAGAGTGTTTAGTTTCAGTCTTTTACATGTGGACCTGCACCTCTCCCTACTTACAAAAATTGATTCAAGGTGGATGAAAGTTTTAAATATAGGGCATGAAATGATAAAAATCCCCAAAGAAAGTGTGAGGAAAACACTTGAAGATACTGGCCTGGGAAAGATTTTATAAAGACTTCCATGGCAATTGCAACAACAACACAATTAAACAAATGGGACCTAATTAAACTAAAAAGCTTCTGTACAGCTAAGGAAACAATCACCAAGCCAAAAAGATAAACTTCAGAATGAGAAATGATATATGCATATTATGAATCAGACAAAAACTTGATAACTAGGATTTATAGAGAACTCAAATGAATCAACAAAAAAAAGAGAGTAAACAATCTCATATATCACTGGGCAAGAGAGATGAATAGAACCTTCTCTAAAGAAGACAGACGAATGGATAATAAACATATGAAAAAATGCTCATCATCCCTGGTCATCAGAGAAATGCTAAAAACTATCCTGAGATATCACTTAACCCCAGTGAGAATAGCCCACATCACAGAGTCTCAAAGCTGAAGATGCTGGTGTGGATGTGGAGAGAAAGAAATACTTTTACACTGCTGATGGGACTGCAAACTCATATAGCCTCTTTGGAAAGAAATATGGATAATCTTCAAAGAACTCAAGATAGACCTTTCATTTGATCCTACAGTCTCATTACTAGTCATCTACCCAGAAGGAAGAAAAAAATCCTTTTACCATAAAGACATTTGTACTAGATTGTTTATTGTAGCTCAATTTACAATCACAAAAATGTGGAAACAGACTAAATGCCCACCAATCCAAGAATGGATTAACAAGCTGTGGTATATATAAACCATGGAATACTATGCAGTCACTAAGGAGATGGAGGTTTATATCTTTTGTATTAACCTGGGTGGAGGTGGAACACATTCTTCTTAGTAAAACATTGCAAGAGTGGAGAAGTAAGAATTCAATGTACTCTATTCTAATATGAAGGCCGTAGATAAGCCAATACAAGGTGGGGGTAGGGGAATGAACAAGTGGGGAGTGGGTGGCAATAGGGGGCCATGGTGCATGGCACACCTCTTGGGGGTGGGACACAATTATGAGGGGGACCTTATCTAACAAATGCAACCAGTGTAACCTAATTCTTTGTACAATGAATCCAAAACAATTAAAAAAAAAAAAAAAGACTCGAAAGTGTCATTAGAGGCAGAATAAGATGGCGGAGGAGATATATCACTGGGTCAATTCTCCTCATGGTTTCAGGTGAGAGTGGGGGGGCTGGATCTTTCCCTGCATGGAGTGCTGGCACAGACAAGCAACGCAGGGTGTGCAGCAAAGAGGTGAATTGCTGGATTGGATGTGTAACCCAGAACTGCGGTATCTGCCAGAAAAAAATCGGCGCCTCAACTGAAGCAGCGCCAGCTGTGGCCAGAGGCCTGAGATGGCAGAAACCAATCCCTCCCCCATGAAGGACATCTATATTCAATTTGTGGGAAGTTTGGGTGTTTTGCAGAGAGTGTGGTGAGACGTGGACTCCTGAGCAGAATTTGGTGACCAGAAAGGTGAGCCATTTGGACCCAGTTTGGAGCATCAGG
>NW_003852637.1:113289-114172 GCF_000181295.1 Otolemur garnettii | reverse complement strand
GTGTGTCTGGTAGCATTTTTGTCTGTTTATTTGTTCGCCTGGTTTCAATGTGTTTTGTACTTTGCTAAATCCTTGGGTTGGCTATTTTCCCTAACTCCAGTTTTCACATTCAATAAGAATATGGAGGAACAGGGGATGAGGGCTGACTGGAGCTAGTTTTCAACATAAACTCCAGTTTGGGGGAGAGAAAATTGCCAAAAAGAACCCAACGAAGCTGAAGGAGGAGGACCAAGCTGAGAGAAGAGATAGATAAATGCATGTCTTCTCCACTGAGGCAAGCCATGACTTCAAGAAAACAAATTCCGGGTTTAGATTGAGCCCAGGTGAAATATTCTCCAGCTGCCATTGAGTGCCTGAGGCAGATAGGCTTCAGCTTCCTCTGCTGGCTGGCAACAAAGAGTGGTCAATGAATGGAGGAGGTATTGACTTTACTTGGACTCTGGCAGGCACAAAACCCTGAGACACTCGCTTATTGGACAGGACTACGCCACAGAGTATGGGTTAACAGAGACTGGTGGTGTGGTTACCAGAGACTGGGGTTACCAAAGTCCAGTGGTGAAAGGCTAGCAAGGAGGGGAAAAAGACATTAGCCTCCTTACTCCAAATCATCTACTGAACAGGCCTTTCTGACTCCTCAGAACATCAGAGTGAGCCACACTTGAGCTACCAGTAGATTCTTACTATTTAGTTGCTGAAGACCTTGTAAGCTTTCCAGCTAGAGAGTGGGTACTGATCGGGTCAATAGGTTTGGCTCTCTTGAACTGGGCAAATTAACTGGTGGTTGAGGGAGAATCTCTGGTGCTCTCTGGATTTTCTCAGGCCTAAATTGACTTCAGGTGGAACATTCTCCAGCTGTCATTGAGTGCCTGAGACAGACAGGCTT
>NW_003852637.1:109303-110179 GCF_000181295.1 Otolemur garnettii | reverse complement strand
GCAAAACAAATGAATTGCACTTGGTAATTCTAACCAAAGAAAGGCCTAATCAGATCAGCTATGGAGGGAATATTGCTGTGTTTCCCAGGGCCAGCCATTTTCTCCAATTCTGTCTAACACAGAGGATTTTAGGTTTCTAAAATAGAGGGGCATTTATTATTATAATTAACAAGAAAGCCATATTTACTGATACACATCTACCACATGTGTAATCTGATCAGAGGCGCTATGACTGTAGAACTTTTAATCAACATAGAGGGCTAAAGAACTACTGTGTGGGGGCCAAACATGTAGTCTGAGACGGAGAACTCTGACGACACTGTGGCAGAAGCCTCTGCAGTAACTCAGTAATACAACAAGTACATGATTTAATTGGGAGTCCCTTTATTCGTTTGCTTTTCTTGTTTGTTTTTTGTACAGCTGAAGCAGAGACATTTGAACTCAGTCACTTTTGCTAAGGAAGCAGAGCTCCTTAGCAAAAAGCAGAGCTCCTGTGTAATTTCAAAAGGGTTCCTGCAATAATTAGCCTAATTCAAGGTATGGTATGCTCTTGACTGGCTATTAATTTATATCAAAGATTTGGGGGCGAAATACAAAGGAATGACTGATCACCTAGGTCAAACTTTCATTTGAAAAACATACAACTGTAAACTAGCTATTTAAATGCCATATCCGAGATTACTTGCCGGATGGTGAAGCTGGGTTTAGAATCTAAGGTTTCAGTTCACTGCTCTTTCTCTCTGTCTAAGAGCTAAAGCAGTTCTCCAAACACAGACCAGTGCATTGAAACCAACTGGGAACTTTCTGGAAATGCAAATTTTCTGGCCTCATTTCAGACTTAGTGGATCAAAAACTCAGGGTTCAGAGCATAGCAAT
>NW_003852637.1:95256-108764 GCF_000181295.1 Otolemur garnettii | reverse complement strand
AAATCTTTGATTTTTAGAATATGTAACACAAAGTAAATTTGATTACGGAGGAGATGATTTCTTTATGAGTACTCAAGGAATATGTGTATGCTATTGAGAGACCGGAAATCAATATTTTAAGGTCTGAGCAACTATTTATGTGAACTGTAAAAATCCGCTACTGTAACTATAATCTAATATGTAATCAAGTAGAACTAAATGCTTCACTTCACATGTTTATTTAATTCCTCCAATTTTTCCTATTGTTCAAAAGATTTTGTTTAGGATTATTTTATAAAATATACATAAAATTAGTGCACAACATAAGCAGACTAATGGTACATTAAAAATATATTCTTTAGAATGTTAACATACAACATTTAAATGTTTCCTTTTTGGCCAAAAAAAAAATTAATGATGAAACACATTGGAATTGAATGAGTAAGTTACCTAAAAAAGTCTTTAAGAATTATTATGATTTTTTGCCTAAAGAATGAACGCAGCTACACACCTTTCTCATTCCTATTTGTGTTTACTACCCAATAAATTTAAGGACACATCAAGTAAAAATGAATACTGGCTCTTTCGACATCTTTCCCATATGCTTTCAATATACAATTTGGAAGGCAAAAGAGTGGCTGGTAGCTAAATTACTGAATATATTTCCTTGCAATAAAATGAAAAGTGCTTTTGTAGAAATGTTGTTGAATTTTCCTATTAAACATGGTGGAATAATTTCTTACCATCTGTAGCATTCATTTAAAAATATAAACAGTGGTATATTTGCCATCTGTTTGAGAGACTTTTATGATACTTTTTGAATCTGTCGTTCAATGATATCGCCAATTTTATCATCTAAGGATGATGCTTAAAGCTATGATCAATGACATTTTTGGTAGCCAGACATACATACTGTGGAAGTGAAGTAGCAAAGGGCTATAAAGATGGCCAGTAGCAACCATAATGGTTCTGTTAACACCAATAAAACAGTACAGAATAGCGATTTGAAAGCATTTAACATCTTGCTGAAGGTGAAGAGGACATGTGTGGAATGAGTGTTGCACCAAGAAGCTATTAAACAGGTGAATCACAATCGTGGCCCTTCCCACGTCCTTGGAAACCTTTTAAAAGATGAGACCGCCCACAGAAATGTTTCCCAAGTTTCTGGCACAATGTAATGTTCCGAGACAACTAGTGAGTTTCTCTGTGTATTCGAGGAAGCAAAATTTGGGCTCATTAAAAGTTTACTGAATAGATAAAGTCAAGGTGTGCAGATGTAGGCATTTGTATTCCAGAGATTGTTACTGGGCCCATTAGGAGATTCTGTACTGAGGTGGCAGAAAGACTCAGCTGTTTACAGGCTAAGTAAGTTTCCAAGGATAAGGCAAGGGTGCTCGTGGAATTAAGACACCAACCAATTATGAGGCTTAGAATATTTATATAAGAACAAAACAAAATCACTTATTTGTGATAACATATTCATATTACTGCATTCAACAAGTAAAAAATATGTATATTTAGGAATCATTTTGTTCTTTATATTACAAAATAGCTGGGCAATTCTTGATTAATACTTTACCAGTTATTGTATTTGGCCTGGTATGGAATAATTTGAAGAAGGACGTGAGTAGACTTGAGAACAGACAGAGGAAGGAAGGTCATATTATTAGTTAACCTCGCTGACGGCGTATAGAACTACAGCCAATATTGATTGATCTTCAAGATAATGTTTCTAAAGGTAATTTTTTTACATTTCAGGTTGAGTCATTCCACATCTTTATAAAATTCCCTGTTAAAGATATACTTTAGAGATTCTTACACTGTACGCCTATATTTTTCCTGGATTCAAGGATTGAGGTGTCCCAAAGCACTTAACTGGCTCTAATTAAAGAAAAATTTATTAACAATTTTTAATGGTGGTCCTATATCAAAATATTAGAGAATGACTTTGAACTTCAATTCATTACTACTAGAGATTAGTTCAGGAAAGGTCAGCCCACACACATAGAAAAGGAACAAAAATTTTGATGTTGTAAAACACATTTAAACATAGATAGTTGTTCCTAAAAGCAGCATAAGCTGTTTATGTGTTATTGTGACTATGTATCATTTTCATTAAGGCAAAATATACATTTAAATACACATTATACCTCTTCTCACAAACATGGGCTTTGTAGAAGTTCTAATATCTTCCAATACATAAAAACAGGCAGATTTTCCAGCAAGATATCACATGCCATCCCAGGAGAGAGAGTCACTGAGAAAGTTTAGCTCCCATAAACGAATATAGTTTATATGGAGAGAGACATATGGAAGGCTTGCAGACAATATTAAAGTATTCTTAAAATACTAGGAAAAGCATGATATAATATTTGTCCTATGAAGGACTGTATTTTAAAAGCTTGACATAAGGTGAATGTATAAAAATTATTAATTTCCCTAAATAATAAAAAGACAGAAATATTTGAAAAATGTGAGTCTATTCACAATAACAAAATATATAAAACATTAAGGAATGGAGGTAAGAGGGAAAACTTTACAAGGAGACAACAACAAAAAAAGACGAATAAAAAGTCAGACGTGACACACATCACAGATTTGGATGAGCAACAAAACATACTTATAATAGGTTAAGTATACTTTTTTTTTTTTTGAGACAGAATCTCACTTTGTCACCCTCAAAGAGTGCTATGGTGTCTTAGCTCACAGCAACCTCAAACTCCTGGGCTCAAGCGATCCTTTTGCCTCAGCCTCCTGAGAAGCTGGGACGACAGGTGCCCACTACAACGCGTGGCTATTTTTAGAGACAGGGTCTCTCACTCTGGCTCAGGCTGGTCTCAAACTCATGAGCTCAGGCCATCCACCCACCTCAGCCTCCACAGTGCTAGGATTACGGACTTCTCCCCATCAGGTTAAGTATACTTTAAAGTCCCTTCGGGAAAAACAAGAAAACTGATACTAAAAGCATCTGGAAGGACATTTAGAATATAACAGCTTAAACATCACTGAATAGGATGAGGCATGAAAAAACATTGGTCTATTAACCACTTAAACACACAATAATTAAAACAGTATAGTATTGGTAAAAACCAGAGAAGTAGACAGAAGAAATAAAATGCCCCCAAATGTGTATTATACATATATATGAATATATGATATAATATGTATATAAAATAATCTGTGATTTTAACATTTAAATAAAATTATTCAACTGATGATGCTGGCAAATTGCTTTATATATATATGTGTGTGTGTGTGCATATATATATATATTTTTTTTTTTTTTCTTCTCTGTGAGAGGGAATCTCACTCTACTGCCACAAGCTAACGTGCCATGGATTCAGCCTAGCTCACAGCAGCATCAAACTCTTAGGTTTAAGCAATCCTCCTGTCTCAGCCTCCCAAGTAGCTGTGACTACAGGCACCTGCCACAACACCCGGTTGTTTTTTTCTACTTTAGTATAGATATGGTGTTGCTCTAGCTCAGGCTGGTCTTGAACTCCAAAAGTGCTAGGATTACAAGTGCAAGCTATTGCGCCTGGCCAAAATGAGAAGAAAAACATTAAGTTACATCAATATAAGAAATGTTGTAAAGTGGATTTTTATGGATATATCAAGGAGCTAAAAATGAAAGATAAAAATGTAAAAGGCCCAGAATAAAGCTGTAGGTAAGCAGTTAAATGACCACTGAGATAAAGTTGTCTAAGTATGCAAAAGAAATTATTTAATAATATTTAAAATGTTTTAAATTATGGTACATGAAAAATATATCTTAAAATTACTAAGCATATTTGTGAGAAGTATGAATAATATTATTTTGTCTTATGCAAACAGCTTTTAAAAATAACCAGCAATTTGCCAGGAAAACACTATAAAATATAATGTCAGTTAACATGAAAAAATAATGTACAGAAAAAAATGGAAAATAAAGAATGTGTAATTTTATTGGCAATTGAGGAAATGGAGATTAAAAGATCAATAAGCGAGGCATTTTTTCCTGTCACCTCAGAAAAGTTTAAAAATTTTATATGTTGCAAGCTTGTAATTTCATTTGTACCAATCTTGTTTTAGAAAACAAACTGATCTTCCAAAAATTATTACTGCATTTTTAAAAACAGAGATAATTTCAAGTCTCTTTAGACATCTAAAACTAGAAGAATGAGATTAAAAATTATGGTACAAACACAGAAAGAAATGCAGCTATTAAAAATCATGATTTTGGCTTTTCTTTTTCCTCTTCCCTTTCTTAACAATTTAGTCTCAAAATCATTAGGTAAGGCAGAGTTAAGGCAAATTCATTAGGCATCAGTTCCCTTGGGGGAACTTACAGATTCCTACGTGGAATGCTGGAATTTGGTGCCAGAGCCTGGGCATCTTAGGGAGGATGTCCCCCAAAGGGACCACTTACAATTAGGTGCTAGAGCTATAGCAGAGTGAGGAAGCTCTCATGCAGTGGGCAGTGGGGGGTGGGGGGGTTCATGTACAAAGTGTTACCTGCCCTGAGGGATGACATGGTGTGGGAGATCAGAGATTGAGAAGAGTACCAAGGATGTTTATGAAGGAGAAGCACCCTGGCAGAGTGTGGCACCTGACCAAGATGAGGAGGTCATCTTTGCAGATGGGGAGGATGGTATGGTTTTTACACAAAGATAGTGCATCTATGACGAATAGGAAAGCTGGTTTCTCACTGAAGGAGATGGTATTGACAAATTTGGAACGGGAAAAAAGTGGCATAAACTAGACAATATTGAATTACAATTGGAGATAGTGGCATGAACTAAGTTTTCAATCTATATATACAAACAAATGTAGAAATGTTCATTTATGGGAAATAAGAGGAATGAGAGAGAGAGAGAGAGAGATAGAGAGAGAGAGAGGTGTTTCATTGCATTTATGTAGAACATTCTTTTTGGTAGGAAGCACATCAGGAAATGAGGAGGTTATAGGGTATCAGATCAGGAATTCACTTTTTAAAAACATAGAAAAATGTTTTAAAGTATGCTGTCATATAAAGCAAATTTTTATAACCATTTGATTATAGCAAAATTTTTTTTTTTTTTGAGAGTTTCAAGCTGTTGCCCTGGGTGAGTGCCGTGTGGTGTCATGACTCACAGCAACCTCCAACTTGGGCTCAAGCCATCCTCTTGCTTCAGTTTTTCTATTTTTAGTAGAGATAGGGTCCTGCTTTTGCTCAGGCTGGCCTTGAACTCAGAAGCTCAAGCAATCCTCCTGCCTCAGGCTAAGGTGTGAAGCCACCCTGCCCAGCCTAGGTTATAGCAAAAGTTTAAAAATAAAACTTGGAGTAACATTTAATAGCATAAGTAAAATGTTATGCACATAAAACACATTCATATATGTAACATAAAAAGAGTAAAAGTTAACATGATGGAGGCCGCTTCCTATATAAATTGATCAGAGCTTCAGTTCTTCTGCAAACTAAGAATAGTGTTACCCAGCAATGCCACACGTATTATTAATGAAATTGTTAGTTTATTTACCTTCCATATTCTGAATTCTATTTTGGACATTTCGACAATGCCCTTCTGACTGGGGTTAATTGCCACTCATCCACTGTGACCCCTTGGGAGTGTCAAACTGCTCTGTTTGTCCATGTTGCCAGGGTTCTTTGCTGGCTTCTCAGGAATCCTTTTCTCTCCTATCGGTCTGATAGATTTGCAGTGTGCCTGTTGTCTTTTGCTGGAGACTCTCCTACTTAGTGATAGGATTGTCTTCCTCTAGAAAACTGACCCGGGGGGGAGGGGCAGGTACAATGATAGCCTGTAATTTAGCTTGCAGTCTTAAGCAAAATTTACAAATCTGGAGTCACCACGTTATCAGTTTTCAAATTATAATTCAACTACAAGCCTATAGTAAACAACTTCAAATTTCAATTCCATCCACACTGCTGCAAAGGACATTCCTTTTCATGAGTGAGTTTACTCCACTTTATGCTGCAATAAACTCTCTAGTATAGGCGTCGGGTACAATAACTTATTTAGCCTATTTTTATTATGTAGCCTGTAATTTACTACAAGCCTATAGTAACCAAAAGGGCTTGGAGTGGTAGAAATGTAAAGTCATAGATCAAAGGAACAGAAGAAAGAATCCAGATGTAAAACCATCTACCTATAACTACCTGAGCTTTGACAAAACAGACAGCATACATACACTAAGGAAAGGAAGCCCTAGGATGCAGCCCTAGGATGCCGGGAAAACAGAGTAGCCATATGTAAAAAAAAAGAAACAAGACCCCTGTCTCTTGTCATACACCAAAATTAATTCAAGATAGATTATGAACTTAAATGTAAGGCATGAGATCTTAAAAAATACTAGAAGAAAACTTAAGGGGAACTCTTCTAGACATTGGTCAAGAGAAATAATTTATGACTAAGACCCTAAAGGCTATAAAAGAAACAATAATAATAAAGGGATTTGATTAAATGGAAAAACTTCTGTACAGCAATGAAAGTAATCAACAAAGTGCATAGATAATCTACTGAATGGGAGAAAATATTTGCAGACTATACATCTGATGAAGGGCTAATATCAAGAATCTCCAAAGAATTCAAACCAATTAACAAGAGAAAAAACGTTAAAAAATGGGCAAAAAACAGGAATAGAAGTTTTTCAAAAGAAGATGGACAAATGGACAGCAAACACAGGGAAAATATGCTCACTATCATGAATCATCAGGGAAATGCAAATTAAAACTACAATGAGATATCACCCTACCCTTGTCAGGAAGGCCTTCATTAAAAGGTCAATAAGCAGAGAATTATTGGTAAAATTACAGGGAGAAAATGTGCTTACACAGTACTGGTGAGATTGCAAATTAGTATAACCTCTATGAATAAAAAAATATGGCAATACCTCAAAGAATAGTTGTATGCTTTTTATTTGACCCAGCAAATCCAATAGTTAGTATCTTCCAAAAAGGAAAATAATTTATTGTACCCGAGGCCTATACTCGAGAGTTTATTGCAGCATAAAATGGAGTAAACTCACTCATGAAAAGGAATGTCCTTTGCAGCAATGTAGATGGAATTGAAAACCATTATCCTAAGTAAAATGTCTCATGAAATGCAAAAACAAACACCATATATATTCTTTATTAACTGGAAGCTAATCAATGCTCACACAATGGCACACAGAGAGGAAACGTCAGTGAAAATCAAGAACTGGGGAGGAGCGGAGGCAATAAGGTTCCCAACCTACCTATTAGATACAATGAGCCCCACTCAGGCGAAGGCCATACTAAAAGTCCCAACTTAAGCATTATAAAAGGTATCCATGTAACAAAAATATTTGTACCTTCTTAGTATTTTGATATTTAAAAAATGAAAAAATAGGATAGACAATATTATGAATTTGACATTTTTCCCAGCATTAATTTATAAATTCTTATAGTCCAGTCAAAACTCAGTATAAAGTAATTCTGAAGTACATAAAGTTTTCAGAAAAGATTTTTTTAATAAGAAGCTAGAAAGACTTCCCTTAGCTATTGTCAAAAACCTCAAGGGGGGTTGGCCCAGATCCTGTTGCTCATTGCACAAAAGTCCAATTATTGAGACAGTGAAGGTTACCAAAGAAGAATTTTTTTTTTTTAATAGGACAGACATCCTCTCAGAAAAAAAATCTGCCTCAAATCCATCTCTTAGACGCATGGAAACCATGGGCTTTTATAGGAGGAGCCATGTACCTCGGGCAGATCATAATATAACTAGCAGGTTGTGGGGGAGGGTGAATTTCAGTTCCAGGAAATTGGCCTTCCAAATATCAGCTCCTTTTGTTACAGAAAATCCACCATTTCTGGGAAACAACTCAAAAAGTCAAGTAGTTAAGGGAGACGATTATACAAAACATATAAGGGTCATTGAAGTTTGTTCGTGGGACTGGTTATATAACAGAAATTAGAAAATTGCATAACAAAAGAGTGACAAAACCAACCTTGCAGACTGATGAAGGGGTGCAAGGTGACAGCTAGAGTAAGGGCTCCAAAATTGGGTGGAAAGAAAAAAAACAACACAGGCTTATCTGTAAGAATGATAATATGCAGTCATAGCCCCCTCGTTTGTTTAATATTGATCACTGCCCCTGTTCACTTCTCCCTGGTGGTTATCATGATTTTAACTTTTGTCCATAGATAACATCACCTTTTGGAATCCGAAAGGTAGGTCTAAGGCATCTTCCAAGCCTCGCATTCCAGGGGATTGGCTCACCGACGGACACAAGCAGCCGACACCAAGAAACTGACTGAACTGGAGTCATGACCTCAGGAGCTGAAGCAGGCCCCTATAGTTTTGCCCCCAATTTAGCCAGTTGGAAAATCTAATTACCTGATCCCCTACCTGTTAAACTATCCTTAAATCCTGTTCCCCAATTCTTGGGGAGGTGGATTTGAGAAACTCCTCCATCTCCTGGAGTAGCGCTATGCAGAATTTACTCTTTCTCTGCTGTAAACCCTGCTGTCTGCGGGCTTTGCCATCCTCCTGAGCTGAGCACCAGGCAGATGAACCTGGCTGGGCAGGAACAACACCACTGATATGTGTGTGGATAGGCAAATCATCAGTAGAACAATATTAAAACTCTTGAAAAAGACTCCAGTTTTGCCAATCTTCATACTACTCCAAGGTGCCTCTTATGATCAATTGGGGATGTAAGGACCAAGGCCCTTGGCTTCCCACAGGTTCACTGAAAAATTATTGACATGAGGAGAATGAATAACAGGAGAAAAGAGCATGCAGAGTTATTTAATGTGTGTACTCAGGAACCTTCAGAATGAAGACTCAACACCCAGTGTAGTATAGAAGTTCCTAAAGGATGAGGGCTTGGATTGTAGCCAAACAAGGTTAAGGAGCAAGGAAGAGGCTTGGCTAGGAAAGGTGGTTTTGTTATGTAGATGAAGTCTTATAGGTAATAGCCTCAGTGAGAAGAAATGGAAAACATTTATTTTCAGACCTTGAAATGTTTGGACTCTCAGCTAATCTTCCCTAGATCCGCTAAGGGAAGACGAGGCTGAATAATGCAGATTCTCTACAGATGTAAATTTCCCCCCTACAAAAGGCAGCTTTACAGCATCACTGTCTGCTGCACCTGTGGCAGCCATCTCAAAATATTCAAAGAAATATGTTCTTGGGTAAAATATTCTGATTTCCTTCAGAGGAAAGAATGGGCTGTTCACTGAAGTGTGGTTGGACACTTGGATATCTGTTTAGAAAAAGGTAAGTTTCAATGCTCTCATCACACCATAGGCAAAAAACAAATCCAGATAAAAATCCGACAATGGGAAAAGCAGAGCTTTAAAGCTTTCAGAAGTAGATATAGAAGAAGATGTTTGTGACATTAAGATAGGAAAGTATTTATGAAACAATACAAAAAGCACAACTCACAAAATAAGAACACTATATTGTACTCCTTCTGTCCATCAAAGATACCAGTTAAAGGGTGTAACTAAAAGCCACAGCCTTTTGACATGAAACCAGCAATAAGATTTGCGTAGAGAATAAAATAGTCTTACAAATGAGGGAAGTACAAATCAACCAAATTAAAAATTGGGAAAACAAATCCAGGCCATGCATTTTAGATGAGAGAGGCGAACATGACATATAAAACATAAAAACTATGTTTACCTTTATTTGAATGTGGGAAATATAAATAAAAAAAATATCAAACTACCATTGCGCACTAATCAGATCGACAAAACTTGAAACATTTTGCTCAGGGGTAGTTTTGGATGGTGTGCGATGGGAACTTTCACACAGTGAATAAGAATATAAATTGGTAAATCACTTTGTAGAAAAATTTAAATTCATCCAGGGAAGTTAAAGACATGAGCCTTACGACCTGACATGTTTATTTATAAGCATATCCCCTGGAGAGATTGTTACCCAGGACCCCAAGGATCCCTACACAAGAATGTTCAGAGCTGCATTGTTTATAATTTCAAATAAAGTAGGAAAAAATCCAAATGGCAAACATGGATACTTTTTACATAAGAATAAAATACACGTGAAATGAAATAGTGTATATTTGGAGAACATGCACATGTGACTCCCTTCTTTAAAGAAGCCATTCTGTGATCAGTACAAATATTGGGATTATGGTTATGACAGAGAGAAGCGGCACAGGGCTAGGGCCAGGGAGCAGTACACAGGAAGTTTCCCTGATATTAATAATTTAATTATTTGGATTATATTACAATTTATAGCTTACTAAGATATTAAACTATTCCTATGTATGAATGAAATCTTTCACAATAAATTCTGAGAGAGAAAGAGAGAGAGAATGAATTGTTGCCTAGAAGTCCAAAACGGGTTAGGAGACAAATTTAGAGTGTCAAATCATTTTAAATCAACTCAACTTTCTTGGCTCTGATTAATACAGCCCTTTGTGAACATGATTTAAAGTCCAGGCTAGCCTTGTCCCTGACATGGCAGAGGAAACACTCATATATCTTTAGCTTCACAACTGTTAGACTTGCAGAATTTTTAAACTATCATCTTAAGGTAACTTTGACCCCTTTGCCTCTTTAAAATTAATTCAGTGAGTGATTTGAAATTTGCTGCAATAAATTCAAATGTGGCAATGGAGATGAAACAAGCTGGTCATGAGTTGATTGTTATTATTATTATTATTTTTTGAGATAGAGTCTCACTCTGTCACCCAGCACAGGGTGCTGAGATGTCATAGCTCACAGCAATCTCAAACTCAGGGGCTCAAGTGATCCTCTTACCTCAGCCTCCCAAGTAGCTGGGACTACACCTGGCTAGGTTTTTTCTACTTTTAGTAGTGACAGGGGTCTTGCTCTTGCCCAGTTTGGTCTTAAACTCCTGAGCTCAAGCAATCTAGCTGCCTTGGCCTCCCAGAGTGCTAGGATTATAGGTGTGAGCCCAGTGCTTACCCTTTGATGACTGCTTTAATTAGTGATATGTCCATAAGATTTCATTATACTATTCCGTCTATTTTCGCCTGTTTGAAAATTTCCAGAATAAAAAATTATGGAAAGCAATTTACTGACCAAAATTGATCCTTGCATATACGTGAAAATTAAACCAGTTCACAAACTCGTATTTGTTTATAAGTAATAAAGAGTTGTGTGGTCACTTTAAGTCAGAAAATATGTTATTTTCTTAATTCAAAAATAACAATTGCAAGACCTGCAGAATGATAAAACTCTTATATCATAAAATTAAATCTTCCCTTCCCCAGTTAAGGCATCCTCCTGGCAAGAAGTCAGCCAGTGAAGTGGGATTATATTGTGCTTCATTTTCCTTTTTCTACTCATGCATCTGTTTGCAAAAAAAAAAAAAAAAAAAAATGGATTCTGATTTCCCTCATTTTGGACTTTAGGACGGAAGAGAGTTAGATGGAAGAGAATTTCCTACTTAACAGATGCTATGTTTGGATAGCTTCATAGTCTATAGGCATTGCTGATGTTTAAATCCTGCTCTTTTTAAAATTGTTTTCTTTATTTAAATTATGAGGGTACATAAGATTTAGTTACATAGTTTGCTTTTGTAAGGTTAAAATCCAAGTTGTAGTTGTGCCTTCACCCAGGAATTGTGCAATATGCCCAAGCAGTGTACTATTAGGTGGGAATTTACCTATCCCGTACCCTCTTCCCCCAGCTTGAACTTCATTCCATTATTCTCACATGTGGGCATTAAGGTGTGGAGTTACTAGCTCCAATTTAGTACAGAGTACATGTGATGTTTGATTATCCATTCTTGTGATACTTCATTCAGGAAAAATGGTCACCAATTCTATCCAGGTGATTAAAAAAGAATTAAGATCTTCATCTTTTTGTGACTAATATTTCATAGTATACATATACCACAATTTATTAATCCATTCATGTGTTAGTTTTTCCCTACAAATTTGTGTTTACAAATTGTGCTGCTATAAACATTCAAGTACAGGTATCTTTATGATAAAATGTCTTTGTTTTCCTCTGGGCAAATACCCAGGAGTGGGTTTGCAGGATCAAATGGTAGGTCTACTTTTACTTCTTTAAGTAATCTCCATCCTAATTTCCATAGGAGTTGGACTAGCTTGCAGTTCTATTAACAGTGTATGAGTGTACCTTTCCCTCCACAGCTATGCCAGTCTCCATTCTTTGGGATTTTGTGATCTGAGCCATTCTCACTGGTGAAATGTCATTGTAGTTTTGAGTTGCATTTCTCTGATGATTATAGATGAGGAGCATTTTTCATTTGTTTGTTCTTTACTGTATTATCATAGGAAATTATTTGTTTGAGTTTTTTGTAGATTCTGGTTATTAGCCCATTGTCATGTGTGTAACATACTGATTTCTCCCATTCTGTAGGGTTGTCTTTCTTTTTGTTGATTGTGTCCTTAGCTGTACAGAAGTTTTTTGACTTGATCAGTTTCCATTATTGATTTCTGTTGGTGTTTCATTGCCAATGGGGTCTTCATAAATTCTTTCCTGAGGTTAATATCATGAAGATTTTTCCCACATTTTCTTCTAGGATTTTTACTATTTTGTGCATTTAATTTTAATTTTTTATCCACTATGAGTTAACTTTTGTGAGTCTTGAGGGGTATAGCTCCTATTTCAATCTTTTACATGTGATTAACCAGTTATCCAGCACCATTTATTGAATGAGGATTCTTTTCCCTGGTGTATTTGTTTGCTCTCTCAAAAATCAGATGGCAAAATGAGGCTGGATTCTCTGGATCCTCTGTTTTGTTTCGTGGCCTATGACTGTTTTTTGCCAATACCATGATGATATAATCCTTGTAGACTTGTAGTATAGCCTGAAGTCTGGTAAAGTGATACCTCCAGTTTTGTTCTTATTATGTAGAATTGTGTTGTCTATTCAGGAATTTTTTTCTAATTCTATAAGCATAAAACTATTATTTCAAGATCTGTAAGATATGACATTGGTATTTTAATAGAGTTTACATTGAATTTGTAGATAATATTGGGCAGTATAGACAGTTTAACATGTTGATTCTTTTTTTTTTTTTGCAGTTTTTGGCTAGGGCTGGGTTTGAACCCTCCACCTCTGGTATATGGGGCCAGCGCCCTACCCCTTTGAGCCACAGGCACCGTCCACATATTTATTCTTTTGACCCATGAACATATGTTCTTCCATTTGTTAACATCTGTGATATCTTTTCTCAGTGTGTCATAGTTTCCTCTATAGAGATCTTTCCAATCATTTGTTAAGTATATTCCAAGCCATTTCATTGTCTTTGGTGCTACTGTGAAGGGTATTGTATCTTTCATTTATTTTTCAGCTTCACTGTAGGCATTAATGAAGGCTGGTAATTTGTGTACATAGATTTGGAATCCTGAGACATTGCTGTATTTCTTTATCAATCCCAGGAGTCTCTTGGTTAAGTCCTTGGGATTTTCTAGGTATAAGATCATGAGCAAAGAGTAATTTAGCCTCCTTAGTCCCAATTTGGATGTGCTTGATTCCTTCTCATGTTTGGTTGCCTTGGCTAGGACTTCCAGCACCATGCTGAAGAGTAATAATGGGCATCCCTGTCTGGTTCCAGTT
>NW_003852637.1:92545-94651 GCF_000181295.1 Otolemur garnettii | reverse complement strand
CTGGGAGCTATGATGTCACAGCACTCTACCCAGAGTGATAAAGTGAGAAAAAAGGAACTGAGACCTTGTAAATGAGCTATTTTAATAAAATGTGTTCCTTTTGAATTTTGGACACAAGATAGATTGAAATGCAGTGTAACAGATTCTGTCAAGGATAAGTCGATGGTAATAGCCAAGATCTCTCTCTGTTGGACAGTGAGGTAATTTTTTCAAAGAGGCTATCACTCTACTAGGCCAAAGACCATGAGGCCTATAGACTCTGCTCCAGTTTATCTTTGTCCCTGTCCTGGAAGCAACACTAAGCACTTTCTCCAACTCTTTTCCAAATCGAAGTTCAGAAAAATCTTAAATACATATTTCTAAGAATTGAGATAGTAGAATTTTCTATTGAGTAGAATTTAAGTAGAGTACAAAGGATCCACCTTTATTTCCTGTTATCTATCCAACTTTCACAAGGCCTTTTTTTTATAGCACTAAAGAAAAATCAGAAGAAAATAATAAATAAGAACAAAAAAGAAGCACAAGGAAGTGAAAAGTAATAGGAAATAATTTTAAAAGATGTGACAGGAAGCATAGAAAAGGAAAACATGGAAATAAAAATGGTCAATTTATTGATAAAAATCATTATAAGCAGCGAAAGTGGGAAAAAAACAGAAGTGTATCTTTACTCTCCTTTACCCTCACGTGGCTGCCAACTCACACACTGAGACATCACTTCCAGATGAATAACACTCACAGGTCAGATTACCCAGCAATTATGTTGTTCTTTTAAAGAGTGATAATTGTACTTTTAAAGGCAGCAGGCTATATATTCAACTAGGTTCTAATCTAAAATGCAGTGTCCAAAAACACCTCACACACCAGACATTTTGTAAGTGGGAGCTTATTATATAGTGTGATCACAGTCTAATTAACATCAAAAGTGATGTTATTTTAATCAACATTTTCCATCTGTCTATCTAAGGCAGTGTTTTTTAACCTTTTTTATCTCATGGCACACTTGAACTCACAGCTAAACTTCCATGGCACACTTAAATTATATTGGTCAAAAAATGAATAAAGAAGAGAATATACTTACTGTGCTTTGAATTTCTTTCAAAATAATTTAATACATGATCTTTGAAATTGTCCATAGCATACCTAAGAACCTCTCAGAACACACCTGTGTCCCATCGTACATTGGTTGGAAATCTCTGATCTGAGGGATGAAACCGTACATGTGTATGTTTGTGTCTGTGTGTGTATAAATATGTGTCTGTGGTTGACATCACTGCACTGTATGGCTTTGGTAGAAGTCAAAAGGCAAAAAACAAATATATCTAGAGAGTACTCTGGAGAAAAAGAATTAGATAATTGGGTAAAAGCTAACACTCCTTCATAGAAAGAAACATGGTATAATGCTCTATTCAGGGTCTACTTTTTCAGTAGAAAAAGTCATGGGGCAAAATAAGTTCTAAACATAAATGCAGACTTACTATAATAAAATCTTTGCATATTAATTGCACTTCATAATGTATTATAGAAACTGCACCAGTATCTGGGAAAACTAAATAAGAGTAAGCACCTTTGCTAGATAGAAAATGGAAAGTTATTTTGAATTTCTGGATTTTGAAAGTTCAAAAAGTCTTTCTCCAAAGGTGTAGGTCAATACAAAACAGTGGAACATTCAAGAAAGGTACAATGAAAAAGATTGATAAGATGACTGAAAAACTCAAGTATTTATACAGTAAGATTGTTTGTAAACCTATGCTGGGATTGAAGTGTAGCTTCTGATTTTCAAGGTGAAACTAAATGTAAAAACTTTAGTGATGTAGTTCAGATGAATCAAATGGCTTGGCAGGCAATAAATGTGTTAAAATACACAGAATGTGTGTTTAATGTGTGTTTAATTTGTGTTAAAATACAGAATTTAAGTATTCCCCAGTCCTTAAATCCTCTGGAATAAAAGAACAGAGAGACAGCAAGTGCCTGGGTAAGACCATTAGATTTCATTTCTGCACTTAATTTGAGGATGAACCTACAAGAAAAAACAAATGTATGGCTCTATGTTCTTTAAGTTGAGCCATAATTTAATGTAACATGTTTAATAACTTTTAGCTTTCTAGC
>NW_003852637.1:85358-91887 GCF_000181295.1 Otolemur garnettii | reverse complement strand
TAAGAAGGTTCCTAAAAGTCAGACGTCGTAATACATAACCACAATGCGATGATTAAATTCAACAAATTGACATTAAAAGCACTAGTATGTAATTTAAATTCCCCGTTAACATTTTATTGCCCTACTAATGTTCTTTGTAAAGAAGGAAACAAATTTCGGATCCAGGATCAAAGCCAGGAGGACACGTTGCACGTCCTCGGCATTCCTCATTAGTCTCCCTTAATCCAGAAGAGTTCATTAGTCATTCTTTCCCTTTCATGTCCTTGACATTTTTGAAAAGTACAGGTCCTTTAGTCTATAAAATAAATTTCAGTTTTTTTGATGTATTCTCATAATTTAACTCATATTATACACTTTTGGCAGGGACACCAAAGAAGAGATTTTGCACTTTTGGTTAATTATTCATGAGGACGCACATGATGCCTCTCTGTCACACCACCTGTGAAGTTAACTTTAATCACCTAGTGAAGGTGGTATCTGCTGGGTTCCTACATCGCAAAGGTACTTACTGCTTTTGTGTTCGTGATCAATAAGTACCTTGTCAAGAGGTAGTGTAAATATCTTGTCTCTTATCAACCTTTCATTCTTTACATTTACTAACTATTGATGTTCTGTCAAAACAGTTATTAACAGGTGATTGGAAAGTGGGAATTTAGTAATTTCCTATGCTGCCTCAGTTGGCATTCCATTAAAAGTAACAGCTCAAGATGACAATAAGAGAAATTTGAAAATCGCCTGTAATTTCTCACTTTCATTAATTATGCTTGAAAAATGCAAAGCGCAAAAAGAAAGTGAGGTTTTACCATCACTATAAATCAATGATAATCTTATAGCAAAAAAATTAAATGGCTTTTGAAACATCACAGAGTAAAAGTACACAAAATATAAGAAGAAGAAAAAAACAAACAAACAATCCTCCAGGATATCTATGCAGGGCTTTCACACCATTCGTCACCTAACTGAGAAAGCATGACATTTTGTTGAAAAAAGCAGCTACAAGTTTAAAATATATAAAACACACTCATAATTTGAAAAGTTCAAGAGTTTGAATCCTTTGATCCAATTATATCCTCCACACAGAGCAGTCATCCTTGTTTACAATGGGAAGGTCATTACATGAGTCCAGAGCAATACTTTCCTTCTTAACACTGAACTAAGCGAGAATTGGTTTTACCAAATGTGTGTAATTATTTGTGAAATGCTCAAATTTTATGTCACTGACCCTGAAGTGTTTTAAAGAATAGAAATCAGATCCAGCTCCTTGAGGATGAGAATTAATCACAGTTGGATTTAACTTAAAAGTAAGAAAATCTCCAGATACGCCAAAACAAACATTCCAAAGAGAATATCATTTAAGTATTACCAGAATGGACATTCTCCCCTAATCATTACTATCATATGCTTTATTGATTTAAAAATGTCTTCTGTTTTTCCTCCAGCAACTCATATAAGACAGCCACGGAGCTGTATCATCTTCTTGGCAGTACTGATTGACATAATAGAATACATTTGAAAATCAAGTTATCAGAGGCATTTCAGTCTACAGATTGCTTATCTTGTTACTGTCCTATAGCTAATGTAATATGTCATCTCTGAAAAGCAAAGCTCAGATTATCTGATTAAATTTGACACCAAGAAAAATAATGACTTGCATTATCTGAAGATAGGAGTGATGCATTTGTTCATAGAAACCACTACTGACTATGTCTTTATCAAGTAAAGCAAAAGCAGAAAATAAACTTTTTTTTTCTGTATATAAAAGACTTTAGAGAATGGGAACATCAATTTATAGATAATTACTCCCAGATTCCTGCTAGGCAAAGGATTAGAAATAAGTATTTTGATGTAGGTTGGTGTGAACAAAATGATATACTTAGGAGACATCTATGTGAGAGTACAGATGATGTTTCAGTGTTTAAGCCCTAATACGTATACACAAACATTATTAGATGTTTGCCCCCTTTGTGAAAGGTGAGCCAGTGTACACATCTCATCTCTCAGGGTACTGCTGGCGAGAGTGCTTCCTGTTCATGGTAATGGTACGGACTCAGCAACCAAAGAGGAAACAATACTTTCTGTTTTCTGTTCAAGAAGGCAAAGAGATTTATGGTTATTTAGAAGGATTTTCCTTAAAATTCAAAAAATCTAAAGGAAAATTTTCTACATAAGCTTCTACAAATTGAAGCATTGTTTTGTCCAAAAAAGAGAATGATTAAGTGTATACATTTTGAAAGGAATGAAAGGAATTACAACAAAATATCAAAAGAGATTGTGTATGGATCTTTCTTTGTCTCTCAAGTTATTTTCTTACTGTTCTGTATTTTCTCAGTTTCTGTAATAACCTGGCTGTTATGTTGCATCTAAAACTGTTATTTTTGGTAATTTAGACTGTTGATTTATTGGAAATGAGATGTAAAGTAGTAGGTAAGACAAGGTCAGTGTGTCAATTTTCAGAAAAGCCTTAGTGAGGAAAGCTGTGCCCTAGACTTGCACCATATTGCTTTGATAAATTGATAAAATGTTACAAAAAAACTGTGGCTAGGTACAACATTTTAAAATCCACATAGCATCTAGCTGTTATGCTTCTGTGAAAAAATTCACATGCTCATATGCCATTAACTATCAAATCTGTATTAAAAATGACCTGATTCTGTTTTGTTGGCTATGAAAACTATATTAGATTAGAAATTGAGATAAAATAAAGTCTATGTAAACCCGATTTTTATATCTCTTTAAACAACTGTCATTAGGAAATAAAACAAATTGACCACAAAGCCTAGTACTTAATGATTAACAAAGAAGTAAAGAAATAGCAGAAAAATGCATAAGTAGATAAATAGATAATACAACTAGAACAGAAAGTAGCTCTGGCCAACGACAATGTTTAGGAAGGTAGAGGAATATTAAGATGCTGAGTAACTTTTTTTACTTTGTATATTGAAGAGTTATTTTAAGTTAATGATTTAAGACTTAGCAACAATTGTTTTCCCAGGCCCTGTATATTCTGATCATGAATACCACAATTCTATCTCTAATATCAAATTTGTATTGATTTTTTAAAAGTTTTCAAATGAATAATGGACAAAGAGAACATGGATAAAAATTATATTTGTAGTAAATATAAAAGATGAAATATCTACAAATAATCCCTAACATTTGATTTTTAAAAGTTAAAACTACACTGGGTAAGTAGGCAGAAGATGTGAAAAAAAGAATTCAGAAACTGAGTAACAAAACAGGTAGCACATATGTCTTCATTAATAATCACAGAGCAGCAATTAATGAAAATGCACACGTGAATGTCCCTAAGTGGGTGGTGAGGCAGGCGCTCCCTGAAGGGTTGGGGGCACTGTCCGTGAACCCTGTGAACATTCTGTTAGAGCAGCTGTCAATATTCATTAGGAGTCTCAAAGTTTCACGGAATTTCTTAATCTGGCATCTCGTGTCTAGAATTCACAACCTGCTAATCTCACATCTAGAATACTATTTCAGTGCAGGTAAACTTGAAGAGGAAAGGAGCAGACACATTGCTTGTGATAAACATATCTTGAAAGTTACCTAGAATTTTAACAACAGTGGAATAATTAAGTAAATTCTACTATTGTCAGACAAATATTAATTTCATGTCTAAAATTATGTTCACGATAGCACCGTCATTTTAGATACAGTGCTATGTGTGCGTGTGGTTTTGTGAAATGAGTTGCTATAAAGAAAGAAAATTGTAGAGTAAAAAATCAATATGTTTAAAAATGAGGAGAAAAATATGGTGTGATGATGGGCAGCTCCTGTGGCTCAAAGGAGTAGGGTGAAGGCCCCATATACTGGTGGTGGTGGGTTCAAACCCAGCCCTGGCCAAAAACTGCAAAAAAAAAAAAAAAAAAAAAAAAAATACATGGTGCGAGGAAGTACACAATAAGATTGACTATTGTTTTCCTTAGGTCAAATTCTATGGATTTTAACTTACCTATTTTTTCTGTGTTTTTTAGGATTTGTAAAATCACATAGTCATTTTGTAACTCATATGAAATAAATTCTTTTATGTAAAACAAGGTGGGACACCATAGCATTGGCTGTTACAGAACATAATCCAGAGGAACACCTCTGGATTAGGGAATAAAATAGTAGAGAATCAAACAAATAAAATATATTTTTTCAGTGTATCTTTCCCCTCAAAGAATTTATAGTTATTTGGACTCATTTAATACCAAATAATAATTCCTTTAATTGGTAAGGCTTTCATTAGGCCCATTTTAGAGATAAGGGACTGAAGAAAAATAAAAGAAAATAATGTGCATAATGTTTACAGCAGAGTCCAAAAAGGAATTCAGTGCCTTTGTGATCTTTTCATGATGCCAAATCAATCAAGATTTTTTGATGATGCCAGTAATAATAAAATAGTTAACATCAATATTTGAAACCAGGTGTAGATTTGGCTATTATTATTTAATCAGAAACTAAAATTCCTAACGAATCCTTAGTTCATGCTGACCAGAGTTTCTTACCTACGAATTCCTCCTTTTTCATTATCTTTTTTAGCTTATATACTCAAATTTTATACCAGGGGACTTTATAACTAGCTAAACTAGGGTACATTTTTGACACCAAAAATCCTTCTGCATTTTAAAATGTTTCTTTGATCACTGTAATCAGCTGTAACTGAAATTTGTTTTAAGTTTAATAGCCAGGAACTCACTCCATTTTTTGTTAAGAGTATCTCTCTCTCTCTCATTCTCTGTCTCCCTGAAAAACACACTCACATATACACAGACAGAAGGTGACTTTACTCCTGGCCAGTCTTAGTTTATCATGACAGAGAGAATAATGTTTCCAATTCAAAATAGCATTTTTAGCCAGGTGACACTTTCTGGTAGCTATTTTTATTGCATAAAATCTTCTAGATATGACCTTACAGGACAACTGATCGTCTATGTGGCTGTCATCAAGTAGCAATTTGCATGAATGTAGGTTCAAAAATGCATTTTCTTTTCTTATGTTTCTGTCATCCTTATCTCAATGGAGGTCAATCTCAAGCAAAGTCCACCTGGATCAAACGTTTTTTTAAAAATCTGTTGTCTCTAATTCAGTTCAATCAAATGTGAAGGAAATGAAAAAGGCCTATTAGTCGTAAGGTTAGCAGATACTCGGTTTCCCAACTGCATTTTAAAACAAAGTAAAGGGACTGAACTTGACTGGTAATAAACTGAAATTATCAAGGAACTAATTGCTCTTACATATCTAGGAACTGGATTCCTACAAACATACAGCTTCTGTACCTGAGCCAGGCTTATACAAAGTGGCAGCAACAATCCCTTCTCCAGGCTACAGTTTGGAGTTACTATGCTGTTGGGTCTTGATTTCATGATACCCTCAAAGGAAAGGGGAAGGGTATTTCAGCTGCCATAATAACCTCCTCCATCCTTTCTTCACTACTAGAATTCCAGCTTAACCAAGGGACACCCTTGCCAATCTCAAAATTAGTGAACACTTACCATTAGACATATTGTCTGCCTAAGAGATTTTTAGAGTTTGTGATGTTATAACTATTCTCAGTATCAATGTCAGCTGTATTTCTTTTGAATGTACTGTTTCAAAAATATAATACAATGTACTATTTTAATTTTTTTTTAAAATCATAACCTAAGCACTATAGGATATCAAATAATGCACACGGAACAAAAATGTTATGTGGCATTTCAGTTGTTTGGCAAGTAGCTAAGTTTAGCTAAATGTGTCCCTCAAAAATAATGGAAAAACAATGTTAAATATGCAAATGTTGCAAAAGTAGAACAATAGTTAATTACACTCAGTAATGCAATAAACTTCAGGAGGGTTTTTTTAGTGGATAATGAATGCAATCTAGACTAAGTCTCTATAGTTATAACTATATCTCTATTGCCTTCCTTTTGAATTTTGACCGGCTTTGATGACAACATTTGGTCCATTAGCATTCATAATGTTGCCCACCTTTCACACCCAGTATTCTGAATCAGAATCTTAATTCTCTCAGCTGATTCATCACAAATGTCCAACATCCATGAGAAAGCACTGACCCCCTTCTTAAACATATTTTCTTTGTGTATTTCAGTTGTTCTGCCTATTTAAATGTAGACTATTAGGATTAAATGATTGTCATTGATAAAATTTCATATGGAATTTAATATAACCCCCAATAAAACCTTCCTGTAATAAAATTATATGAAATTAAAGACTGTTTAATCCTTGCCTTCCCAGGCTAATCAAGATGTTGTCTTTCTTTTTCTTCCTTCCAAAATATCTGAAAAAGTATTACCCACAAAAGATTTCTTTGGAAATTTGTATGGGATTTGTAAAATGTAAATATTTTAACTTTATCTGAATTATCTCTTTAAGAAGGAATGAGAGAAGAAAGAAAAAATCTAACATGCTCCAAACTTTTGTGTGTTTAACCCTTTTTGAGTTGTAAGAAAGTACCTAATGACATCCCCAAAACACATGCAACCAAATAGTTATTAAAAGGCTCATTTTACAACTAGGAAATAAGGATAACAGA
>NW_003852637.1:41456-84711 GCF_000181295.1 Otolemur garnettii | reverse complement strand
GCACTAAAACTTGTATTCAAAAAAATATGAACCAATTTCCATTTAATTTACAAAAGTATAAACTACAGAGTTCTCCTTAATGTCAACCTCCAGTAGGATCTTTATTTACAATCTTTGAGATTTATTCATAGCTTTTAAATATGATAGCTATCCCTCAAACTATACTTCTGATCATAATGATAATTCTATTTTCTTTTGACAAAGAAGCTACATGCTATGACTATTAAAGTGGCAAGAAGAGAAATAGAATAAGGATCTTAGATATTCCTACTATTATCTGTGACCTTTAGGAATTAAAAAAAGACACTGATGACATTTTACTGAAGACTACAGTTACTGCACCATTTCCTGGGCTTAGAATACGCTCCATTTCTCTAAAATAAAATGCAGTAACAGGGCGTGACGGCAACCAACAGTGGGTGAGGCTAATGAATCTAAAAGCAAGGTATGTGAGGACATACTTGGAAATTATTCTCCTTCTGATACGAAGATGGACATTTCTTCACTCATCCACAGTTACTGTACAGTGGTAGAATTTATTTGGCCTATAAGAAGGTTGAGGTGTTTGATATTGACCTAGTTAGTTTTCATGAGAGAAAACTAGTTTTTTGATCACCTGTTGAAGGCTATGCTAGCCAAAATACTGGTTATACTGGTTAGAACATTTAACACTGATGGTGACCCATTCCCACTACTTAGACCAAATAAATCAGAAGTTCAGGGTTGGGGGAATGGTCTTTATGAAACTAGGGCTAAGACTAGGGTTAATATTTAGAGAAATAGTTTCTCAGACTTGGCTGTGTATTAGATGTTCCTGGTGAAACAGAAACAATGCCTAACCCATCCAGTGATTCTGGTGTGTTGGATATGGCCAGGAAAAAGAAATTTAACAACCATGCCAGGTGTTTCTGAAGTAAGTGATCCATAGGCTGTGATGTAAAACACTGCCCTGAGCATTGTCCCTAAGGTGCACACATGAAGTAAACCTGTGATAAAGAAAGTGTGTGTTCACCCGCCAGTCTATTCAGTCAATTCTCAGATAGTTAGAGTTACAGGTTTGAATAAAGCTGGCTATGAAGAATAAAGTATAGTCTAAGGTTAAAATGCAGATTCCTGGAGAATCAATCTTGGGGGATTTAGGGCTTAGGAATTTGTATTTTGTAAGCTTCTTATTCTCGAAAACATGCCCTAGTAGGACAGGAATCTCCAATGCTCCCGTCTGAGGCTTTTAGGGAAGTTGTAAAGCAATGAAAGAGGTGTCGTCTTCTTTCATAAGAATGTTTTAAGTAAAGGCAACAGGCCAATTATAAGTCTCATAAAAGATTCCTATTTTTGTAAGGAAACTAGATCCTAAAAGTGACTGGTCACTAGGTATAGTGGCTAGTAGGTAAGCCTATGCATGGGGAGATTTGTGACTAGAAAGTCTAGTAATAGGGGAAGGGAAAATAAAATTCCAAAGCACTACCCGGCCTCATTGCCCCAGTCTTCCCACACACATTCAGTTAGTATTAATTTTGAGGTGTATATCAAGGACAGGCATTCCTAGGTGACATGATGTGGTCAAGTGCAGCGTTTCTGAAACTTTAACATATACAAGAATCTTTTAGGCATCTTGTGAGAATGCAGATTCAGTTTCGGTATGTCTGGGGTGAGCCTAATAATGCTGCATTTGCAGCAGTCCCTCACTTACTGCTGAATCTGCTAGTTCATGGGTTCCTCTTTGAGTTGCAAGGATCTATGCTATTTATGTGGTTCCTGACAGCAGCCTATACTCTTAACCTTTCTCATTTTCTCATGCATCAAGTTATTGATTATAGAATAAATCCCCCACTGAGGATATATACAGATGCCTCCCTGCTGATTCATCACATCATCCTCTTTGGGGTTAGACTCCTTCATAGTCCTCACATCTTAGTTCGAGGTCTTAACACCTCCTTAAGATAGTTAGTTCATAAGCACTGACACATTTGCAATTTATAGAAAGCATGCAAACTCAATGCTGTTTTATCAACTTATAAAGAAAATGTGAGGTTGCAGGTAGTTATCAAAACTTGCTCAGAGGGTTCTATGGCTTTTCCCGGGTCATGAGGATGCCACTGGAGGGCCTCTAACTCCAGGTTCAAAGTCATTTTTTCTATAACCACACTTTCCACTGTGAATTACAGTGTCCCAGTTCTCTTTACCTATTGGGATAACTATTCAGTAATATAAACAAACAGGACTCCCACGAATAATTTTATTGACTTGCGTATAAAACTTCACATAAATTTTAATTAAACCTCGCAGTACCCATATGAAATACCATTATTTTCACATCAGTGCAGAGAGGGATAAAATGGACATTGAAGTCACCTCATTTGCCTGAGGCCTACAGGTAATGAAATGCAATGTTTGATAATTCAACATAAGTCATCATATTTCATAATCACATATTTATAAAAAAGAAAGCATAATTGTTTCACAGAAGAATATGTGAATAAAAGGCCACTCCATGGGTTCCATATGCTTACTTACCCTGAGCTCCTTTCAGAGGGAGCGACTACCTTACTGAGTAACAATGTCTGCTGCACCGTACTACATACTACAGAACACTATCGAAACCGCACAGTTTCATAAAGCACAACACATTAAATACAACATAATGTGATTCCCAGTGGCTTCAGAATAAAATAGCATGTTTTAAAATCAACAAAATAAAGGGAAAGGGGAAAATTTTCTCCACATAGTAATCATTATTATAATTTTGAATTCAACGGAAACTCCACCAATAGATGAAATTTTTCCTCTGTAATCCCTGTAAACTGTCTTTGAGGGTCCCTAAGGCTCTGCTAGCAGAAAGAACACACAAGGGAGGAAATTTAAGACAGAGGACTAAAATAAAGTTATTAGCTCAGCACCAGAGTAGTATGGAGAAATGAGAAGGCCATAAAAACTTTTTCACCAGACAATTTAGGTCTTTTCAAAATGCCCTCAAGTCAATGATTTAAAGCACATGCCATGACAATGTTTCATCAGGGATTATTTTTACAGTTCTTGTATGGACACGTAAATGGCTGTAAATGGGTAAGGTTTAAAGTACTAACCATATGCAAATTTTAAGGACCAATTTTCTTTATTTTCTTTTTTTAATTCTTTTTCTTCTTCTATTTATTTATTTATTTATTGACAGGGTTTTGCTCTGTTGCCAGGTCTGAGGGGTGCAGTGGTATCATCATAGCTCACTACAAACTCCCAGATCCTCATGCCTCAGACTCTTGTTAATAAGGGAAGCACTGCCACACCAGCCTAATGTTTCTATTTTTCAAAGAAATGGGGTCTCACTATATGGGTCAGGCTGCTGCTATATCCTGGTCTCAAGCAATCTACCTGCCTCTGCCTCTCCAAGTGCTAGGATTACAGGTGTGAGCCTCCATGCCCAGCAATGACCAAGTTTCTCAAACATCTTCACATGGTTTGAAGCTTACTGACAAGGACTTCATCTCTTTGGGACGGTGAGGAAATATTCATTTCCCATGCTTTGGGAAAGTAGTGTTAATATAATTGTCTTTAGTTATTTTATTTTACTCTGTTACCACTGACTTACTAGATTTCAAGACCTGAAAAATTACCTGACACAAGAAAACAAGAAAAGAATATGTTATATAATAGTAGCAGTTTTGGTTACATAAGCAAGATTAGACTTTGTGAATTCTCAAAAAATTGGAAAGGTAAAGTATGTATGTATGATAGTAAGATAACATTGCATGCTATATTTGCCATATTTCATAACATTATCCTTTTTAATATTTGCTTTCCTCACACTCATTTTGCTTTTGTTTTATACTAAGGTTAGTTTTTCTATCACTGTAAAAACAATCTTTTAGCTGATATAAAAAAAAAATCATCACTATTGTATTACATTGTGTAATTCAAACAAATTGTTTGATTAAATTGAAGTTGTTTTCTCCCCTGAATTGTTTAGTCAAACTTAAGGATGTTAACTCTGCAGAAGAGTCCTTTACCTCTGGTTTATGCACAACTGAGACACATTAACATTATCAAGACTGTGCAAAAGATAATGAATTTTGCGTTGTTATGATGCATTGCACTTCCAACTTCCAAGGACAGTGACTGTGCACTTTGTTTATGGGGTAGAGCATTCTCTGTGATACTGGGCCACTTAGAACGTTAGACCAAATTGAGTGTCGTAAAATATTTTCTTTTATTTAGAGGAAAGAAAGAGACGTTGACTACAAAATGTACAGCTTTCTAAATAAAATGAGACTTTATGAGGTTGTTTCCTGTGTCCCAAATTTCTACACTTTTCCACTTCATTGTAAAAGAACTCTTCATTTGAAAAAATGGATTCTATTTGGAAAATGGGTCTCTGGACCCATAAAAAGCAAAAAGGCTTTATTACCTGAACACTGGCCAAAAAGGAAAAGGAAATAGTGGTGAAGTGTAATTATATAGCTGTACTATACAACATATTTCTAGATTGTTACTCGTATAAGGTAAAATAAAATTCCACCGACACATTTCCTTTTGTATATTGTAGACTTTTTCATATGCTCTCACCAATTTTCTATTTGATGCATGTTTGTTAGTTTAAATTGAATAGATACAAATAAAATTTCCAAAATCATTAAAGTGTATATTTGTATATTATAATACTAAAAGAATTTAGGAACTTGCGATGGCATAAGAAATAAACATGATAGTTAATTTTATATGTCAAATTGACTGGCCTAAGGGATGCCCAAAGAACTGAGGATTTAAAAGTTGAAGGGAAACAAGCAAAAAAACTGGGCAAATGACATTAACATTTAATTTTAAGAGTTATTAAGATTGCCTGTAAACATAGGAAAATGCATTCACCTTCACTCATAATAAAAAAGGCAAATTAAGTCACTTTGAGTTTTAGTGTTTTTCCACCCAGACTAAACAAAGCAAAAGCAAAATCAAGAATCAACTTTGAAAATATGCCCTGCTGGTGAGGCTGTGGGTGAAGGGGACGTGCCACTCATGGTTAGTAGCAACAATATGATTTTTCCTTTATGGAAGGGAATTTGATAGTACCCTTAGATCCCGCAATTTGTTGTCTGGTGACTCTTAAGATTCACCTTGACATTAACACAAGATAATTCATTGCAGTTTATTTATATTTGCAGACTTTTACAAATAACCTAAAAGCCATGCTGGGAAACAGATTGAATAGCCAAACGTACAACAGAGTCCTAAATATGTATAGATATACCATATGTAGCAGATATAGGTACAATTTTCTTATAATATAAAATTCTTTCTTGAAAAGATTCAATTGATGAATAAGTTCTGAATGTCTGTTGTATGGCAAGGTGACTATAGCTAATGATAACATGCTGTGTACTTGGAAATTGCTAATAGACCCTCAAGGTTATCACATGAAAAATAAGACGCATACGTGATGGACATGCTGTCTATAATTACCTTGATTGTGGTAATTATCACACAAGTATACATATGTCAAAATATCAGATTATATAATGTAAATACATTTTTCATTTTTCACTTATACCCTTATAAAGGTAGAAAAATATAAAATATCTTCATAATTTTTATGCAGGTTACATGTTGAAATGATAAAATCATGGATATGTTAAGTCAAATAAAGTACATCACTAAAGCTCAACTATGTAATAAATTCCTTAATACATAACAAGTTTGAAAAATTGATAATATCTCTCTATTATTTAACATTTTGCAGTAAAATGCATAAATAAACAATATAGAAAAATAAAGAAATAGATAATATATGTATGAGCATAAATGAAACTTCAAAACATTGCTAAAAACAAAAAGCAAATTGTAGGATAATTTATAAAGAATAATAACATTTATAAAAACAAAAAAACAAAGCAATATCATTGTTGACTATATGTGTGTTTATGTTCATGTGCATTTCTGTGCCTATGTTAGAAGATAGGGAATTAAATAATAGGATTGATAAAGGTGATAGGAAGAGTTTTTTTTATCTGTAATGTTTTATTTTTATAGTACCAATTATTTATATATTACCCAAAACTGAAGAATAAGAGAAGACTGTAGACAAAAATAGAAATTTTTAATCATATGTAAAATATGTTCAATCACTCATGCTTCCTTAAAGAAATGCAAATTAGCCAGGTGCAGTGGCACCAGTGTAGGCCCAGTGACGTGGGATTCTGAGGCTGGAGGATTGCTTGAGCCCAGGAGTTCCAGATTATAGCGTGCCATGATTGTGCCTGGGAATAATCAGAGGACCCTAGCCTGGGCAATGAAATGTAAATTCAATACCAATCACACTTTGTTTTGTCTGTCACACTCACAGAGATTAAAGTCATTGAGCATGCACAGTCCTGGTAAGAGGTGCTTTCAAACCTTCTTGGTAGGAGTGTATGTTGCTGAAGCTTCCTTGAAAGATAGCTCTCAGGATAACTTTCTTTGCACTGTAAAGCATATTTTGTAGTCTTTGTTTGTTTTTTCTTTTTGTTATGTACCCACATTAATATTGATAGAAAACATAAAAATAAAATGGCAATTAATGAATTATTAAATTAAATATTTGAAATTTAAACTTAAACATTAAAAATAATTGATCTTACGGAGATGGTATAGTGTAATGGTTACCAGAAGCTGGGAAGGTAGCAGGGAGTGGGGGATAAAGTGCGGGTGGTTAATGCACATAAAAATATAGTTGGATATTACTGAATGAGCAATATTTGATAGCATAACAAAGTGCCTATAATCAACTGTAACTTAAGGTATACTTTAAAATAACTGAAAGAGTGGAATCAGAATGTTCTTAACACAAAGAAATAATAAATGCACCTGAAGTGAATACTGATTATAACAATATTTCTGCATCTGTGACTAGGAACATTAAGAACATTTGCAGATTTTTTCACGACCATTTTCACCATTAATAAAGTGATATGTTTGCAAAAAAATTAATAAGAAGAATAATCATATGTAGGAAAGATAGAATACTCATAATCTGAAAATGAGATAACTCTTAAAAGCCCAAAGAATCCCTTAATCCATTGAGTGATTCAAGATTTTTCTAGAAAGTTACAGTATAAACACAAACACATGTGCACACACAAGCTATCAAGTGGGAAAATGTAATAGAGAAACATCTCATTGAAAATGGTAACTAAAAAATTATTTAGGGATCACTTTAATTTTTAAAAATTTGTGGAATGAATAAGAAAACTTAAAGTTGGCAGACATCATCGCTCACCAGGGCAACTTTCTTAAAGCTGGTTGTGGCCAGCCTGCATTCTGATTGGCTGTTGGTTTCATTCCATGTATGTAGCATCCGGCCTATACTCTTTTAAATGTATTTTAATATTGTCCTGACTTTGAGTTAGATGTACAATGAGGCATATATAAATGGAGAGATGGAGGGAAAATACTTACCTGTGATTTCTTTTTTTCTTTCTCTTTCTCTCTTTCTTTCATTCTTTCTTTCACAAATATGAAACAAAGTTTATTGAGAAAGAGGAAGATAGGCTTACAGAGCAGGAAAGTTTACAAAGCAAGATACATTGGCCACAGATAGCAAGTGGGCTGCCATTGCTCGGGAAAGTAAGCAAAGAGGCTTTTGTATGTGATTCCTAAGGAATTTACTCAATCCCGGATGATGGAGAATGAGAGGCTGGCTTTTTGGGAAAAAACAAAATTTAAATCGGGTCCTCATAATGAATATTAATATAAATTTGCATTTCATTATAAAGATAAATATTTTTTAAACAACATAGAATGAAATTTTAATTTTAGGAGCTGGATATGGCATTTGTCTTATGGGGGAAAATCTTTGCTTATTTTACATCTTCCTTAAAGAAAAATACATTGATAAATCATTTGGAAGGGGGAATTAGATGTTCAGCAGCTAAAGCCAAAAAAAAAAAAATAGGTAAACAGCACTGATTACCCAGAAACCAGGATTTAGGGAAGAGAAAGAAGACAAAAGAGAAGTGAGAAGAGAAAGCACAAGAGAGGAGGTGGCCTGATGGGGTGAGATTGGGGAGCTATTTAAAGTATCTGAAGGGAGCAGTTGGTTCAGGAGGCAGAGTACTGAGGCCCAGGCTGGGCTCAGGAGGAGAGGGTAGTACAGAAACAGCAAAGGTCCACAAATACAAGGAATGATGGAATGATGCTGGGGAATGCATCGGAGATGCTAATTAGACTTCTGGACTTTCAGAGGTCTCCTCCACGAGGAACCCTGCAACAGAACCTGTGGGGCAATCATCCCATATGTGGGAGGCAGTGAGACAGGGAGTTTCAGCTCCAGCTGCTCCTGTAACCCACGATCTCGGGAGATCTTTGGTTTCCAAAGCCTCCATATGCTGATCCTATTATTAATGATAAAAATGTAGCTACTGAATTTTGAAAAAATAAAAGATAGATGAGTTAAAAAACTAAATGAAGGTGACAATTTTAACAGCCTGTAATTCGTTGCCCAGTGAACAAAGTCTGTATCGACTCAAATTGTATAGGAGAAAGTTAATCACCAGAAAATTGAAGTCCAGCCTACTCATCTGCTCTGATTTTGCCAGTACTGCACAAGTGTCAACATTATGGCAAGGAGGACATGCAATAATCAATGCACAAAGTAAACAAGCTAGCAAAATGAAATCTAAGTTAATCCTAAATATAAATACTTATCCCTTCTGCTTAACAGCGGGCCAGTGAGACAGTGAAGTGGGGAGTGTGTGTGCGCACACGCGCGTTTGTGCTCATGTGTACGTCATGCACAGGCACACACATGTAAGCTCAAACCACGCTTGTAAAAACTCACACATGAAGAGCCATGTGGTGATAAGGTGTTGCTAACTGTCAAGACATTTTTAAAAGTTGCATATCATGAGGCTGGACACGACGGCTCACGCCTATAATCCCCGCACTTGGGAGACCCAGGAGGGTGGATTGTCTGAGCTCACAGGTTCCAGACCAGCCTGAGCCAGAGTGAAACTTTGTCTCTAAAAATACCTGGGTGTGTGGTTAGATGCCTATAGTCCCAGCTACTTGGGAGGCTGAGTCAAGAGAATCACTTAAGGCCAGGAGTTTGAGGTTGCTGTGAGCTGTAACACCATATCACTCTACTAAGGGTGACAAAGTCAGGCTCTGCTTCAAAAAAAAAAAAAAAAAAAGTTGCATATCATTCATTAAGTATGCAGTTTTATATTTTCCAGAACCTCTTATGAGCTACTTCTAGAATAAAAACAATACGAACTCAACAGAAATTAAGTCAAGCAGTGTGACAAAGTGAAGTCCCTACCCTCACAGGTCTTACTAGTGTATTCGGTTCCTCAGAAGACATAGCCATAGTGTGTCTTTGTGTATGGAAGAAACGACCTCTGCACCCCTGTAGCCACAAACCCATACACACACAGTGGCATTGTGGTTATGCAAACACAAACACACTTTTCAAAATGGAATTGAAAAAAGAAGGATCCCTTTTGAAATGAATAATATGTAGGCAAAAATAGCAATAAAAGCATATGTATTCTTTTCTTCAAAGTAAAAGGAAAGCCTGGTAAAATTCTCAGTAGTATACATTACAATGAGCAGATAATAAGAAAAAGCACTAAATTTACATTAACTAGACTTCAGTAAGTGATCAGTGCGGTTGGATGCACTTTTCTACTCTGTGTGTGTGTGTGTGTGTGTCTGTGCATAGGCACAAGTGCGTTAAGTGAAAGAAGAGGATACAAGGACGTGTGTCGAATATTTCTGCCCCAAGTGCTGTGCTGTGTAGTTTCCTGAGAACGATTCTACGAAATAAAATGCATTGCCTACATTTTACAGATGAGAGGACATGTAGAGAGGTTAGACACTGGCGGTTTCGCGTTTCTAAAATGTACTGCTTGCAAATGACTTTAAATTCAGATTATTAGGTGGACACTTATTTTCTATGCTATTTCTAGGCTACTCTCTTGTCAGCTTTTTAAAATCTGTTAATTGTGATACCGAAGCTCTAAAGTGGCCTGAATTTGAATGAAAGTAACACAATGACACATTTCTGCCTGACTCCCCTTAGTGCTTTATTTCTGAGAACTTTCACAAGTACAAAAGGCCTGACGCGCCACACAGAGTGAGGCATGCGAGGAAGAATTGCTGGGAGAATTTGTGAAAATAAGTTCTCTACTGACAAAAAGCATCCAGCTTCCCTCCATGTTCCCGCAAACAAGAATTTATATCCATAATCATTTGGTGGTGATTTGAAGGATTACCGAATCAAAACCATGAGTTTCAAAGTTTTCAAGTACCCCAATACTATTACTCAAAACACCTTGAAAGCATCTGCTTTTTAACCACGTTAATGGTGGATTAAGTGAGGAAAATATTAACCTCATTTATCTATTAGGGGACTTTGAAGTCAAAGTCGTCCATCCTTGTTCACCTCAGCAGCAAGGACAAGTTTAGGAATGAGTCACTGGCTTTGCCAAGGGAAGAAGATACACACATCCTGTCATCTTTAGTTCTGTCCAGGCACCGGCGGGGAGTAATGCCAACTAGTGGGGAACATGAAAATACAGAACACACAGGATAAGAGACAAAGAGAGCAAAGGCAGGGTAAGGGAGGCCAAGACAGCTCGGTGCCCGTACTCATTGGTTAGGACACCAGCCACAAACAACACAGGGGTTGGCGGTTCAAACCGAGACCAGGCCTGCTAAACAACACTAACAACAACAACAACAAATAGCCAAGCATTGTGGCCGGTGCCTATAGTCCCAGCTACTTGAGAGGTTGAGGCAAGAGAATTGCTTAAGCCCAAGAGTTGGAGGTTGCTGTGAGCTGTGACACTGCAGCACTCTACCGAGGGCAACAAAGTGAGACTCCACCTCAAAAAAAAAAAAAAGGAGAGGCCAAGACGAACAATTCTTTCCAGAGTAGTATCAGAGGAAAGCAAGGTCAGGGAAAGGTACGCCAGACTACATGAGCAGCAAAAATTGTAAGCGAAGGTTAATTGTGGTAAACATGAGTGAACACACACACAAAGCTTTATAACGGCAGCTTTGAAGAAAAAACAATTGGGTATTCCTAATAGATAAATGTTTGAACTTCTTTTTTTATTGTGAATAAACATTTTTATGCATTCATTTTGAATGATGAATCTGGATTCAAATAAACCAAATCTTCTTTGGTAGAATTCTTGAAGGATTTTTTAAAATGAAAATATCGGAATAATTTCCAATTAGCATAAAATTGCCTTTGCAAGAAAGTGAGACCATGACAGATATTTGAGGAGGATTAAAAAAGTTCTTTCCATAAAGTATCTTAAGAAGTCCCCCTAGCCACTTACTTTTGCTATTAATTTGCTCACTAAATTTTTCTTTATTGATATTCTAAAGGAAATGCTGCATAACCCCTTTCACAATAATAAAAAAAAAAGAAATGAAATCCCAGATAATGAGCTTTCACTATCTTTGCATTTATGACTTAGAATAAAAAACTACTTAACTGCTAGAATAAGCAGAGAATTTGATAAACATAATGAAGCTCAGGGTATGCCACTGGGTGATTTATGCTAAGAAAAAACATTTCCCTACTGATTGTTGGGTCCATAGTTCTTGCACTGATACCCACTAGTGAGCTCTCATGGCTAAGCAGGTGGATTAAGACCGACCCATAACAGCATTTGAGCTCTGCGAGTGTTACTAAGGCAGTCTTTTAGAATTACTTTGTCTCCTTTGTCCACCAGAATGCTCAAGGGTTAATTAGAAATTTTTCTGAGACAATTTTATATTTTCAGAAAAAAATTCCTGGAAAACTTAGGTGTATCTTAATTTCTCCCTACACCTATTTTCCTTTTCTTCCAAACTTTGTGGAGAAAAATAAAATTGATTGAAAATCTTGAGCTGCATCCCTGTTGAGGCAGTTACCAAAGCACAGAAGACTCTTCACAGCGACGGCTTTGGTGACAGAAGCCTGCTGCCTCGCCTCTGTTTTTCCACTTGCCTATCTGCGGCTTCCCTGCAGGTTTCTTTTTAGAGAGACCTCAGATTCATTGGAAAATGTCTCTTCCTTATAGTTATTGTGCATACTTAGTACTCAAGGTCAGTCTGTAGTTCCTCCTGGAATCTTAAAACTTAATAAAATATTTCAGATATCAGATTTGGTTTTTTCCTCTTCATTCACATATCTAGTCTTACCCTTGTTCCTCCATGACTTCTATTTTTTACTGGGAGCAAAGACGTGAAAATTTCTTCCATATTCTAGTAATGGATCCCTTTGGTCCACAGTTAAGTGAAGAATAAGCTTTTTCCTTGGTAGATTTAAAATATCAGCCAAACAGATGACTTGAAGAAAAGGAAAAATGGAAAAGATAATAATCATCTAGTAATAAGACTCTGGGTCATGAATCTAAGTAGAATGTATTAATGAAATTTGGTTTATTTTCTTGTGAAAAAAATTGCATTCAATTAGAATCAAAACTTCATTTTTTAGGATTATTACTTCACAAATTATCTAGTAAACTAGATCATGTATTAAGATTAAGAATCATCAAAGTCATTTTAAATTAATGAAAGAAGAGGAATAATCTTGAAACTTTTTAAGTATACTATATTTATTAAATAGTTTCTTAATTTTTTCAGTAAGTCACCTTTTCCCTATGAGAGAATAGTTCCAGAACAGTTTGCAAGTAATGTCCTTCCTTTGCAAAATGAAACATTTCAGTACAGAGGTTTTAATTTTCACATGACTTTAAATAATGAGGTGGTTTTTCACATGTAATTTAGAGAATCAGTTTCTTGCCTAAGTGTGAGACATGTTTTTCTAAAAAGATCTCAACATAAAGACTATAATTTTCTAAATACCTTGTGCAATACACATTCTAGATATCATGGCAATTTATATTCAGTGTCTGAGGAAGAAGGAGCTAAGAAGTAATCAACGAAGATGCAGAATTGGATTAGCAGACAGGATTCAAAGCTCATGCTCTGGAGCCAGGTGTGGAAAATGTAGGTTTAGATTCTATCTTTGCCCCGTAGGGTTGAAGCAGCATGAGCATCTGAACCTCAGTCTCTTAATCTTTTATGTGGGCATCCTTCATTTTGGGACATCATCTGCTTTGTCTTCTTAAAAGTGTTAATCATTTAAGACCCATGTGACATTTGGTAGCAAAACCCAAGGGAAAGCCAGCAGGTGGAAGGGGGAAGTTCACGCTTAATGTGTACGACGTATATTATCCGGGGTATGGGCACATTTAGAACTTTGGCTCACATTTTATAAAAGCAATTCATGCAACCAAAATATTTGTAGCCCCATAAAGTTATGAAATTAAAAAAGAATAAAATAAAATCGAAAAATGCTATAGATGCCTTCATGTCACTCTAATGCTTCTGTATTTTACAATCTTAAGCTGTAGATCCTCTATTTACAAAAAGAAAGGAGTGTCTATCATGAGGCTTTTCACAAACCACTTTGTGGCTGTTACAGCAATCCTTTCAAGAGGATGGGAAAGCCTCATTTGGGCAATAGAGATAGCAAGAGAAAAAGTATCTAGGTGGCTTCAAATCACCTTCTAAGGCCAAAATCAAGTCACTGTCCCTAGGAAGCCTTCTCAGATTTTGGTTTGTTTTATTTGGTTCAAAATATGTAACCTTTGTTAAATTGAGTTGAATTGACACGTGAAACTGTTCTCTCATCCTAATGCAAGTCTAGAAATAAACTTCCAAGTCTCATTATTTACCTATTTATTCATTAATTTATATATTTTTTCTTCCATTAATTTCTCTCTAATTTCTATTAATGAATATCTGTCTCTAAAGTCTCAGACCATATATGTAGCATATTTCAATATGTATCAGTGGCACTTTTAGGTGCTAAATGTGCTCTATTCTGATACCATTATCCAAATTCAAATAAAGGCCTGTGGGAAAGAGTATGGACCTCTTTGGAGACACACACATCCTTGGACTGAAGTTCTATTTCACTTTTGAGAAGATAAAAACAATTACTGTTACAGTATATATTTCCTAGTCTGCTTTTGTTAAAGGTTTATTGACTGTGAAGTTAATAAGGCTTATTCTTCAGGGCCCCTTAGTTACCGTGAGCCTCTTTCAAGGCCCTGTACCTAATTTTTATAAGCTTGATTCTTTTAAAAAAGAAAACATCTACAATGATATAAGCTTTAGGCCCTACAAAACAAGAATCTGCCCCAAATATAACATAAACAGGTATATTTTTTGGAAATGATTTCTAGAGGTTCTATTGTTACTAACCAAACAGGCTCATTGCCCACTGCTGAATAAGAAACCAATCCCCTAAGATAACAGGGGTTACAGCAGAGAAGGAGTTAAACACTGAAGGACTCCATGCCAGGAGATGGAAGAAATTTCTCAAATCTGCCCCAAGAATTTTTTGGCCAGTGTTTTTAAAGATAGTTTGGCAGGCAAAGTGGTATGGGCGGGTCAGTAGGTCCACTGGAAAGCAGGATCTAGAAGACATATCAAAGACCAGACTTAGGTTTCACAAGGGTGATGTTGTTGATGGGAGCCATAAAGAACGCTAAGAATCTTTGTGATCATCAGCTACTACTTAGAGAGTAGAAAGCAATTATAGGAAAGCAAGCCAGGGAACAATATGTAGGTCACTATAAAAGCTTTGAGATGCTGTGTTATGGCCTGTTATTTCACTTCCAAAAACACAGTTGACAACGTCCTTTCTGATTCGCCCCTGCAAATTTCAACTTGCTAGGCTTATTGGTGTTGCTGGGGAGGCTTCACTTGTTTGTATCTATGTAGATTTTATATTTTTTGATTTATGTGTATCTTAAAACTTTTGTAATAGCCTGTATAGTTTGTTATACATATTTGTCCTTATTAAATCATGACTGTGTACATTAGTACATTAGGGTACAATGTGCTGAATTGATAAACAATGTGTAATGCTTACATCAAATCAATTAATGTAACCATCACCTTGCTTGCTTATTTGTTGTGGTAAGACATTTATACTCTACTCTTAATAGTTTTGAAATGTACCATTTTATTATTCACCTTAGGTGAGGTCCCACCAAATACCCTCCTTCCTCTCAGTCTCCTCCTTCCCTTCTTCCCTCTTTCTTCTGGACTATGGTTTTGTTTTATCATTCATATGAATGTGTAGGCAATTACATATTGGTTTCATAGTGTACTGAGTACATTGGATACTTTTCCTTTCATTCTTCAGATACCTTACTAAGAATATGTTCCAGCTCCATCCAGGTAAACATAAAAGATGCAAAGTCTCCATCATTTTTATGGCTGCATATAATTTTAAATATGCCTATATCTTTAGAGAGTTCTGACACCTACTAAAATTCCCACATTATAGTCTTTTTATCAATTTTATAAAGGGCAGTTTCACTGTTACTGAAAAATGACAATAATAATTTTATTATCAATTATTATTATCTATTCAATATCTATTATCAATTACCATTATCTATTGGTGCTTTTTGACTAAGTCATTTATAGGTTATTTTACAAACATTATGCCCAATGTTAGCAATAACTAATTAAACCAATAGAGGGAGCTATACAGATAAATACAGTGTAATAAACCAAAGGAGATATACAGACATGTACAAGGGGCTGGCAGTGATTCAACCCATGTTCTGTTTTACTACAAAATATACTTTTAAGGTTTCACACCACATCATATCTCAATGTGATACAAGTAGCTACTTAAAAAAAAAAAAAACCTTTTCCATGTCACTAGGCACTAACTGAAAATCAATAGAATAGCAACATAAGTTAGCATATGGCTTTTAAATTGTTTATTTTGTTATAGGTCATGTTATGTCAAATCACATCTGACTTTAAAACACCAAATAATCCATTTACAAGTAAGGTAATAGTCTGTCAAGTCTGCATGCTGGGAGCATTAGTGGAAGATGAATTAACCAATCAACAAAGTAGTTAAATGTTAGTAGCTATAAGATCTAAAAGGGTGAGTATTAATTCAAATAATGTTAAATGGTCTTCATGGGATAAGTGAACTATGCCTCACATTTAAAAAATAACTCAAGTATAGAATGGTCCAAAAATGCTTCATCGAGGATATTTATAGAGACACCACAGTTTTATTTCTTAGTCGAGGTGACTTTCTATTCAAGGCATTACACTTAATATGTATGTGAACATTTTGTAAATCTGGCCAATGGGAAGAATTTTTCATAAATTTTTGAGTGATAAAAACCTCTGAGTGTATACCAGTCTCATTCTTTCAAGCTTAGAGAGTTCAATAGGCTATTAACTTACGCTGAGTGGCTCTATATATCTAGGATAAACTCATATTTTCTAAGCTAAGAATACTGGCATATAAAGGTGGAATGCAAATTAATTATGCTGAAATAGAAATCTAAATGCCAAATGGCTCCTGAAAAACTCATGTCCTAGGGCCAGCCATCTTTCCCTGTAGGAAAGCTACATACAAATCCAAATTATGAATAAAAAGAAAGGATGATGTAAGTTGGTACTGAATAAAGTTTTTTGTTAAAGAATAAAAGAGGCTAATATACTCTGTCTTTGTGGGAGGGAGGGTGTTTCTTTTTATTTGCTTGCTTTTTTGTTTTTTATTTTGCTTTGTTTTCAAATGGCTTTTCCTGCCAATCAGTCATGCCTGGGCACAGTTGTTACAAAGTCATTTTCCACACATGCCCCTCTGATTCTCCTCTTGTGCTTTCAGGACTCACTGACTGCCTCTTGGCTGCTGCATTCTTTCTTTCCATATACAGTAGTCCTCCTTTCTTTCTATATGCAGTGATTTTGCTTTCCATGGTTTCAGTTATCTGCAGGCAATTTTGATTTGAAAATATTAAATGGAAAATTCTAGATGTAAATAATTTGTCAGTTTTAAACTCCATCTACCAGGGATGTGAATCATCCCTTCACCCAGCATGCCCACCCTTGGTGATTCCTGCTTGTTAGTCATTTAGTAGCCAGCTGGGTAATCAGATCCATTGTTGTCATACAGCAGAGTTTGTGTTCTAGTCACACTTATTTTACTTAATCACGGCCCCAATGTGTAAGAGTAGGCATGTTGGCAATCTAAATATAGCAAAGAGAAGCCTTAAAATGCTTCCTTCAAGTGAAAAGCTGAATGTTCTTATGTTAATAAGGAAAGAAAAACATAGTATGCTGAATTTACAAAGATCTATGGTAAGAGCAAGTCTTTTATCCTTGAAATTGTGAAGAAGGAAAAACAAATTTGTGCTAGTTTTGCTACTGCAAATTAAACTACAAAAGTTATAGCCACAGTGCATCATCCCAAATGTGAACATGGAAAAGACATTACCGTTCTGGGTGAAAGATATGAACAGAAATATGTTTCAATCAATGACAATTAGGTATAGCATTAATCATGGTTTCAGGCATCCACTGGGGGTCTTTGAAAGATGTCCTACACAGGTAAGAGGACTACTGTACCTCCCCAACCTCAGCACCTCCCCCTGCTGGGAGCCATGCATATTCTTCAGTGGACAGTAGCTCTGTTCATGTTCAATACAAGTCTGAGGTCATCTGTAGCTCCGTCTCTCTCATCTCCTCCTTCTAACTTATCCCAGAGTTGTCTGTTTTGCCTCATAAATTTCTGAAGTCTTCATGCCTCTCTATCTCTGCTACCATCCAAACCGAGCTACCATCTTTTCTTACTGAAATTACTGTCCTAGGCTTCCAACTAAACCTCATATATACTTTATCCCTCAATTCAATTCCCTCACTGCCACTGGAGTAATCTAATTTTCTCCAAAGATAAAATTGAGACATATCAACTTCCACCTTTCTCCTTGCCCAAACATTTGAATAGCTTCGTTTATTTTTTGCTAAATCCAACTGTCATAGCCCCGGTGGAGTTTCCTTTAGCACATTAATGCATAATAACTAACATATAATGAGCAGGGAGGATAACCCTAGGTAGTTTTTTGTGGCCATCTTGGTTCCACCTGGTTTGGAGTCACTTCTCTAGCTTATAACATGTTGCATGGACCACCCCTACTTGATGCTTCCCCTTCAGATTGTGCCTTATTTCTCCTAACTCTAGGCTCACAGGGACATGTTCCCTGTTTTCACAGGGCTTTTACAACCTGCAGGCACCACTCCCTGTCCACCTGCACACTCACCTGTACTTAATTACCACACTCCACTCAGATCCCAGATCAAGCTTCCTATAAGCATCTTTCCCTTTGATTCCCTCCTGGATCAGTCTTTCTATTACAGTTTCTCACAGCACTAATGGATCTCGTCTTAGTATTAATGACCACAATTGAGCATTTGTTTTGTTAAATTGTTCAATTATTTGTTCAATTTGAAAATTTAACTGGGAAAAGATAAACAGACCGGGATGACTTTATCCAAGGTGATTGCAATAGGAGAAAGACACTAGAGTTCAGTCTGAGCTCCATGCCACTAAAACAAAAGGCTAGAGACTTAGTGAGAACTGGGTGGGAGATCTTTGACTGCCTGTTTTATTAACTCACTTTACCTCAAGAAAAAAAAAAAACAGAGCAACTTTTCCATGTCTTCATGGCAGGAGGTAGTTTTACAGCTTTACAAAGGCCCTTGCTGAAGTTAGGGTCCTGCCCACCCGCCACAGAGGATGCTATTTTCCAAATGTTTACAGCAAAGGGATGTCTCACAGGTTCTTGAAAAGACAATCCTGGGTTTGTAAAACAGGTAAGATGCTTTTAAAAAAATATTTACATCTCAAAAAAATATTTACATTTTGAGGAAGAATTTATAATTACAACTTTTCTAAAGGAAATGTTCTAAGAAAAGGGAATTCAAGGGCCTAGAGGCAGGAAGAAGCTCCTCTAAAGTTTAATCAAGTTAAAGCAGAGGCTGTCCTGGTCAATTTGTCATTCTCATGATTACATTTCTCAGTAGCTCCCCATCATATTTCAAGTTCAATTCAAAATACTCAGTGTGCTTAGGAGGCCCAGGAAGAGTTGACTCCTCTGTTCTTGTCTCCTGCCATTTTGCTAGTTGCTTACTGTGCTCTCACTACATTGCCTTTTGTTAAGATCCATAAATACGCCATGATCATTGTATTCTCCCCCCTTTTATACTAACTGTTCTCTCCATGTGGGCAGCATGAAGGCAAGGCCCTTTGTATCATTTCCACTATTGTACCCTCCATACTCTTGATATAGGAAGGTGCCCCTCTTAAATGGGGAGGGAGGCCAGGTAGGCTCTTGGCTTTGTGCAGGAAAGAATTTAAGAGTGAGCTGATAGCAAAGCAAAATCAAGTTTATTAAAGAAAGAAAAAAGAAAAGAAAAGGGAAAACAAGAGGCTGATTCATATCCAGGGTAGCAATGATCTATCTCTCAGAGCAAGAAAGAGCAGCAATTTGTGAGTTTCCAGAGCCTTATTTCATTTCTTTTATGTTATGTTAAGCAGAGGCATGATAATTCATAAGACTTCTGGAGAAAGGGTGGGAAGTTCCTGAACTGAGGGTCTCTCCCCTTTCTAAATTATACAGGGTGAATTCTAGGAGCTGTCATAGTATTTGTAAGCAGTCATGGCACTGGTCGGAGTTTCTTTTCAGCATATAACGAGCAGTGAGGGTATCCTGAAGTTTCTCATTTCCACTTTGGTTGAAGCTGGCTTCTCTACCTCTTCCTGTTTTATCAGAGACACTGGTTGTGGTCCTATGAATCTTTATCAAGTGGAATCTGCTGTTTCCCTATCTCATTCTCCCCTTATTAGAGATTACATATCCTTTAATTGTAAGGGGCTGTCAAAGGACAAAGGTTATGTAGCTTCTTCATGCTGATTTAGGAGTGTTAACCTTGCCTATTATTAAAGAAGTAAAAATTTTTGGTTGCCGGATCTAAGAGGCCCACAGTAGGACACTTTCATGCTCTAGAATAGCTGGCAGGATGAGTTGGAAGGCTTTATAAGGAATTTTTTTTAATCTAGATGACACAAACTTTATAAGGAGGTAAAACAAGCAAGAACAAAAGATTAACAGTAATAAAACTGTCAATAAAGGCACTCATAGGCTTGGGGCTTATAGCTCAGCAGCTAGGGTACTGGCCTCATACACTGAGGCTGGCAGTTTCGAACCCAGGCCCAGGCCTCCTAACCAACAATGACAACTACAACAAAAAAATAGCCAGGTATTGTGGCAGGTGCCTGTAGTCCCAGCTAATTGGGAGGCTGAGGCAAGAGAATCACTTAAGCCCAAGAGTTTGAGGTTGCTGTGAGCTATGAAGCCACAACATTCTACTGAGGGTAACATAGTGAGACTCTGTTGCAAAATAAATAAATAAGTAAATAAAATAAAGGCACTCATACTCAAAAAACCAGGTAACAGGTGGTAAGAAACCTTTTACTGAAGTTCCATGTTGTCTTCATGGGGGCGACACCTTGGCCAAAACCGTGCAGCCATGTAGCTTGCTATACACAGTATATTTTGTATATCTTTTCAAAATTCCTTCCACTGGCATTGATATATCACAGCAAGTTTTATTGATTATTGCACAAACACTACCTTGTTCAGCCAATAATCTAAGGCTAATCAGTTATCTATTATTAGATTGGCTGATTTATCTAGGGCGGTCTCAAGTTTAGTTAAATTACCTCCAGTAGTCTGGGCCAGAACCCTTATTTGGGTAGACAAGTTTTTATGGTGACATTATGATAAACAAAAGCTGCGTAGGGAACAGCCATTCTCATAGCAGCTCCCATCCCAGCCAAGATGAGACTAATGACTCTTTGCAATGAATGAGGCAAAGGTTTTGTATTGTCCCTTAGTTTGTTCATAGTGAACCAGATCATCCAGGTATGTAAATGATACAGCAATTTCTGACTAGGTGGGGATTTTTGTAACATAATTAGCTGAAGGGCACTATAGGACAACCAGAGCAGCTGTAAAGTAGTCAGAGCAGGCTGTGTCAACTGTTTCAAAGCAAGAGAATGCTGAGGCACCCAGGAAAACACTGGACACCTTTCCCCAGCCCAGTAATCTTGGCACCTGCCTAATCTATTTTGTACCAATTTTGCTGAGCATTCTAGGCTGACACAGTGTTTTTCTCATGTGAGGGGGACCTTGCATTTTCCCCTCAATTCAGCCTGTTTCTCAGCTCTTATAATCTTTCTGCCCATTTTTCTGCAAAGGACCCTGAGTCAGAAACAAGGGGATATCACGTCTACTACACTTATATTGACTTAATCTTTCTTGGCAGTGACTTGTGTATGTTACTCACATCTACAGTATAGGGAACAACAATAAGAGCAAGTGCTATTAAAATACAATCATTAAGCTAGTTAATGAAACATAACTTTAATGCATATGCAAAGAATATAACCAACTAAGAAATAATCTAAAACTCCTATATTTTTATGTTATTGATTAGGGCTCCTCAATAATTTAAAACATTATTATCATTTATTTTATCTAAAATATGTGCACAACAGGTGGTTCCCACTAAGGCATAGGTCCCACCCCATGCTGTAGCAAGTGTATACATGTCATTCTATTTTGTAAAACCACCTTCCTCCTTTGGATAGTATCTTGGACTAAGAGGCACACAGAATAGGATGTGTGTGTGTGTGTGTGTGTGTTTCAGTGCTTCAGCTGTGAATTGGACAAGAGCAGCAACTTGGGTGAGAGCAGTTAATGCTCCAGGGAATAGCATACTTATGGGCCAGCTCTAGCAAGCCAAAGACCTAAGAAAGCGACCTCTCAGAATCTTTATATTATTGGGTCCTATGGGCAGAGTTTTCTGGGTAAGACCTGGGAGGAGAGGCCTCCTCATGGTACAGTACAAATATGGGGGAAATAAAGCCACAAGTGTGCAATACACAGCCACCCAGCTTCCAAAGATGCAATTTAAGTTCTAGTTGTTATGAAGTAGCTTTGTTTCCCTGTCTAGTCAAATGCCCACACTCTATAGTGTAGAGCATGTGGAGGAATTTGCACTATTAGGTATTGCATCTCATGTTCAGCCCTTATTCATGTTAAGCTATCCCAAATTTATGTGTAGTCTTCATGGAACATTTATGTGCTGTCTCACCAATGTAAAGGAATATCAACTAGTCAACTAAAGTTAAAGTAGATAACTTTAACTTACAGATAAGTTAAAGTTAATTTTGTAACCTTGCTTTTGGCATTTTGGTTTTTGCTCTTATGTTACCTAAAAGGTTTTAAAGGATTGATGGTGATTAAGGTTCCCCTTTCACAGAAGATGATACTTAGAAATGGGCAACAGAACCAAACCAGATTAGAGATTACACCTGTTGGATATAATCTAATGAGGGCAGGCCTTATTTTTAAAATATGTTTTTTTAAAAACTCAAACCTGTGCACTAAGGACAGCTCCCTAAGGTCCTGGACTAGAAATCTCCCATAGGCGATCCAGGTTTTGGGTGGGTCAGCCATCGCCATGTATAACATTGTTCCTTGTGAGTTGTTGGCAAGATCTATCAGACAGGCCCTGCAAACTCTCAGACTTAAATCACATTTGTGATGAGGGGTATATATCTGAAGCAGATGGCCAAGTCATACTCCTGAGAACACCAATGCACCTGAGGAAAGGTGGTGCCTATGTGGATCTACAATTTTACAGTAGTTGACTAGTAGGAGGTATGCTGAGCTGTGTGTAGATAGCTGCCAATGATGAATGGTGATGTTGATGTCACTATGTGCATAGAGTTGTCACTCTCCAAAGAGTGTTTCTAATCACTCCAGACGGATCTCTTTCTAGGAGCACAGTTGGGGTCAAGTCACCTTCAGCCACCTCCATGGCACCTCTGGAACCATAAAGCCAATCCACTGTGGCTTTTTTACAGGCAGCTATCTACACACAGCTCAGCATACATTGTTAAAATGTCCATACTACTCAAAGCAATATACAATTTAAATGCAATCCCTATTAAAACTCCACTGTCATACTTTAAACATCTCAAAAAAATAATACTTCAGTTTACATGGAATCAGAAAAAACTTCAAATAGCCAAGACTTTACTCATAATTAAAAGCAAAGCAGGAGATATCACACTATCAGACATCAGACTATACTATAAATCAATAGTGATCAAAACAGCATGGTATTGGCACAAAAACAAAGAGGTAGATGTATGGAACAGAATAGAGAACCAAGAGATGAACCCAGCTACTTAGCAGTATTTGATCTTTGACAAGCCAAGGAAAAACATTCAGCGGGGAAAAGATTTCATATTTAACCAATGGTACTGGATGAACTGGCTGGTGACCTGTAGAAGACTGAAACTGAACCCGCACCTTTAACCATTAATTAAGATAGACTCTCACTGGATTAAAGACATGAAACTATAAAAATACTAGAAGAAAGTGCAGGGGAAACACTTGAAGAAATCAGCCTGGGCGAATATTTTATGAGGAACACACCCCAGGCAATTGAAGCAACACCAAAAATAGACTACTGGGATCTGATCAAACTAAAAAGCTTCTGCACAGCCAAGAACACAGTAAGTAAAACAAGTAGAAAGCCCTCAGAATGGGAGAAGATATTTGCAGGTTATGTCTACAACAAAGTTTAATAATCAGAATCCAGAGAACTCAAATGATTAAGCAAGAAAAGAACAAGTGATCCCATCTGAGGGTGGGCAAGGGAATTGAAGAGAAACTTCTCTGAAGACAGGCATAGGGCCTATAGTCATATGAAAAAATGCTCATCATTCTTAATCATCAAAGAAATGCAAATCAAAACTACTTTGAGATATCATCTAACACCAATAAGATTAGTCCACATCACAAAATCCCCAAACCAGAGATGTTGGCATGGATGTGGAGAAAAGGGAACACTTCTACAGTGCTGGTGGGAATGCAAACTAATACATTCCTTTTGGAAAGATGTTTGGAGAACACTTAGGGATCTAAAAACAGATCTGCCATTCGATCCTACAATTCCTCTATTAGGTATATATCCAGAAGACTAAAAATCACATTATAACAAAGATATTTGTACTAGAATGTTTATTGAAGCCCAATTCATAATTACTAAGTCATGGAAGAAGCCCAATTGCCCATCGACCCATGAATGGATCAATAAATTGTAGTATTACACCACCATGGAATATTATGCAGCCTTAAAGAAAGATGGAGACTTTACTTCTTTCATTTTTACATGGAGCTTGAAAATATTCTACTTAGCAAAGTATCTCAAGAATGGAAGAAAAAATATCCAATGTACTCAGCCCTATTATGAAACCAATTATAGCCCAAGAAGAAGGGGAAAGGGAAGGGGGGAGGGTAATTGGTAGGACCACACCTACAGTGCATCTTACAAGGGTACACGTGACATTTACCAAATGTAGAATATAAATGTCTTAACACAAATAATTAAGAAAATGCCGTGAAGGCTATGTTAACTAGTTTGATGAAAATATTTAAATTGTGGAGAAACCACACATTGTACCCCATGATCGCATTAATGAACACAGCATATTGTACATCGCTATAAAACCAGCACATTGTACCCCATGATTGCATTAATATATACAGTGATGATTTAATAAAAAAAAAAGTTTCTAACCACACTGAACAATTCAGACATACCAAGAAATGTCAAGTATTGTATTAAGTTATACTAGTAGAAAACATTTCACTTCTAAACATTTAAGATAAAAAATTTTAATATTAGGCCGTAACTGCAGACTTAGAAATTGAAGGGAGAAAGTCACAGGAGCCAGTGAAAAAAGATGAAAGAGAATTATCATCTTAGACTTTTCAAGAGGAGAAAAATCTAAACAAGCAAAATATAGCAGTACTTATATTTCTAGTATATATATCTGAGAAGTTTCAAAAGAAGCATATTATAGAATTAGAATCAAAATATTTTATAATTTAATTAACAGCAAATCAATACTTTTAGAAAACTTTGTTATTTTAACCAAGTTTTTATTATAGTGAACTTGATTAAATATGAAATTCTCTCATAAAATCTCTTTTAGAAACCTTATCACAACTTATATGGGCCATCTATGACATGCTTGGGCCTTCTGTTAAACTTCCCCTTTCTTAAATGACTGGTCATTTTATTTTAGGACAAAGTTTACCATACAAAATCCTTTCCCATACAAAATTATTTCCTTTTATTTAACCATCTATGTTAAAAGCACATAATTTTAATTTTATTTCAGGTTAATATGAGGGCACAAATGTTTAGGTTACAATGTTTTCATTTCTAAGGTAAAGTTCAAATTGTAGTTGAGCCCTTTGCCCAGGGAGTGGGATGAACACCCTCACATTATGCACATTAGGTAAGATCCTGCCTTTGTCCTTCCCTCCTCCCCTTTTCCCAACAGAGTGCTTCAACTCTCTCCAGCTAATACAAAGATGTGAAGTCTGTATCTTTTTTAGTGCTGAATAGTATTCTATGATGTACACATACCACAGTTTATTAATCCATTCATGAGGTAATGGGAATTTGGGCTGCTTCCATGCCTTGGCAATTGTGAATTGAGCTGCAATTAACATTGTGCAAATCTTCTTGTGGTAAAATGATTTTTGTTCTTCTGGGTATATATCTAGTAATGGGATTATAAGATCAAATGGAAGGTCAATTTTTAGTTCTTTGATAATCCTCAATACTTCTTTCCATAGAGATTGTATTAGTTTGCAATCCCACCAGCAGAGCAAAAGGGTTCCCTTCTCTCCACATCCACACCAGTATCTGCAGATTCAGGACTTTATGATGTGAACTAATCTCACTGGTGTTTAGGGGATATCCCAGAGTGATTTTGATTTGCATTGCTCTGATGATTAGGAATAACGAGTGTTTTTTCATGTTTGTTGGCCATTTGTCTGTCATCTTCAGAGAAGTTTCTGTTCAAATCTCTTGCCCACTTATAAATAGGATTGTTTGCTCTTTTCTTGTTGATTAAATTGAGTTCTGTGTAGATTACAGTTATCAGCCATTTGTCAGCTTCATAGCAAGCAAATATCTTCTCCCATTCCAAAGGCTGTCTGTTTGCTCCAGTTGTGGACCCTTAGCTACACAGAGACTTTTTAGCTTGATCATGTCCCATGTATTTATTGTTGGACCTGAATTCTCATCATTGATTCTTGCTGGATAAAAGATTTAAATTTAAGACACAAAACAATAAAAATACTAGAAGAGATACTTTAATAAGAAGAATGTATTTCAGCTCCATCCAGGTTAACACAAAAGAGTTAGGGTGTATGTCTCTATGGCACACCTGCTGGGTGCAGGATACAATTATAAGAGGGATTCTACCTCACAAATGCAAATATTGGATTCTACCTCACAAATGCAAATATTGTGACTCAATTCTTTGTACCCTCAAATTAACCTGAAACAATTAAAAAAAAAAAAAGAAAAAATTCTAGAAGAGAGAGTGGGGAAAGCATTTGACAAAATTGGCCTGGTAAATATTTCATAAAGAAGACCTCCTTGGCAATTGCAGCAACATCAAAAGCACATCTTCATACACATAGCTTTCTCTGCATCTCTTTCTTCTCCTTATTGGCTCCTTTTTATCTTGTCTTAATTTTCTTTCTCTCTATTTTGAATCAATCATTAACCCATGAATTAGACATAATTGTTTTTTATTAAGAACAGATTTTATGTCCTTTTATAATCTTCCACTAAAATATATATCTTTTTGTATTTCATGTATATGTTGATTCTAGTAAAACTATAGTCAGAAATTAACTCTCAGTAACCCAAATCTTGGTGAAAACCTATAAAGAAAGAAATCTTGAATCATCTGTCAAAATCATTTATTTAATGTATTTTTACTTAATTTAATTATTTTAACAGTTTTCCTAGATTTTAGTTATTGTGTTGTTTTCCTGTTTACCATTTTTATAGCCTGTAAGTATTAGATATTCAGCTAAGTAAGAACCTTACAGGCAAACCTGTAGGTGTTTTTGCTGATAACTGAGAGAATTTAGCTATTTTCATGAGATCCACAATAATCTTATAATGCTAGTTTTATCAAAAATTACATAAACACACATCACTTTCTTTTTGGCTGGTTTATAGTTTCATAACCTTGGTGTCAACCATAACACCTTAAAATCATAAAGATGACTAACAAAATGCCAGCAAAAGTATATACTAATAATTTGGAGACATTTTATTTCACCAATAATAGTTTTTTATTTTTTAATAATCTAGGTTACTTATCAAAAATTTACTAAATGAATATGACTTCAGACTTATTTACTTAATTTGTGAGTATGCCTTTATAAATCAATTTGGTACTATGTACATACAACATATAGCACAATGCAAGTATACACAGATACATTTAAACATACACATATCCACACATACAATGCAAGTATGTATACACAAATACATTTAAACACACACACATACAAAGATCTTAAAGTTTTTACCTCCAATTATGGAGGTTCACATGGCCAAAATCTAGTTGCCTCAATAGGTAATGTAATGAAAACTATTGACCAACATTTTGGGTAAAGTAGCTTCTATAGTAGTTTGATTTTGAAAAAGTCTCTTTTATCTTTTTTCCCTTCAGTTTCAAATGAATTTCACTATTCACATTGTAGTTAAATCTGGCTACTCCAAGTAACTTTGATAAGTGATGCTATAGACAGTGAATTTTATTTCAACACCAGTAACTTAGCAACTGCAGTTTCAAAGGAGGCAGAAAAGAAAATAGAGAGCTTAGCAAACTCTACATTTTAACTCTGTAGTGGCAGATGTAGCAGGAAAACAAATTTGAGACTGGCTGCTAACACAATCGCCAAATTGCTCTATCTATATCTTAAAGTTTCCTTATGTCTGCCTGCATACTGGGCTCCCATTGCTCAGTTGTGGTCATAAGGCCCCTCTCTGTCTCTGCCTTTCTCTCTGTCTCTCAATCTCTCTCTTCTCTTAGCAGGCCCATGGCTGTCAGTGGCCCCATGTATTACACAAATTTGACCAGGTTGGGTTAGAGAAGCTATTTATTCTGATATTTCACTGATAAGTCACAGGAAGGACTCAGACTAGCTTGAATCATGTGCCCTGATTAAAACAATTACTGAGGATGATGAGATTCTTTTATTGTCCATCCTGAGTAATACAAGCCTGGATGTGTGGCCAGGGACCTGCAGATAGGTCTAACAAACTGATGTCACAGCATGCTCACATGTGCATAGTAGGAAAGAATCTAGTTAATAGAAGAAAGCCAAGAAGAACAAGGAAACGTGTGTGCACACATAGATATGTCTGCTGTATTCACCCCTCATGGTGATCTAATGTAAAAATCTTCAAAGGGTTGGAAGTTACGGCAAGAAGCTTGGAAGAAAGGAAATAAATTTTTTGGGAACGCAAACTCTGCCTGTAGCATGGGATGTAAAATCTAAAGTAAAACAAAACTGAACTAAACTTAGGTGATAATTATAAAAATGTATTTATATACACATAAAATGAAAATTTATAAACTTATATTTATATACAAATTTTATATATCATAAACACTATGCCTAGTAGAAAATATGAAGCAATATGCATTTTTCACATAAGTTTTTATATATACTTACATCCATGTATATATGTGTGTATGTATCTACATATACCTATGACATGCACTATTTTTATACTTTCTATACCATCAGAAATGCTCTGCTTTGGTCTGTGCAGGCAAAATTTGGACTAGAAATTTGAAAGATAAAGATTTTGGCTTTCTTTCAACTACATGTCTGGAGAGTTGTTGAGGAAGGGAGGATAAAGGCCCTTGGGAGTTAGGTTCACGTCTAGAAAGGCAGTTGAAGCTGTAGAAAGATTTATAAGACCCCAGTAAATAATGAGGTAGATTTGAAGTTGCCCTAATTACCTAGAGAAGACAAACTGGAATAACATTAACATCTGTGGAAAATAAATAATAAGACTTTCTCAAAAGGACAGCAATACATCCCAGAACTTACAAATTAGACAAGGTTCTGCCATCTGGGGTTAAGGGGGGAAAAATGCTGTTGCCAAATCCATCCTATGATGACACTAATGATTTATTCCTTCATTATGTGAAAGAAGCAAGATAATATTATCATTCCCAGAAAAAGATTTCTATCAGCCAAAGAAACCTCTCATATTATAAAGTCCATGTTGTTCTTTTCATTGTTTCATTGTTCTTCTGATTTGTTATTGACGTGTAAAAAATACATAAAGAAAACTATAACATTACTTGGGTACTCACCCAGGTAAAGAAATCATTAAACAACTATTGATGTCTCCATTATACCATATTAAATACTTATTTCCCTGTATCCTAATTACCTAGAGAAAAGGAAAAACATTTTTTAATTTTTTACACATTTATATAAATGCTACCATAATTTATGTTTATCCTTCAGCAACTTGGTTTGTAATTCAAATTCTAGCTTTGGTTAACTTGTTTATCCTGCTATATGGTATTCCACTGTCAAAATATTCCATGATTTAGTTGTCCATTAGTAAGTTTATTAATATTGAAGGTAACTGAAAATTTTGTTTAATATTAATTGAACTATACAAGTTTATTTTGGGTTATTACATGCTACATAAATGTTTTTCCATACTTTCAATATCTCTTCCCCACTGTGTGTTAGACATATATCTGGAAAAATACATGCAGGAGACATTTTTTTTTTTAACAAATACTCTCTGAAAACTACTGCCACTTAATAGATGTCTTTAACTTATTGAATTTTATTGTGTGCCCTATACATCTATATTTATTTCATAACAAATATGTATTTTTATTTCCCCTAATTTTTTTGTATTTGTCTTTTTTCTCCATTTAGTATATTGCTTTAGATTGATAGAGCTTTTGTTTTTCTTTTTCAGTTTCTGATTTGGAAATAATACATAGTTCTCTAATCTTATGATGATTTAACCTGATTTACCCTATTGTATATTATTTAAAATATTGAATTTCCACATTTTGCTTCAAATCAGATAAAATTTACTATTTTAAGCAATCCAATGGTTACTTATATTTATCCACATATACTTCAGCTTGTATGTTTATCCTTTCTTGTTCCAACTCAGTTCATCATTATTCTGTAAAAAGTACTTCAGTCAGATTAATAAGTCTCTGAATTTTGGTTATCTGAAAATATCTTTATTTCTATGTCTCCCTAGTATAATATGTTACCTTGATAGAAAATCATGTATTTTTATTTATTTTTCTCAATTCTTTTATAATATTTTTGTTTTGTGGAGATTTTGTTCTAGGTCCGATATTGTTTGTCATGAGCTCCTTGCTCCTTCCTTCCCTCCTTTCCTTTCTCTCTCTCTCCCTCCCTCCCTCCCTCCCTCCTTCCCATACTTTCTTTTTGTTGTTGTTTATAGTACTATTTATCTGGTCACAGCATTTGGATATAATAATAGGTATTTACTTAACACTGTTGAAATCTCACTTGAGACAGAAAAAAACCCAAAGAAAATTTTACACTGTGTAAAATATAAATAAAAAAATTTCCAGTCTAAAATGTATAAAATATCAGTCATGTTTCTTTGTTAAGAAAATCAGGCAGCCAACCAACCACGTGCCCACGGGCAGGCATCTAGTGTTGACAGTGCTAATATTAGGAATATATCACCTCAGATCCTGCACCATAGTTTTATGTCTTTTTTTAATTAAATCATAGCTGTGTACATGAATGCAATTATGGGGTACAATGTGCTAGTTTTACACACAATCTGAAATGCTTTTATCAAACTGGTCAGCATAGCCTTCACAGCATTTTCTTAGTTATTGTGTTAAGACATTTATATTCTACACCTAGTAAATTTCACATGTACCCTTGTAAGATGCACTGTAGGTGTGGTCCCACCAATTAGCCTCCCGACACCCATCCTATCCCTCCCGTCCCTCCCTCTCCCCTTTCCCCTTTTTCTTAGACCAAAGGTCACATTATAACAAAGCATATGGAACAGAATGTCTATTGCAGCACAATTCGTAATTGCTAAGTCATGGAAGAAGCCCAAATGCCCATCAACCCATGAATGGATCCATAAATTGTGGTAGATTTTATGTCTTTTACCAAATGTATATACATATACCACACAGCCTGGGGTTCCTAGTGTATGAATGGCAGACCAGCAAGACGGCATTGGTAAACCTGAAGATGCCAGTGCCTTTGTACTTGGACAAACAGACAGTGGCAATAACCTCTGGCAACAAAAGCTGATAGGAGCGGCAAGGGTGAAGATGAATGCTGGGGAAGGAACTTTGGGTCAGGTCCCTCCCAGAGTGAGAAGACCATATTGATCCTGAATGTCAAATAATTCCTTTGAATTCTCCATGCCCCCATAGTCTGGCCCAGGAGGCTTCTTTGGCACAATTACAGGTGTAATAGTAAATTAGTTATGTATCCATTTTGCAGAATATTTTACAGATTTCTCTTCCTTTCAGTGTATTAAATTCTGCCAATGGTAGAAATTTGTGGCAGAGATTTCTTGATAAAACTGCCCATTGAAGTCTTTCAACAATTAGATTCTGATTAGCAACTGACTTTAGGCTCTGTTTACAGAAGAAGAGTGGCTAGTGTAATCATTTGTATAATTTTTATTTTAAATCATTCATTAAGAAATTGTTCTGGTGTGTAGGAAACCAGGACAAAGTATTCCCACCAGTGTGATCTGACAACACCAGGCTGGTTTCTTTTAAGATCTTTGTTTCGTCTTCATCATTCTACAGAATCACCACAATATGGTGTATGTTTAGTTGTTAGAATTAAGCATTGGATTTTATGTGCTTCTGAAGAAAGGAATTTATTTTCTAAATGTCTTGGCATTTACTTTTGTGCTCTTTAATTGATGATGACAATCCTCCTGATATTTTTCCTAATATATCTTTATAATTTGGGATCACTTACTAAAGATTGATGGAAATTTATCAGAAGCATATATGCATTTAAGAAGGTAAGTTTCTCCCAGTAAAAATTTAATTTTTTATCCTCTAGGTAGCACAGGAAAGTTACTAACAGATCTAGTTTTGATTTTCATTTTTCAGCTTGTAGTTTTCATAATAATATAAGTAGTATATATAAATTCAGAGCTCAATCTTGTGTAAAAGGTGGACCTAAGGAAAAAAGGCAGGCCTGTGGTCATGATTTCAATAAACAATTTTTTTCCAAGCCAGAGCTCAGATTGAGACAGGAAAAGCAAACAAACAAACAAAACATAGTTGTTATCTCCTCCTTCTCAATGGGATTTTTTCTCTGTAATCTATTCTCTCATTTTTTGAGAATATCAACTTTAAGCTGTTGTTTTAGGTCAAACTCTCCAGTAAAGGCTTCCCAAGATATCTATTGCTTTCACAGGGTTAGTAATCAATAGTTAATGTGAATAATTGTCAATTCGAAAGTCCCATTAGAACAAAGATTGGCAGACTCATTCATTACACGTCAAAGCCATTTCATATTAAGCATTTTTTTGATCCCTGAAAATTTCCCTCTTTCAATGCAAGATTATTTTTTTACTCAATTTTATCTATATTCTTAGTTTTGTTTATTTATTTATTTTAGAAAGAGTTTATTCTGGATCTCTAAGATGCCACTGTCAGAAAAGAAACTATTTTCTTTTCTGTCCTCTGACTCATACTTAGGATTTTTTCATTAAAATTCTATTCACTAAAATATTTCAGCTTGATTTCTTGAATTACAGAGACATGATGATGTTCTGAAAGTGAAGTTCTATATTTAAAAATATTTAAAGCCATGCTGCATCATGAAACTAATTGTAAAATAAAAATCAAAATATAATATCATTCCTTGATCACCTCTATCATTACTAGATATCTACCCAGATGCACAAAGATCATTTTACAACAAAGATATTTGCCCCAAAGTGATTATTGTAGCCCAATTCACAATAGCCAAGTCGTGGAAGCAGCCTAAATGGCCATCAACCCATGAATGGATAAATAAATTGTGGTATATGTACACCATGGAATACTATGCAGCCATAAAAAGAGGGAGACTTCACATGTTTTATATTTACCTGAATGGAGCTGGAATACATTCTTCTTGAAAAAGTACCTCACAAATGGAAAAGAAAGTATCCAATGTACTCAATACTATTATGAAACCAATATAGATACACTTACATATTCATATGAATGATAAATCACAAAGATAGTCCAGAAAGAGGGGAGAGGAGGGAGGGAAGGGGGCAGGATGAGTGGAGAGAGGGTATTTGGTGGGATCTCACAATGCAAGGGTACATTTCAAAACAACTAAGTATATTATAAATGTCTTACCACAAAAATAAGTGAGGAGATGGTTATATTAATTAGTTTGATTTAAACATTTCACATTACATATCAAATCATCTCATTGTGCCCCATAAATGTATACAGTTATGATTTAATAAATATTAAGTTTAAAAATATATAACGTCAAAAGGTCTAACTAATGATACCTATTAGCTTGGAGTTTACTGAGCTCCCCTTTCTTAAATTTAATTGTGATTTTCCCCTCATGTGGGCCTGTAGTTGTTCACCTACTAGTTTCAAATTAGTATTGAGTAAGTGGCACACTTACTTTTCCATTCTTGAGATATTTTACGACAGAGAACATTCTCCTTTGTAAATTTATTAACATTTCCATTGGTTCTTATAATAATATCTATCTACCTGTTGAGAAATACTAATTTTTCATCAGTTTAAAATCGTTTAAGTTTACCTCATGGAGTATGAATAAAATGGCTGCTTTAAAGTCTTTTGTGACTCCACTATTTAGGTCATCTTCAGGCTTGGATTTGTTGATTAGTTTTTCTCTTGAGAACAGTTTGTATTTTCTTGGTCCTCTGTAATGCCAAATGATTTTAGAATGCACCATAACCATTTCATATGTTATGTTGTGAAAATCTGAGTCTTGTTAAAATCCCCTAGAGTAAGTACATTTCATTTTGTTTGTTTTATCAGTCAATTGACCTAAGTTTAGATCACAGTCTCTGTTTCGCCTTCTCCAAGGTGGGTCTGATGTGAGTTTAATTTGTGAAGTGTTTGATCACTCCTGCCAATCTTCTCACACACGTGTCTCTTAGTACTAGGATCCCAGTTTATATTAAAGTTCAGTTCTCAGAGGCTTTGAGATGATGCTGTGGGTCACTTCCACACATGCCTTTCAGGGGAGAGTCTGGGACATGTGTCATTTCATGCAGAGTCAGGGACTCTTCTTCAGCCCTTTCTCTATAGCATCTCACACACTCACCAGTTTCCTGCAATCCCTTACCTGTCCTCTGGATAGAAACACAGACCTCTCAGAGTTTTATTGCTTGCTCATTTCTGGGTATACCTTGGAGTATAATAGTGTTACAAAAAAGAAAGAAAAATTATGGGGTTCTCACCTTGCCACTCTTTGGAATTCATGGTTTTATTTTCCTAGTCCTTCTAGTCAAAATAATAACTTTTCTGTTAGGGTTTGAGGTCCACTACCACTGCCCCATTGAGGCTGTGTGGTTAGGGCTGCCTTTGTGGCAGGGACAACAGCAACAACAAAAACCCCACAGTGATCCTTTCCCTATTCTGGTGACAGCTTACAAGAGCTCCTTATCCCCATTCTCTGGCCGGGTTTTTCTGCTTGCATATGTTACGCAGTTTTACACTGGTGATTATCGTCAGACCAAGATGGGAGACAATAAAGAAAAGGTTGGGGGGGAAATCACTTGGTCTGGTTGCAGATTATTCTTCATGTTTTAGTTGCCTGCCCCAATGTCTATGCTATTTTTAGCTTTTCAGAGTCCTTAAGAGGTGGATTTTATTCAGAGTTATTTTTATTCAGATTTTATTCAGAGTTATTTTATTCAGATTTTATTTTTTTAGAGACAGAGTCTCACTTTGTCACCCTTAGTAGAGTGCTGTGGCATCACAGCTCACAGCAACCTCCAGCTCTTGGGCTTAGGTAATTCTCTTGCCTCAGCTTCCCAAGTGGCTGAGACTACAGGTGCCTGCCACAACATCCGGCTATTTTTTTGCTGCAGTTTGGCCGGGTCTGAGTTCGAACCTGCCACCCTCTATATATGGGGCAGTGCCCTACTCACTGATCCACAGGCACCACTCATCTTAATTCAGAGTTTTAACTGTAAATAGTGGAAGAAAGAAGCTATAATGTGTTTATTTCATGGTTTCATGTTTTTTTTTTTTGTTTGTTTGTTTTTTGGCACCAGAGTGTAAATTCTTGTTCCAAAAGATATAAACAGATTACCAAAATGTTTTGTTCTCCCAAATCTTATCAGTGCATTTGAAGTTAACTTTCAAGGGTCATTATTGATGCAGACGAGGTATACATTTCACTTAAAATCAGTCGACTTCTATTTGACACATGCTTATACTGGGACTGAACTTATAATGTAATTAGGTGCCAGAAGTTTTGAAATTCTAATGTTTTCCAAGTGCTCATCAGGAAATATTTTTTTTTTTCTTAAAGATAAATGTTTCCTTTTGTTGGAAAAGGGCCCTCTACAGCAAAGTGTGAAAACCATGGAACTGATTTTAAAATCCAGGACTTCTTCTGAATGCTGATGATAGGGATTCCTTCCTAACTATAATTTGTTTATAATAAAAGGAAATGTTTTGAGAAGTCAAAACTAGCACTTCCATGTTTTTCTTTTCTCGCCTTTAATTTCACTAAAATTTAACTGAACACCTTAATTCCAAGTCAGCGTCACGCCTACAGTTCAAAGTGCTTACTTGTCCTTTGCTGGAGAGGCTATCAAGCAAAGCTTTCACCTGCTCTTTTTATTTTCAGCAACTTAATGAAAAGTTAGTGGTATCTGCTTTATGTTCATTTCTTTGATTTTTTTTTAAATGTTCACCAAGGAGATGGTCTCTTTACCTCTTTCTTAAAGATTTATAAATGAACACAGAATAGAAGGAAATAATTAGAGATGGCTAGAATACTAAAATCCACAGATAGGATTCGAGAGTGGAAATCCCTATTCATCATTTGAGCAGTTTTACTCTAGAGACCTCCCAAGAATCTATTGAGTTAGAAGTGACAAAAATAATCAGGGAGTCTGCTTTTCCCTTTGTTGCTGCCCGAGTGATATGGTACCCAGTGAATTAAGCACTCAAATCAATCACCTACCCGCCTGACCTAAAAGTCATTATTATTCTACTCTGAATATTTCGGATGTGAAATAGGACAAATAGTAATTTTCAATCCATGCTTTTAACATCAAAAAAAATGAGGGATTATGAAAGAAAGGCTGATTCAACCTGGTTTGGGGGTGTATTCTTACCTTTCCCTTGCACCCTCATGCACTATTACTCAAACTCGTAATTGTCATCTTGAAGCTGCCCTTACAAATTAATAATGGGGTGCAAAGTGAGAACTGAGGCAAAGGCCCCAAAACTCCGTGGCCCAACAGGCCTACCTAAAAATTATAATAATAATTAGTTGGTGCCCATAATTGCCACTCTAGAGTCATATAGCAGGTAGTCATAAAGGTTCTTCATTTTCTTCATAAACAACCCTTACACTTGTGAAGCCTAAGGCTAGTTTCTGAGATATCTTCCAGGCCCCACATTCCAGTGGATGGGATGACACACCGAGACCAGTGGCCCAGACCAGTAACTGACTCGGCTGGAATTGTGAGTGATCCCAGGGAACTGAGGTGACATTCCAGGGTGATTTCTACAGCCCAGTGATTTTACCCCAAACCCAGTCAATGAACAAGCCTACTAGCCTAATCTTTAGCCTGCAAAATTAACCCGAAAAACCCTGCCTCCCAAATTCTTGGGAGGTGACTTTGAGAAATTCCCCATTTCCCTGCTTAGAGCTCTATGGAATTAAATCCTTCCTCTGTGGAATTGTGCCCTTCCTCTGCTATAACCCTGCTGTACTGGCTTCCTCTTGAGCAGTGGGTTATGAATCTGGTGAGGTGGGAACAATCTCTAAATCATATAATAAATTTCTGTAATTATTTTCCAAAGCAGTTTTTATCTGTGTCCACTGGTTCCTAGAAATAGACTTTTGGAGAAATCAGAGTTATACAGCACATCATCAACACCTCGGAACTTGTGACCTTCAGGGAGAAACTATGACTATTGGGTTAAAAGTTTAATTAGCAAATAACAAAATTAGAAATATTTCCAAAGTGGTTATGCCTTTTTGGATTCTCACCACCAGTGTATGAGAGTTCCAGTTGTTCAATATCCTTCTAAGACTTGTTCTTGTCAGTATTTTAGCCAAGTCTTATTTTAATTTTTCATTTTTGTCATTCTATTATTATAAGTATGTAGTGTATCTCATTCTGGTTCTAGTTTGAATTTTCCTAATGGTTGATTGAGGTGACCCCCAGTGGGGTAGCCCTCTAGGTTTTGGGGTATGCTGCAGAGAGAAGACTCAGATGCTCAGTGTAATACAACCATATACCGATTGTCCTAGGGGCTCAGACTCTGTCAGGGTGTGGCAGTGCAGCCCCAATTCCAGGTTCCAATGGGTATTTACTGGTATTCAAACCAAGAAGGGCAAGGGACAAGTTACAAGGAAAAAGTTACAAAACATGTTACAGTGTGTAGCAGCATGTGTGGGATGTGCAGACAGGACTGTTTTCCTGGGTTACTGTTTCTCCGTATAGGGAAGACATAATTTGACACCTGCTGTTTATTGGTCTCACTAGTATCTGCCTCAGTTATTTCTACTTAGCTAAGTGATTAATTTATTGTCCATATATTTGGAACTGTTGTTGCTAACACATATACCCCATTTCTAACTACGCATGTCACTTAAACAGTTATAGTCACATGCCTGGCCAATGTCAATGTCAGTAACTTTTGCTACTGCCCTGAACATCCTATTCCCTGTGCATATCTTGACATGCCCTTGTTATGCATTTCCCACAGATATGGTTTATGGCTCATGCTGTTTTATCTCAATCACAGTCACATAGCAAGCAAAGAAGTACCAGGTTAAGCATAATGAGAACGGCACTGATTACCCATTTCTCCGCAATCATTGATTAACATTATTTCATAAAAGATAGTTTGGAATTTGTTCTCCCACAGTTGATTATATTGAACAAATTTTCATGTGGTTACCTCTGATCTACATATCCTCCTTTGTTAAATATTTATTTAAATTTTTTGCCTATTTTTGAATTGAATTATTTCCTTTCTTACTATTGAGTTTTGAAAGTTTTCAAATATGCCTTCATGCATTCTGGACACAAGTCCTTGGTGTGCTATGTAGTTTGAATATATTTTCTCTAGTCTAAAGCCTCTCTTTTTACCCCTTTAGGAAAGCAATTTTCAGAAAAAAAAGATTTTAATTTTAAAAGAGTAAAATTATGTTTTTAAATACTATTTTATGGATAGTGTCTTAAAAACTCTTTGCTTAATTTCATGTCATTAAAATTTTCTTCATATTTTTATCCAAAATTTTTGTAGCTTTACATTTTAAGTTTAGACAGATGCTTCCTTTTTAGTTAGTATCATGTAAGGTGTAATAGCAAGGGAAGGTTCTTTTGATACTGGAAAAGTGGCACCCCAGGCAGCTCAGCCGAGCGGGGCTGGGGGAATTGCCACCTCTGTCTTGGTGGCAGCAGCCAGTAAAAGAACCAGCAGGCTGGAGCAAGTGGGGGGAGCTTCCCTCCCCTACCAGAGGCTCCAGTAGAGCAGCGCTAGAGGACCTGCCGGCTCTACCTTAGCAGCAGCTGGCACAGAAACCAGCAGGCTGCAGCCAAAGGGGGAGCTTTCCTCTCCCACCAGAGGCTCCAGTAATAAAAAAGACTGGGCACTCAGGGGAAAACACTGGCGATTCCTCCAGTGCATCCCCGATTGGTCCATTTTCAACCCTGCTCCTGACTGGTCTATTTTATAGACCAATCAGCTAAGCTCTCATCTCATTGGACAACTGCCCCTATATAAACCCCTGAGCAGAGAGCCTAGGGGCAGATCATCACAGATGGTTAAGGAAGATAGAGCAGAAGAGCAAGACTTCAGCAGATCATCACAGACCTTTGAGGAAGAGAGAACAGAAGAGCAAAGACCTCAGCAGATTGCCGCAGACCATTGAGGGAGAGAGAGCAGAAGAGGAAGGGCTGTAACACTTATACCCTGCTCTGTAAGGAAGTTTGGCTCTTTTTAAGAGCTGTAACACTTGCATCCTGCCCTGCAAAGAGGTTTGGCTCTTTGTAAGAATTGTAACACTTATACCCTGCTCTGTAAGGAGGTTTAGCTCTTTATAAGAGCTGTAACACTTATACCCTGCTCTGTAAGGAGGTTTGGTTCTTTGTAAGAGCTATAACACTTGCATCCTACCCTGCAAGGAGGTTTGGCTCTTTGTAAGAGCTGTGACACTTATATAAACCCTATCTTATCCTGCTCTGCAAGGCTTGGCTCTTTGTAAGAGCTGTAATAATACCTCTGTAAATAAAACCTAACTTCCTGTCCATCCTGTGGTCCATCGATTCATTCATCGAATCATCGAGACCAAGAGTCTGGAAATCCAAAGTCAAAAATCCGGTATCATTTTTATTCCACTCCATACCAACATTCAGTTGTTTCACCTCAACTTCTTGAAATAATTATTCCTTTTCCATTGGATGTCTTTCGCACCTTGCTAGAAATTGGTCATATTTTTATTGTTTGGTTTCTGGACTTTCTATTCTGTTCTATTGGTTTATGTGTCTATCCTTTCTCCAGTACCACACTGACTAACTTACTGTAGTATTACAATAAATCTTAAAATTAGATCGTACACTTTCTTCAAATTTATTTTTCAATATTATAAATATGTCATATCATGTTTAAACTGAACTATGAATTTAATACTATCTCAACTGAAATAACATAATAGGATCTTTTTTTTTGTTTCTATAGTTCCTGTGGTGGTGATAATGAAGCTCATGGCTATATGCTTAAAAATTATACAGGCATTCTTATAGAACACAAACATGGGGGAAGAACGAACAAATCCTGGAAAGAGAAATGTGATGAGAGTAAAACAGAACCCTAAGCTATTCAAAAATATCATGAAGCTACATTAGTGAGAACAGTCTTGTACTGGTTCAGGTGTTGGATGACCAGTTCATGAAATATAGTAAAGAGCCCGACCTGATATAAACATAAAAACCCTTGAAACGAGAAAATAATAAAGACAGTATCTCAAATTAATGAGGAAAGAGAGATTCTTAAGTATAGTCATGAGCTGTGTAATAATGTTTTTGGCAACTACAGATTGCATGTGTGACAGTGGTCCCAGAAGATTATAATGGAAATACACTTACAGTTCCTTTTCTATGTTTAAATATGTTTACGTACCCAAATACTTGCCATTGTTATTTTAATAGCCTACAGTACACTAACATGCTGTGTAGACTTGCAGTCCAGGAACAATAGGCTAAGCCATATCTCTTAGGTAGCCAGATGGCACCAACTGGTTGTATGTTAAGTGTCTTCTGTGATGTTCACACAGAGACAAAACTGTCTAGTGATGCAATTCTCAGAATAATTTTTATTGTTAAAAAACCCATGACTGCAAATACTAAGGCAACCCTCTAATCATTTGAAAAAACTGTAATGTTACATTCCCACCTTACTTGTATCATAAAATAAATACAGATAGACCCAATTTATAAATGTAAGTACAAAATCATAACATGAGTTTAAAATCTTTGATACTTTTAGCATCAACTTTGAATACAACTTTTAAAACGTAATATGTCAAGAAGAAAAAAATCTCAGGAACAAGAACTAAAGGACAGAATTAGAAAAGTAATTAATTACACAACTCAATTGGCAAAAGACAAATTGCCTATTTTGCCTGTTCCCTGTTGCTGCTCTATTAATATACTGCAAACTTCGCAGCTGAAAACACAAATGTACTATCTTATGTTGATAAGTCCAAACATGGATTTTATAGGCTAAAATCAAGGTGCAATCTGGGCTGTGTTGCTTCTGGAGATTTGAGAGGGAGAATTCATTCCTTGCTTTTTCCAGGTCCTAGAAGCTGCCTGAATGTTTGATGTCTACCTCCTTCCAAGAATTGCCTCGCTCAGACCTCTGCTTCCATCATCACGTATCTTCTCTCCCTTGGCTTCTGTCATGGGATAACCCTGACTCTCACCTTCCTGCATCTTTCAAATAAAGACCACAGGTTAATTGGGGATGATTTAGATTATCCAGAATAATCTCCCCATTATCCTTGATTTGGTCACATTCTACATATTCCTAGAAGATAGCACATTCACAGATTCTGAGGACTAGGATGTGGATATCTTTGGAGGAATGATTATTTAGCATCCCACACACAGAGTTTCTCTGTATCAGTAAGAAAATGACAATTGCACATAGTAGTCAGAAAAGATAATTAGTCTATAAAAAGATGAATATAGGATAATGATGCTTGCTTATAAGTGAAAAATTTCATTTACAACCTTTTTTCTGTCAGATGACAATGATGTGATTAAAAATAGAAAAAGGCCACACACAAACTCTGCAAATGGGAAGTGCTAATTATGCATTTTTCTTTTTCTTTTCTTTCTTTTTTTTAAACTTTTTTTGATAGAGTCTCACTATGTCACCCTTGGTAGAGTGCTGTGGTATCACAGCTCACAGCAACTTCAAACTCTTGGGCTCAAGTGATTCTCTTGCCTCAGCCTCCCAAGTAGTGCCCACCACAATGCCCAGCTATTTAATTCAGCATTTTCCAAATGTGATTTTGATGAAGAAATGTACATGTGCTTTAACTGAGCTATTCAAGGAACAATTTTTGCAATAGAATAAATGTGGCACAAATACTCAACTGTTTATCGGTAGTACACTGTATAAATAAATTCTATTCAATAATCAAACATTAACAGACAAAAATGGTAGCACAATTGGCCCTCTAAGTATGTGGGTTCCACATCGTTTGATTCAACAAACTACAGATCAAAAATATTCTTAAAAACAAAAATATTGGGCTGGGCACTTGTGGCTCAAGTGGCTAAGGCACCAGCTACACACACCTAAGGTGGTGGGTTCGAATCCAGCCTAGGACCGCCAAAACAACAATGACAGCTGCAACCAAAAAATAGCCAGGCATTGTGGAGGGCACCTGTAGTCCCAGCTACTTGGGAGGCTGAGTCAGGAAACTCGCTTGAGCCCAGGAGTTGGAGGTTGCTGTGAGTTGTGATGCCACGGCACTCTCCCCAGGGGGATAGCTTGGGGTTCTGCCCCAAAAAAAAAAAAAAAAAAAAAAATTTAAAACTAAATGAAATAAAAATACAACAAAAAAATGCTATCAATTTAAAAATATAGTATAAGAACTATCTATATAGCATTTGCATGGTATTAAGAATTATAAATAATCTAGAGACGATTTAAAGTATACAGAAGGGTGTGCATAGGTTATATGCAAATACTGCACCATTTAATGTCAGGGACTTGAACCTCAGAGATATTGGTACCTGCAAAGATCCTGGACCTAATCCCTCTGTGAATACTGGAGGATGACTACATACATATGATATCTGTTACCCTGTTTATGTAGAAGTAAGCCTCTGTGTATGTTTGTACAAACAAAAAATTAGAAGCCTCATATTTCCTAATTCAAACATAATTAGAATAAAAAAGATAAACACAAAAGCCACCCATGTCAATTAGCAATCTAATAAAAATTATTGAATAAATGTAAAACGGTGAAGTCAATGTTAAAGAAAATTGAGACTCATTTGGCTCTTACAGGTAACTTGCTAAATGTGGGAATAACAGTAGCACTGAAGTCATCAGGTTCCTGATAGAACAAGATGGGTTTATATATGTTGAAGTGCTTACAAAATATCTTTGATAGGCAGAAAAAGTTTAGTCAATATTGGCATAAGACACAATAAATTTTAGGTTGAATATCAAGTTTATATAAAGGTACATTTATGTCAATGCCTGTCTGCTAACAAAACCAAGATATTTCTAAAGGACTAAAAGTATTCTAACTATTTTTAATTTATAAGCGTGAGATAGTCTTTAAGGTTTAATGTTATTTCCTAAAGAATCTGATTTTAATAAAGCAGGTTATGTTACACATTCTTAGTTGTTAGAGAAATTTTTCATGTTAGTGCTGTGATTTGTTAGAGGAAACTGAGCCCTGATCTATAGCATAAGACTCCCTTCCTGTTTGAGAGCCCTGGAGAATCACGAGAATGTCATGTGAGTTGTGTACATGCAGGAGATCAGAAAACCAGCCTCCCAGGGAGAATGAGTACCTGAGGTGTGGAAAGACCAGGCCTAATGGTCATGCTAAAGAGTCTCTAGATTCCAAAAGTCTCTTGACACAGAGGCAGAGGTCATGCTTAAAGTCTGAGATTTTGAGAAACAAATTGGAGACATTCT